>NW_027531318.1:6538467-6569636 GCF_008692635.1 Crocuta crocuta
ACCTCTCCCCCCCCCCCCACCCCCCCCCCGCCCCCAGAGCAATGCTGAGCCCACCCGGCCAGTGAACATGGTGGTGATTGTTTGTTTACTTTGGCTGGAGGGCCTTGATTTGGGGTCCGGTGAGAAACCATGTAGAAGAGGATGCTAACCCTGAAGGGAAATGCCCCCTGGGTGGTTGTTATTGGTAATAGTAACAGACAGAGTGGCTCATGCCCAGGGAGACAGGTGCTCCTGGGTATGCTTATTAGGCCTCCCTCCTCACAACCTGCTGGGCCCCTCAGCTGTTGGAAAGGAGTGGCCATAGCCCCCTGAAAGCTGGGGCTCATTCAGTAGAAAGGGTGGTCAAAACAACAATGCATCTGGAGCATCCCAGAAAAGTAGGCTCCTTTATTTTGCTTTGCTTTCAGTGAGCCTCGCATCTGGATGGAAGGCACTGCTATGGTCCTGTGATCCTTATTTGACAGATAAGAAAACAAACACCCTGAGACTTGTTCAAGGTCATGGGCCAAGCTTTTGGGAACCCCAGGCTGAAGGCTGACTGCCCATCATCTGGCTCACAGCACTTTCTCCTTCCTCTCCTGTGGTCTCTCACACCCATCAATCACCAGAGGTTTTCCCAACAAAACGCCAAATACACAGACTTTCCAAACCACTCGGACAGAGAAGAGATTTTTCACTTCCATCTTCACATGCTGGGAAGTCACAGCTAGAGAATGAGTATCATGAAGCTTCTAGTTTCTCTTCGAAAACTTATTTCATGTGTGTGTGTGTACATACACATACATATATATTTCTGCATGTGATGGGAAATTTATATTTACTTCCTGCAAGATCATGACCTGAGCCAAAGTTGGACACTCAACCAACTGAGCCACCCAGGTGCCCCTGGATATTTATTTTTAGTTTAAGTTCAGAAATGAAGCATCTTTTGGACTATATGAATGATAGGTCTTAGATAATGATATCCTGATCTTCAGAGCCTTCTTTCTTCCCTAATTAGAGATTTTTAAAAATGTTTTTAATGTCTTACTTATTTTTGAGAGAGAGACAGCATGAGCAAGGGAGGGTCAGAGAGAGAGAGGGAGACACAGAATCTCAAGACAGGCTCCAGGCTCTGAGTTAACTGTCAGCACAGAGCCCGACATGGGGCTCGAACCCACGAATATGAGATCATGACCAGAGCCGAAGTCAGATGCTCAACCAACTGAGCCACCCAGGCGCCTCCCTAATTAGAGATTTTCTAAAGGTGATTAAGAATGAATATAATTTAGGAG
Organism: Crocuta crocuta; assembly: GCF_008692635.1. NCBI lineage: Eukaryota > Metazoa > Chordata > Mammalia > Carnivora > Hyaenidae > Crocuta > Crocuta crocuta. Next base: position 6,539,742 of record NW_027531318.1, read on the forward strand.
GGAAAATAAAAAATGGCAGATATCTAAGGGGGTTGTCACCAGCTAATCTGTATGAAGTGACCACCATAGAGGGAGAAGGGTGACATGGTGACTGTCCATGACCTTCACACAATAATGGCTTCAGATCTGCGCAGGTACAGCCCCAGGGACTGCAGCCTTACCAGACACCTCCGAGACTTCAAGAGCAGAAGCATTCCTGGGCTTCTCTCTGCATCACTTTTTTTTGGTTTGTTTTTGTTGTTGTTTTGCATCAAATGGATCATTCTCGCATAGCTGATCATTTCCAGAGCATTCCAGAAATTTTTGGCAGAAATTGCTCTTTACATATTCAGGTCTTGCCTAATAGATGCCATTGGACGTGTCTCATTTTCCCGTTTATCTGTAGGAGAAATTCCTCAGTGTCTCCTGAGCAGGACGGACAAAAGACATGCAAAGGTGTACCTTACCATACATGAAGAAATGAGCTTGAGACCTTTTAGGGCTTCTTTTCAGCTTGTCACAATTCAATCCCATTTTCCTGAATGGCTTGTTTAACTTTCAGAGAGTATCAGATGTGCTGCGGTGTAAATAATATTTGAACAAGAGGGAGATTATTAAGTTGCCAACTAAAAAGGCATTTTAAAGATACCCCATTACCCTGTTTAAATACCCCTTGCATTAGTGCGCTTGGAAAACTCTTCATATTAAGTAATCATTTTAAAACAACACACATTGTTCAGCGGGAGGCACCCCATTCCTGCTTGACATTTAGCACTTAAAGGACTTTAGAGACTCCAGACGGCCTTATCAACTCACAGACAGGGGCACTAAATGTCAGGTGGGTTACTTCTGCCTGGAAACCACAGGCTAGAGCTCAGGATGAACACAGGCTCCAGTTAAGTGCTTAAAGTATTAAGAGAATCTGAAAACAAAGTGCACACCATTAGTCAAATTGGTGCCGGCTTTTGATGATCCACAATGTGTTCTTGCGGCTTGATCTTTCTCAAAAGTTTTTTCAAAGCGAGGTGGGGTGAGGGTGGGAGCAGAGAATGACATGTTTATAATTCTTATGCAGGACACAATAGAAATGAGAAGGGCCTATTAATGAGCCTGAGCCAATGAATTTTCCAAACATCTGATTTTCCCCTTAAACACAATTAGCTGTAAGAGGCCACTAGAAAGGAAAAAAACAACAGCTCTAATGTGAAGAAATTACTGGCATGCATTCATCAGACAATCAGAAAATGCAAATAAAAAGGCACTAGATGAGGAAGTAGCTTTTTTATATTTAAAATTGCGGAGGCCAACCTTTGATCTCTTGGGAGAATAATGGATAAAAATTTAATTATTTTTGTCTTCAATTAACTTAGAAGCTTATTTCAATGGAAGAGAAAATAAGCTTCCATTGGGTAAGACACAATGTTTTTCAAAGCTTTGTCTTCATTTGTGCCTCATAAAAGCACCATGAACTGGGTACAACTGTGCCCATTTTACAGATTAGAAAATGGAGTTGCTGGTTCCATGCCCTAACGCTCTGCATGTCTCTGAATGCTTGATTTCAAACCTGTTTGGGGCTGCACTTGTTACAAGTACAAACTAGAATTAAAACACAGGCCACCTGACTCCTTGTAGATCTGCAAAAATTCAAAACTAGACCAGGACAAACACCCCAGACATTTTATGGAGATGTTCATTTTCTTGCGAATCAAATAGTATGGATCCCCTAGTCGTTCTGCCGACCACTCAGGAGAGAGAAAGTTCTGGAGTCAGAGAACCTTCACTTAATCTTTATAGGCCTTAGGTGGATTGCACTGACCCTCAGTATCCCCCTTGAGAAACAGAGATAACACTGACCTCGATGCATTACCATGAAGATAAATTATGATAAGGCTATAAAATGCCTGATACACACTCAGTGACATGTTGGGAATTGCCTCAGAACAAGCTAATTATGCTGGGTTGTCCTTGGCTCACCTGTATTCCTAGAGAGAGAGAGACCCTAAAAGATAATGCCTGGGTTCCTTGTGCTCTAAGTCCTATCATTGAGAGAAACCATTTTTATTGGAACAGAGCAATCACGCATCATGTCACATTGCCTATATTTTGACTGGATACCTCACACACGGCAAGCCCTAGGTGGCATGGGTTCAGCGCCATAGTAAACAGACAGATTCCCATGATCCTTCGGTAACACTGTATGTCCACCGCAAAGATGTGAGGATTTCTCTCCTAAGTTTATCATTTATATCACAAATAATCAGATTTAACTAAATGTGTTATTAAGTTTTACCCTGTATTGGCGAACTAAAGTAATCTTCACTTTAGAAATGAGTTTATCTGGCATCTCTCTCTTTTCAGTTTTCCTTTCAAGATATGCTGTTACAGAGATACATACTACTTTGGAAGTACTCTTCTATGTCCTTACCCAGAATCAGTCCCATTTGACCATTAATTCAACAAATGTGTATTGAGCACCTATTATGTATGTAGCAGGTAGTCTGCTAGGTATTCGGGACTATCTGAAGTTCCTGTTTTCCTAGGGCTTGCTTGCATTTTAGAGTGAAAAACCAAAAGACACATAGTCTCTGATCTGCTATGAAGAAAAAAATAGAGTTAAGGTTCAGTGAGAGTAAATACATTCTCTGAGGGAGACATGCAAGTGGACACCCAACAAAACTCCCCATTTATGTAGTGAATACTATGTCAGAGGATACTCATCAAAACTTCCCTTTTAAACCAAGCCTGAGTCTAATATCCCAAACAGTTGGCTTCTGACATGGTATCCTTAATCCAGCAAAGATTTGCTATTCCAACTTTTTACACACACACACACACACACACACACACACACACTTTTGGATACACATTATTTCTTTACTAAGTCAGTATCAATGCATCTCTGAGATGATACTTTATAATGCAAGACAAATGTCAGTTAGGGCCCAGGATTGCTGAACATCAAATTTTTCCAAACAGCTATTTCTCGAAAACATTAATCATCCAATTTGCTTTGGTGATGGATGTTAACATGGCAAGAATTCATTCTTTACCTCATGCTCAATAATCTTAAGCAGCTTCTTTACCTCCTTTACATTTTCTATAACTCCAGGCAGGGTTTCAAGATTCTGGAAAGCCCCTAAATCGTTGAGACGCTCCTTCCCTGCTTAGGAGTAATTTGTTGAGGATTTCCCTCAAATGGCTGGGCCATGAGAATAGGACTCAGAGAAGGGAGCCAGGAAGCAAACCTCTGGAACCTTTTTGTCCTCTGTTGGATTCCATCAGGCTAGGCTGGGTATGGTGGAAGCGGGTGTCCTAGGATTACAGATGAGACCACAGAGCCAAATCCTATAGGCAGAGGTTTCTACTAGGAGCTGTGCTGTGAGATTAAGCAGATCTCTTTCTATCAAGTCAGTGAGTAAAGGAAAGAGCCAATAAAAATTATATTACTAGGGCGTCTTCTTGTCTTCTTGCTATTAGTCCATTTATTCCATGGAAATTGTTACCTTTGGGATCATTATGCACACACACTGACATAATGATGGCCACACCTACCTATGAAGTATTATCACCTTGTATCTGTGGTTTGAAAAGACCAGCCAGATTTGTGGAAGGCCCTTGTGTATGAAGAAACTATTATCTTTGAGAACTTTTAAATTACTTGACTTTTCCACAGGGAAAAGAGAACCTTGTCTTCTGTGCTTTGACGTTGCATGAAAGGAAAAGATACAGCTAATTTTGTTGCAATATTAGATTATCTGGGGATTGTTTATTTTCCTTTGCTTCTCCAATAAGTCAAGAAAGATCTGGAATCCTGGTTTGCATTGAGTGTGTCCGTTTTCAATTCCTAGACTCTTCATAGTCTGTGAACGGTGTCTTTGCAGACATTTGCATGGGAAGTAGTTAGTGTGTTTTACCCTAAATGAACTTGGGACATTCCAAACGAAGATTGAGACCTTTCCCAGGACTGTTTCAGTATTCAGTGCATGTGACGTAATCAATGACCTGGGCATTTGATTTGATCTGCAGCTCTCTCAGGCCCGAAATACCAATTCCCCTTCTTGCAACACACAGTCAAGCTTTAATAAGCTGGTTTGGTGCCATATCTAAGACTGGAATCAAGTTTGACATTCAAAACAAAGTTTGTCACCATAACTCCTATAGAATGACTAAGGCCATTAAAAGTTAAATGAAGTCTTCTGTTGCCACAAAGGGCAGAAAGGTTTTTAGGTTATTTTATTTTATTTTATTTTATTTCATTTCATTTTATTATTTTACTTTCAGACAACACTCTACCAGCATGGTAATTGGAACATGGTTTCTTTGGCTAGAGGTGGGAAAGCACTGAGTCATCCCTTGCAGTGTGCAAACCCTGAGGTCTGGGGAGGCTGGGCACGGGGAAACTGAACTTTGGTGGCCTTTCAACTCTGGAATCACATCTGCTGAAACTCACAGGCCAGGTCCCTGTAGTGTACAGGTAAATCTCCACAGCTCTGCTCATTCGAGGTTGCTATAGAGTCACATGGTAGCAGCTGTTCATCAGAGCAGGACTTGGCCCTTGAGGGCCTCAAGACAGCCTGAGTTTTGGAGCCTTAGAAATTTGTTTCTCTTATTTCTCTGGTGCTCAGCAGTCTTGTCTGTAAATTCCAGGTAATAAAACACTTGCCAGAGAGGGAGGTTCTGATTATTAGATCAGATGTTACAATACCTTTCCTTTCCTTCCTTCCTCCATTTATTTATTTTTTTATTTCAAAAAATTTTTAATGTTTATTTTTGAGAGAGAGAGAGAGAGAGCACAAGTGGGGAGAGGCAGAGAGAGGGACACAGAATCTGAAGCAGGCTCCAGGCTCTGAGCTGTCAACAGAAAGCCCAGTGCGGGGCTCAAACTCATGAGCCATGAGATCATGCCCTGATCCAAACTCCAACACTTAACTGACTGAGCCACCCAAGTGTCTTTTCTTTCCTCTATTTGGAAAAAAGTATCTTGGAATAAGTAGAACAAGATTTTAAAAAGTAATATTTAAGGACCAGAAACCAGATGAATTTGCTAGAAAGTGTTATTAAAACATATTTTGGTATTAAATACATACATATATTTATTTGTACCATATATTTATATGTATACATATATATCATGTATTACATATTATATATTACATATAACATATTTATATGTTTAGNTCATTGACTTTTCCCGGGGCTCCCACACTATGGACACTACAATCATCACATTTTACAGATGGAAAACTTGAGGTTTGAACAAGTTCCTCAACCTGCCAGAAATCTTACCTCTGATCATGGCTGGATCCATTTGAAACCAGACTCATTTGTCAAAGCTTACATTCTTTTTATAGGCCAAAATTCTAATTGGTAAAAATCAGATTGTATATTCTAATAAAATCTAAGAAAAGAAGAAAAGTCAGATGGCACAGATCTGTGGTTCCCAAATGTCACCGAATCTAAGAGAACAGGGTTGGGGGAGCAGGGAGGCACGCATTGCTTATTAAAACAAAGAGCCTCACAATACGGCCTTGGAGATTCTGACTCACCAGTTTTAAGGCAGCATCTAGGAATCTGTGTTTTAGTGAACACCATCTCCCCACCCCTCTCCCAAGGGTGTTGGTTGGCTTTAGGTGGTTCAAGTTTCACAATTTAAGAACAGGAGTGGAGACACTATTTACTGATGTCTCCCCCTCATCCTTCTTCCAGGACATAAATAGAGGAAGCACCAGAGAGGCAGCTTTGCTCTCTGGGAATGGCTCTGGCCTAAGAAAAGACAGGAGGCCCAATGCTGAGTTCTCCCTGTGTACGAGCATTCACCACTCATAGGTGCTGCAGCAGGCCTGAGGGCCCATCTCAGCCCCACCGCAGCCTTTGTGCTGGAGGAGTAATTTCTACAGTGCAAATAATCATGTAGAGCTGTAAATAAGTCCTAACACATAATACATACTTAGTGATGAAGTGATAAGAATAGATTCCGTCTTTCTTGAACTTTGCCAATTTTTGGATTTTTCTTTTTTTTCTAGACAACTTTGGGAGAACGTTGATTTACTTGAATTATGGAAGCTCTGATCATGAACAACATTCCTGTTCATTCCAGGAAATCTGGAACAATGTTGACTTCTTGTCTAAATCAAAAATATCGTGGGACCTGTCTGTAGGTGGGGCTTCTGCTAATCTACTTGCACTCACCTGAAGGGCCCCAGACCATTCTCTCAGAATGATTGTTTCAGAACTTAGATTCTAATGGCCTGCTTCTTCCTGGAGGAGCCAATGGCAGGCTTTTAGGACAATGGTCCTCAAATTTTGGCTGCATTAGAACCCCCTGGAAGCTTGTTCAAACACAGACTGTTCTCCCTCCCCAAACTTAGACTTCCTAGATCTGGGGTGGGCCCCAGGAATTTGCATTTCTCTCAAGCTCCCAGGTAGTGCTGATACCACTGGTCTGGGAACTACATGCAGAAAGAGCCATTGCGTTGGCATTAATTTTGTACCAAAATCAAGACTTATAAGCTTCCACAGGTGTGAAGAAATTCCAGTCCTTTGCCTTGGTTCTATCTTGGGGAGAAAAGGCTTACCCAGTTAACTTCTGTTAACTACCTTTCTCTAAAAGTGGTACAATTCATGAAATGTTTTGAATCATGCTCTGATGAAGATCGAAATTAAGTGTCTGAATAAATGAAAAGAATTAAGCTCCTAAAGGAGCTCATTTGTGTCACTTACTGTCTGTCACGGCAGACGCTCAGGAAACACACATGGACTTGCCTCTGTTCCATACCTGGTTGCCAGAGCAACTGTAAAAGACCTGCATCTCTTTAATCCAAACTCGAGGGGGTCTCAATTAATGAAACAATGCCCGTGTTGGAATTCAGTTCTTGAGGCCTTCTCCAGATGTGTATTATTTAACGTGTCCTAGTGTTTGGGCGCACTGGGGTGGCTCATTAGGTTACGTATTGACTTTAGCTTAGGTCATGATCTCACAGCTCGTGAGTTTGAGCCCCACATCTGGCTCTGGGCTAACAGCTCAGAGCCTGGAGCCTGCTTCAGATTCTGTGTCTCCCTCCCTCTCTGCCCCTCCCCTGCTCATGCTTTGTGTCTCTGTCTCTCTCAAAACAATAAAACATTAAATATATGTATCCTAGTGCATTGAAAACACAACATATACTCAATTTTGTAAGTCTTTCATATTTCCTGAGTATACAGTTCAGCTAATGGGTCCATAGACTTTAGAGACCTATTTTATGAGAGATCATTTTATGATCAAGTGGCTTCTCTGGCTTTTTGTAGATCGTCAGGACTTTGAAAAATTGTCACGAAGGGTGGTATGAACTCCTTCTGTCACTCTGGGCAGTTCTTTAAACAACCTGAGATAGGTAAAATAGGGTTGCATTAAATAACAAAAGTTTAACCAGGTGAGGGGCGCCTGACTCTGTTGGTTGTGTTTGACTTTGACTCAGGCCATCATCTCATGATTCATGAGTTCAGGCCCCACATCCGGCTCTGTGCTGACAGCTCAGAGCCTGATGCTGCCGTTGGATTCTGTGTCTCCCTCTCTCTCTCTGCCCCTTCCCTGCTCATGCTCTGTCTATTTCTCTCTCAAAAATAAGTAAACATTAAAAAAATTTTAACCAGGTAAATTTTAAAGATCTCGTTGGTTTTATTAAATGATGATTCATGAATCGGGCAGCATCCCATCTAGTAATAGAAATGAGCTCCAAAGGGCTACAGAAAGGGAAAAGTTTTTATAGGCAAGATGAGGAAGTCATTAATGAAAAAGAAAGAAAAGGGATTGTTTCAGGTGAGGTCACTTTCCTTTCCGGGTACAAAAGGGTCAATTAGGGGGATTACCTCATCTTCCTTTGGGGCAAGGAAAGGGCCTATTTGGCAGATTACCTCATTGGTGCTGACCAGAAAATTCCAGACTGACTGGTTAAGATTATATTCCTGGGGAAGGCTGAAACTGTAATTAGGTTAGTTATTAAGTCTTGTTGGGCTTAGCACAAGTGACTCCATTGTGAGCCTATTTCTTCTTAACAGGTTTGAAGATTTAAAAATCTAAATTTGAAAGAAAAATGTTTGGCTACTGATATATTAGGAGTATAACTGTTCCCTACCCAAGACTGGGTGATAGGTAGCTTGTTGGGTCCTGGTATATTAAGACTCTTCTATTAGTTCTGTCCTTTCATTTGAAGAAAGAAAGTACTATGAAAACCAGGTTTTGAACTATGATCAGAAATTCTACAAAAAATGACCCAATACTTTGGGTCATATTGTACCAGGGAGAAACTTCACATGTCTGACTCCATGTTGGTTCTATTTCCCTTGCTGCTATGATCTATATCTTAGAAACTTCTGCTTAGCCTTGCAGGTAGGCATGTTACAGCTAAGAATTGACCAGACTCCTGGTGCAAAGATCAACTGACCAAGGGCAAAGAAGTTACCCGACTTTCTTCAATGTTTACAGATGTCAGTCACCTTTTGAGTCCAACTCCTTACTGCTTCTTCCTCTTCCTAACATAAAAGAAGTTCATATCTCATGTTTGGGGAGAAGTTTCTCTGGGACAATAGTCTGCCATATCCTTGGTTTGCTGGCTTTCAGAATAAGTCCCTTTCCTTTCCCAACTTCTTGTCTCTCCACTTATCGGCCTATCATGCAGTGAGCAGAATGAGCTTGTATTCAGTTACAATATCTGTGAAATTTCACGAAGTGGCCATCAGTGGAGTGACTGGTCCCATTGTTTGAAAACTGTGTTGACAGTTCACATTTCCTACACACTTGTAGCCATTCGGCCAAAATTCAGACGCTGGAAAATGAACAACGTTAAGGCTGTCATTCTCTGTCTCATAATGTAAAGCTCTATCTCCATGGTGGGCAGAGGCCCATAAACATTATGCATTTAGGAAAATCTTCTCTGTCTTAATTTGCAGACAGATCACATTGTTGCTTAGGTTAATATTTGTTCTTAAGAAATAAGTGTATGCCCATACACAAAAATAAACTCAAAATGGATAAAAGACTTAAACATAAGACAGGAAGCCATCAAAATCCTAGAGGAGAAAGTAAGCAAAAACCTCTTTGACCTCAGCCACAGCAACTTCTTACTCAACACGTCTCTGGAGGCAAGGAAATCCAAAGCTAAAATGAACTACTGAGACCTCATCAAAATAAAAATCTTCTGCACAGCAAAGGAAACAATCAGCAAAACTAAAAGGCAACAGATGGAATGGGAGAAGATATTTGCAAATGACATATCAGATAGATAAAGAGTTAGTATCCAAAACCTATAGAGAGCTTATCAAACTCAACACCCAAAAAACAAATAATACAGTGAAGAAATGGGCAAAAGACATAAATAGACATTTCTCCAAAGAAGATATCCAGATGGCCAACTGACACATGAAAAAATGCTCAATATCTCTCATCATCTGGGAAATACAAATCAAAACACAATGAGATACCACTTCACACCTGTCAGAATGGCTAACATTAACAATTCAGGCAACAACAGATGTTGGCGAGGATGTGGAGGGAGGTTTCTTTTGCACTGCTGGTGGGAGTGCAAACTGGTGCAGTCACTCTGGAAAACAGTATGGAGGTTCTTCCAAAAATTAAAAATAGAACTACCTTACGACCCAGCAATTGCACTATGAGACTACGAGGTATTTACCCAAGGGATACAGGTGTGCTGTTTCAAAGGGGCACATGCACCCCAATGTCTATAGCAGCACTATCGACAGTAGCCAAAGTATGGAAAGAGTCCAAATGTCCATCAACAGTTGAATGGATAAAGATGTGGTATATATATATATATATATATATATACATATATATATATATATACACACACACACACATTGGAGTATTACTTGGCAATCAAAAATAATGAAATCTTGCCATTTGCAACTGTGTGGATGGAACTAGAGGGTATTATGCTAACTGAACTTAGTCAGAGAAAGACAAATATCATATGAGGACTTTAAGATACAAAACAGAAGAACATAGGGGAAGGAAAGCAAAAACAATATAAAAATGAGGAGGGTGACAAAACTTAAGAGACTTAAATACAGAGAACAGAGGGTTTCTAGTAAGGTTGTGGGAAGGGGGGTGGGCTAAATGGGTAAGGAGCTTAAGGAATCTACTCCTGAAATCATTGTTGCACCATGTGCTAACTTGGATGTAAATTATAAAAAGTAAATAAATTATTAGCATAAAAAAATAAAAATAAAAAGCCCTTTTAATAAAAAATAAGAAAAAAAGAAATAAGTGTATGCAAGTATATTTGTTCCAATAATTTAATGGTTAGAATTTCTTTGTTTGTAAGCAAAGGGGAGCAGAAGTTGCCACCCCAAAATTTGTCTCTTTGGCATAAAGATTATTTTAGGCTGATTATTTTTAAGAAACATCAGACATAGGAAAAGCTCTAATAACTTAGGAGAAGTTATTCTTTCGTAAGAAGCACTTAAATTCAATAAGGGAAATCTCCATTTTTAAGGGTGCCTCCCTCTCTGTACTAAAGACAAGAAGGGCTCTAAACCTCTAGAAATTCTTGTCAGTAGAGAAGGCACTGACTTAAATATGAATAACAAACTTACCCTTGTTTACTGTGCTTTCCTGGTTACCTGCCAAAATCAGTCTCCCCACCCCAGCCCAATGGCTTCATTTGTCTTTACCAGCAGATGTTATTGAAGGTGGTTTGTGCCATTTTGGAGAGTTGCTCAGTTTTCCTAGGTCTTTCGCATATATTTGGGAGGTATGCATGTTATTAAACCTCTGGTTTTTTCCCTATTAATTTGTCTTCTATTACAGAGGTCTCGGCCAAGAACCTAGAAGGGTAGAGGTAAAATTATTTCTCCTCCTCCACACAAGTGACAGAAAACATTTTTTGCTCATATTTGAGGCTGGATTAACAAATAAAGGGAGAAGGGAGAACATTTATTATTTCATATTACCTCATAAGTCAGAAGTATTCTGGCTTCATGTACAGCTTGCTCCGGAACTCAGATAAAGTCATCACATGGTATTTCCCTCCTTTCATTTATTAGCCCCACTTTCACTAGTGGAAGTGCTAAGTAGTCCTCTGATTGTAATAGTTGAAAGCAAATGCTTGCCTCTTAACCAACCACCATGGCCAGGAGAGGGTTACCTGGCTCCCCCCAGAGCACATGGGCCCGAAATAAGCAGAGTTGCATTCCAAAGTGATAATTAAAGCTACCACTAGAAAAAGAGAAATGAATAGAGAAAGGCAAACAAACAATAGTTACTATAAATGAATAACAATGGAAGATCAGAGAGAATGAGGAGATGGGGACTGGATTTGAGGAACCAAAAATATCCTGGATTAGAACACTTAGAAAGTCTCCATTCTACTGGTATTAGGAACTGAAATTTTCAGACTTTGGGAAATCTGAGTTATTTTGTCTTAAAATTGCATTGTTGGATGGAGAAATGGATAAAATATGAAGGTCACATTTCATGGCATTACCTTTATACAGTTAGGATCAGCTAAATAAATTTGCCTTTTATGTCTTACCCAGTGAGATAACTCTTTTTGTTTCCTTAATATCACTTTTTTGGGGCACCTGGGTGGCTCAGTCGCTTAAGCATCCAACATTAGCTCAGGTCATGATCTCACGGTTTGTGGGTTTGAGCCCTGCATTGGGTTCTGTGCTGACAGCTCAGAGCCTGGAGCCTGTTTCAGATTCTGTGTCTCCCTCTCTTGCTGCCCTTCCCCCACTCATACTCGGTCTCTGTCTCAAAAATAAATAAACTATAAAAAAATTTTTTAAATCACTTTCTTAAAGAATGTCCAATTTTGTTAGGTTTCCTTGGTTATAGCTCCAGTCACGAGATGCTACTACTTACTTATTTAGCCATCTGACTTTAATTAAGTCATTAAAACTTTTTGGACCTCAGATTGCTTTCCTGTAAAATGAAGAAGTCGGTTAAATTATCTGAAAGTCTCCTCCTAAATAAATAAATGTAGTGGGAATCCCAACTTCAGCCTAAATTGTGTCCTCTCTTGGGATTGGGATATGACCAGCCATGTCTGGGAAACTACAGAAACAAACCTAGATTTCTAAGGGAAGAAAGAGCCCAATAGCATCAGCCAGAATCATAGTCTCTGTCACCTGAATTTCCTCTCAGACTCCAACTTCCAGTGACTAATTGGAGAATCCTTTGTAAATAGAGAACTATAAATTAAGTCCCAAAGAAATGTCCCACTACATTGCTGTAAAATGGTATGACTCAAAGGGGAAGAGAGCCTTTCTTCTCTCCTGCCATATCACACCATGTGGCTTGGCACACTGAAAGCACTAGAATATCTGCTCTAATTAAATGTACAAATGAACAAACAAAAATCCCTCACACTGAAAACTTGTGAGCAACCCCTGCCAACAACTTTGAAAATCTTAAAATCTGAACCTCTAGTTAAATATGATGGATTAAAAATACACATTTAACTCTTCTCCTTCTCAAAACACCAAAATGACAGAAGGGAATTTTTCTAAAAGAAAAAAAGAAAGAGAAAAATAAAGAAAGAAGGAAAGACAGGCAGGCAGGCAGGAAGAGAGAGAGAGAGAGAGAAAGCAAAGAAAGAAAAGAAAGAAAGAAAGAAAGAAAGAAAGAAAGAAAGAAAGAAAGAAAGAAAGAAAGAAAGGAAGGAAGGAAGGAAGGAAGGAAGGAAGGAGGAAGGAAGAAAAGGAGATGACAGCAACTGAATTTTGCAAGCTACAAAGTAAAAGAATGACAGGCAACTGACTTAGAAGGTCAAAGAATATTGAGCCCCGAGGTCCCAGTGAGGAAAGAAGATAACTTTAACTGCACCAAAGTAGCCACAAGGCTCAGATAATGATGTCACCAGGTACCTCTGGAAGTGGCATGAAGGTGAAATTAAAATACAAATTGGTTCAAAGTGTTTAAAACACAAATCTAGAGCAGCTGGATGACTGTCTTTTTTCCATCCTGGCAGAATCCTGGAGGTTCATTCTCTGCATGGGGCAAACGGCTGGAAGGATGCCAATATGGGTGAGAGCGGGGTGTGCTACTGAATGTTGAAACCCCAGCAAGGCAGGCAGCAGACTTGCCATCCATAGGAGAATGGAATCTGACTTGGCCAAAAGAAAATACCCACAGATCCTGATGTTGTTCTGCCAGATTCTTCCAGTGGTGACCATGGGGACAAGCCCCTCTCCTATGTCCATGAGGCACATCATCAACTTTTTAATCTCCAAACTTAAACACGAGCAGAAAACCTAGGATCACTGTACAACTGAATCCAGCCCATTCAAAATACAAGGTGTATATTCATTTGTAAATATGTCTGTTTTCTTGTCCTTGAAGTAGAGCATACACTCCAAGAAAACAGGAACCAGGAGTAGCATAGAACTGCTTAATAATCTGTACTCAATCTAATTGAATGAATAAATGAATGAACGGATGAATCAGTAAATAACAACTGAAGACAGAAACAATGCGGCAGAAGCTCATTGGTGAAAATAAATGGCAAAGTAACTTGCATGTCCTTGGGAGGCTCCTAGAGATATTTATTGGAGAGAGTACTTTTCAAGGTAGATGGGAGGTTCTATGTGAGAAAGTGGGGACAAGAATGTAAATGGAACAATACTGCTATTCATGAGACTTCATTTACATATTATACCTAGGCATTAGCTTTGAGTGTTGATGACATTTGGGTGGCTTCAAGAGCATTACTTATTGAAAGTTTTTTGTGCATCAGGTTCTTGGCAAAGCTATTTTATATACATTGTCTTAATTAAATCTTACAACATTCCTGTGAAATATGTATTATTCCTATTTTATAAACAAAGAAACTGAGTTTCAGAAAGTTTAAGTAGTTTTTCTAAGTTACCTCAATAATCAGAGAAATGCTTGGAATTCAAACCCCATTTAATCTGACCCCCAAACCCTTTCTGCTCCCCTCCTCTCTGTCTGCCATAAAAGGCTCTGTTTACTTCATATAATGTACATATCGTTGCATCAAGTAGTTTCTGAACAAATGCTTATTGTTTAATATTCTCTTTCATCCCAGGATACACCATAATTTATTAAACTCTAATAGTCCTCCAATGTTACGTAGTGAGTCCTCTTTTTTTTTTTTTTAATGTTACAAACAGCACTATGTAGAGCACATTGACACATAGAAATGCATGATCCTCTAATTATTTCCTTAGGATAAAATCCTGAAAGTACTCTTGCTTCAAAGACTAAGCATGTTTAAGGCTTTGATAGGCACCACCAAAGTGCCCTAGGGAAAGTCTGTACATGTGTAGATTCCTGATAACAGGATATGACATGCCCATCTCCTCACACTCTTGCCAGCATTAGGGATCATAATGCTGTTCAGTCCTTGACACCCTAATATATAAAAAATGGTGTCACCCTTTAATTTGTATTCCATTGTTGGGTCCTGAGATTTAAAGCATTCAATATATTTTTGCTGATTTTTCCTTTTTTTTTTTTTTTTTGATATTTGTTGTACATACCCTTTGTCCCTTTGTTTCTTGGGTGGTTTATCTTTTCCTTGCTAATTGGTGTGAACTCTTCATATAATAAAAATACCATTTACTTATAGGTACAAAATGTTATTTCCCCCTGCTTGGTGATTATCTCTGATGTCCTTTTAAACCCAAAGAATTTCTATGTTTTATATATCTCTTTTCCTTACTGTGGTAAATCCATTCTTACTTGGTTTGGATAGAAATAGCAATGTTGCACTTATAAAGAAATGTTTTGTCAATAAGAGAGCAGTATGGGCTTTCTGGACTCTGGTGTAGGGGTGTGGATAGAGGACAGACATTGAAGCATCAATGGTTCGTCTCTGTTGAAAAGACAGAAAGATATCAGAATGTTTATAACTATTGGCAAAGTGGGAAATAGCTAAAAGGACATCAGACAGCCATGAATAACCTTGTAAAAAGCTTTATATATACCTGGAAAGAAAACTAAAGCAATGACTTAAAAATAGGATCTCCCAGGGAAAAAAATAGACATAATAGTTTTCTTAATTTTTTTTTTAATTTGACCCATATAAAAGCAGTTTTTATAAAAGAATCTTTAGAGGCGGCTGAGTAGCTCAGTGGGTTCAGTGTCTGACTTCAGCTCTGGTCATGATCTCAAGGCTTGTGAGTTTGGCCTCTTGGTTGACAGCTGGGAGCCTGGAGCCTGCTTCAGAATCTGTGTCTCTGTCTCTCTCTGCCTCTCCCTTGCTCTCACTGTCTCTCTGTCTCTCTCTCAAAAATAAATAAACATTAAGATGTTTTTAATAAATAAATTTTTAAAAAGAATCTTTAAAAGGATGCTTCCTCCCTGTAGATCCCCTGTAAATGTTTGGTCAGTTTATAAATGTGTACATGTTACCCCATGGCAGAAACAAATGAGAGCAGGTCCTATATATACCCCCATTTAATGTCAGATAGTTTGTTGGAGACTCCAGGGTCCAGGTACAAAACCACAAAAATCATTTGGGTCAACCTATTTCAGCAACCCTGAGGAGTTGTTTTAGCTTTATTTTGTTATGTTTTTTAAACTTAAGATTTTGCAATGAAAACATACATACACACATATGTAGCTTAGAACTGACCCATATACAGAATGAACTATGTACCATTCACTAAGTAACCACTGATAATATAAAGGTGTAGCTATACCCTACTTATTAACTATTAATTCTGCAGAATGGGTAAAGAAAGGCCCAGCCTAGGCCTGTACCACCTTCTTTTCTTATGTCAAAATTCAGTGTTTTTTCGCCCATGGGCCTAACTTGGTGTCTGTCCCCAGAAGTCCATCCCCTCCCTTGATGTGAGTCCCGATCTTACAGCACTTGCTTTAATTGCAGGTATATGTTCATTACAGATGGTTCGTAGATCTTGTCATGCCTTGGGGTGCCTGGGTGGCTTAGTTGGTGGAGAGTCCAACTCTTGATTTTCACTCAGGTCATGATCTCACAGTTCGTAGGATTGAGCCCTGCATCAGGCTCTGCTAACAATGCAGGGCCTGCTTGGGATTCTCTGTCTCCCTTTCTCTGCCCCTCCCCTGCTGACTCTCTCTCTCTTTCTCTCTCTCTCTCTCTCTCTCTCAAAAGTGAACAGATAAACATTTTAAAAAAGAAACAGCTTTTAAATAAATAAATAAATAAATAAATAAATAAATAAATAAATAAATAAATAAAATCAGCCTTAAAGTCTAAGCATATGCTATTTAACTCAGGATCCATTGTTGGCTAATAATCTACTTGCTACTAAAACGCTGAGACCAGGGCGCCTGGGTGGCTTAGTCGGTTAAGCGTCCGACTTTTGCTTAGGTCATGATCTCGTGGTTCGTGGGTTCGGGCCCCGCGTCGGGCTCTGTGCTGACTGCCAGCTCAGAGCCTGGAGCCTGTTTCAGTCTGTGACTCCCTCTCTCTCTGACCCTCCCCTGCTCACGCTGTCTCTCTCTCTCCTAGAAATAAATTAAAAAAAAAAATAAATAAAATAAAATAAAATAAAACGCTGAGACCATGGAGATTCCCATTATTTTGTGGCAAATGCACTCTGCCTCCTAAAAACTGCAGCCTTCTCTGTACTAAATGATGGGAGGAATCTTTATACCTTCCTGATTTTCATCTAACCCTCTCCCCAGTAATGGAAAGGTTATTTAGTTGATTATTTCCCAAACTCCACTATTATAAGTCTCCCCTCCCCCACTAGCTGTGGGAGCAAGAGGCTGTTTGCTTGCTGTTCACCAGGTTTTACTGTTTAATTGTGAAGCTCTGCTCTGTTGTGGCTATACGTGCAAGCCTCTGGTTTCCTTGGTTTATGGATTTCTAACGTGTCAAAGTGATAAACTGGAGCACAAAACTACTTTCATAAAACCCAAATCATTCAGACAAAAGACTGTGTAGGTGTGAATAAGCCTCTGATTTCTCTTCTGCCTGTGCAGCTTTAACTTTCTTGTCGTATTAGGTGGTACAATATGGAGGGTCAATGTGACATTGTGACAAGGTCTACCAGACCTCCTCCAGGCTCAGAAAAAGAGACAAAGGGAGTCAAGGGATAGAAGTGCTAAGTGTGGAGTCAGACACATGAAATATCTGTGGAGTTTGGATGAACTGAAGGAAGAGATATGGTGGCTCAGGAAGAGTGCTCACAGTTAGGAGCACTTCCAGAAGGATGGATTGCTATATTGCACAATAGTTTCTTAATTATGTGCTCACAGACTGTTTCAAGCTACGACTACAGGAAAGAGAGGCACCAGGGTGGCTCAGTCAGTTGAGCATCTGACTCGATTGCGGCTCAGGTCTTGACCTCACTTTTGTAAGTCGGGCTCTACGCTGACAGTTTGGAGCCTGCTTAGGATTCTCTCTCTCTCCTCTCTCTGCCCCTGCCCCACTTGTGCACTCTCTCTGTCTCTCTCTTTCTCTCAAAATAAATAAACTTAAAAAAAAAAATACTACAGGAGAAAGTGGGAAAGACATTTTATAAAATAAATCAATGGGAAAATTAGATTAATTTTTCTAGAATTCAGCTTTCAGTTAAGAGTGAATGTGAGGTCTACATTTTTGCTCCATAAAGTAAGAGCACAGAGTGACCTGGATTCCAACTGAAATTAGATTTTAATCCAGAGATGCCAGGTTATGGAAAATCCAAGGCAGGGCAGATTTTAATCCACTTGTAACTTTTTTTGTGACACTATGTGATTTGTTATTGGCATTTGCACTCAGACCTGCACCCTTGGCTCCTTCCCTTACATGCATTCTTCCATTTCTTCCTTGCAAACAGAATCTCTGTTTTGCTCACTCTCTTGTAAAGTGGTCAGGTCCTTCTACAGAGGCTAGGATCTTCCTCACTCTCAAAGGTGAAGTTGACAAATCTCAATAAATCAAGTGACACTGAAGTACTTCTAAATAGTTAAGTCATAGGGAGAAGTCCCTGAAGGGTATCCGAAAAAAGACTTCAGCAAGCCCGTGAACTAGGGAGCTATTGCAACCATGGGCTCCCTGCCCAAGGACCTCAAGAAAACTTAAAGGAGCAAAGGTACCTGGGTCCATGATGACAGTGTGAAGACATTCAGAATTTCACTTACATGAAAAGAGAAATGGTCCTTATAATTTAAGATACTTTTCTTTGGGCATTCCATTACTTTCAGCTACTTTGTTCTGCTATGATTCATGTATAACTTAGAGGCTGTCAGTGTAGACCCTTCATCTATTTTATATGCTCATTCATGGCAGAAAAAAAATTCAGATGTATACAGTGAAATTTTTCAGTGATTTGAGAAACAACAGTAGAACACCCAGCTCAGTGCCTATTTCTTTCAGACAATCAGTGAGTTTCAGAAGAGTGAAATTTATTCTTTTTTGCATCTCAAGTCTAAAACTGAACTTTTAATTTCATGTTCAGCTCAGAAGTTGTTAGCATATTGTGATCTAGCATTGCTAATTGAGCTCACTCAGCTTATTAAAAACTATTAGCAATACATTAGCAACATCTGATACATTCATCATAAATTTAAGAGCTCTTGCATCAATGAGATTTCCTTATTGGCCCTAGGGATTCTCATTTGGAATTTATACTATCTCCTCTCTACAAACAACCAGTGAACTTTCATACTAGGTATTAGGTGGATCCATTTGACATGATTGATTTTTACAGGTTAAAAATAGTTGAAAACCTTCAATTTCATGAGATTCAACCTATAAACTCTAAAATATATCCACTCTCCATACCATTACAAATCACTCTGAAAATTCTGAAGTATAAAGACCATGCTTTAGGAAAACTGATTATTTCTATATCATTAATCAACAGGTTTTTAAAAGATGCTATTGACAAATGACTAGTTAAGCTCATTTCATTGAGTTTTCATCAAAGCCAATATTCCTGCAGTTTTTCTTTTTCCTGACATTATGTTGGATCTGTCGATATGAAAGCTACATTTTTTTTTTGCTTAAATTTGTTATGCTTTAAAAGCAATATGAACTTTGACAAACTTTAAAACACTTCTTATTGTACATGCCACGTGTTTTACAATGTGATGATTGGCTCATATTTGCCTGATTGACCATGTCATAAGGTGAGTAAAATATAACATCTGTACCCTTCATTCCCTCAGATGGCTGAATAATAAAGATGTCCCATTATCTCAGCCCTTGAATAAGTTTATCAAGGGTGTTTCTTACTCATTCTCGAATTCTTCTCTCAACTATATATTCAGATAAGGGCTTTAATTATCTTTTCAGCAGAGACTGAACAAAGTTTACTAATTCTTTCCCAGGTGGCAGGTTTCTCCCTCACCAACGAACATGTGACTTCTATGTTGCTTTAGGAGCGTTTAAATCATCAGACTTAAATTTGGAGCTGCACTCCAGTAGATGATAAGCTCTATGAGGTTAGTTATTGAGACTATTTTGTTCACCACTGTGCACACAGAATCTAATACGGGGCATGACCTAGTGTAGATATTCAATAAATATTTATTAAAAATCAAAACAGAAATGAAGCTTCTCTATGGTTCTGCTGATTGAGGCTACTCATTTTTTTTTCATATTGAATTGAACCATGTGAAATTGTTGTTTTTGTAGATCAAGAAACAAACGTTGGCAGTTCGATAAAGTTCAACCTAGTAGGAAATGGAGGCCCAGAAAGTTTAAGGTTAGAAACTGGCAAAGCTAAAATTAGGGTGTGTACTCTTTCCAGGTAGCCTATTTATAAAGAAAGAAGAGTCCACGCTGTTGCTATGATAGCGCCATAGTTGATGTGCTATTTGTAGCCTATATGCTAGCGAGCAGTATGTCACTGTGAGAAGTCAATAATCCACCTCTATGACCAGGCTGTTTGACTTCCAGCAAGGTGCCAGCCTCGCTCCCTTTGCTCAGGCTGGCTGGATGCCAGGTGCACTACCTCCAACCAGAGTGTGGAGATAACACTGGCAGAGCCAGCATCTGGGTGTGAAATGCCATCTGCAGTGTCGCTGCTGACGTGCCTAGAATTTTAGAGGCCCTGGAGGTCACCTTAAAGAAGAGGAAATTGAACCTGAACAGATGAAGCAGTTCCCTCAAGGGCGTACTATTGGCTCAAGGTCACATAATTTGCTTGCCCAAGGGTAGCAACTCCAGCCCATGGCACATTTTGCTGAGGAACTCAGTCTTCACAAATCTTTCAGGGTGTGGGTTTTACACCCTACAGACCTGAAGAGACACTAGATTTGTTGATCCTTCTGGTGAGAAGGACTGCCTGTTTCAAAATTAACCTGCCTGTGGCCACTTTTCCTCTGGCCGAGGTACCCTCTCTGGCAGACTCTGCTTTGACCCCAGCCAACTGCATTTAGGGAGGAGAACCCACCCTGAGGAAGTATCTCTTCAGTAATACAAAGTGCCTCATTCTGGTGGTTTGAGAAGTTCTCGTGTTTCTTTGTCCTGCACCTCAAGCTTCTGTGGGTCTCCTGTGGGTCTCCTGGTTCCTGTTTATCAGATTTGGGTCTCCTGGCTCATTCTGTTGTCTGAGATGGGTGTCCCATCTCCCTGGTTTCTGTCCAGCTTCTTTTCGAGATTCATGTCCTTTGTCTTTGCCCCAATTCTGACTTAGCATCTTCCTCTAACCCCTCATACCTACCGCATCCTTCAAGCTTTGCTTTGGATTTCCTGTCCCTATGTCCACAGCAACCTAAACACAGTTTTGCCACTCACAGGAGTGCATCTTTAGACTCCATCTTGATTTCTCCTCCTTGGTTGTAAGTTCAGCCCCACATAGACACGTGGTGAAAACATGAGGGTTTAGGGGGTTTACTAACAATGCCTTATGTTTACATTACACTCTCTAGTTGGTAAAGCACATATCACACCTATACAAGAGTAGTCAAGACATCCTAAAACCCTAGAGTCTGTAGGATGTTCCATCATCTAATCCCTAATGTTGGCTGGAGTGCAGATCACCAGTGGGTTTGAGATCATTTGGAAAAATGTCAATTTATTGACTCCATTTGGAAAATCTGAGTCAGTAGCTCTGTATGTTAAAAGAATGTGTATTCCTAGTGCTCCATGCAGTTTTCATGAATGGCCAGGTGTAGAGACCACAAAGACGCTCTACCTGCATCTCAGAAGGATAGTGTGCTAGCTTCCAATTAAGCTTCACCTATGAGTGAAAACCTCCCATTTTGAAAGACCATGCCCACCCTGTTGTTGACTACCTATCATTGTTGGAAAGTTTGTCTGAACCAGAACCAGATTTGGGCTATCAGATTATAAACACAATGCAAATAAATATAAGATTCAACAACTGGACATTCTACTGTTCTTTGCCGTACCTTGGAGAACGGCAAACTAAATGTCAATAATCCCTCCCCTGGTGAAAAATTGTATTTTTATCATTTTGGGAAATTTTAATATTCTAACTGATCAAAGGACAATGAGTCCCTTTTCAGAGCAGAAGGCAATGAGACAGGCCAGCCCTTTTCAGTCATTGTGGGCTTTATTTATATAACCAAGAGGGGAGAGAATTGGAAAATAAACAGACAAATGAACTGACAAATGTACAACAAACTTCTGTTAAAGCTTCCGTGGAATGGTTGCCCATGAAATTGTACTGATGAAGAACAGTTATTGAAATAGAATGTGACGATTTGCCATGGCAAGGCTAATCATTCCCCAGGTGCTGATGATCTTTTCTCTCTGCAGACCCCATTAACCCTTTGTGTCACCCCAGGACACTCCAGTCCCCTTGTGCAGGCAGTACAGGAAGCACTGCTGTTACTTCCTGCGATCCTCAACCTTGGATGCACATGTAAATGACTTCTGCATGGTAGGTGTCCTGGCCCAATCCCTGACCTGGAATGAGCCCTACAGAAGGGGGAGGCACTACCTTAATAGAGCAAGTTGGTGATTTTTAGGGAACACCTAATGTCGCAAAACATTTCCAAAATGTGTCCAATAACAGGAATCACCTAAAGTGCTTGTTATAAACATAAATTCACCCGCTCTATCCTCAAACTACTAAAGCAGAATTTTCAGGGGACAGGCCATCTGGTCTACAGACTAGAAGAACCAGTATCACCTGGGAGTTTGTCAATAACATAGACTTTCGGCCCATCTCCATCTCAGAACCACTGTAGCAGAGTCTCCAGCTTAATCCCAGGTGATTCCCATGTGTATACATGTTGGAGAAGTGCTACTGGAGACCAATTCTGTAATGCCGAGTTTCATACCCTTGGTTGTATGTTAGAACCACTATTTGTTCGTTCGGCCATTTGCATGTTTGACTGTGACACAAAGCCCAGGTCAGGGGTAGCAATTGGACACGGTTTTGTTGTTGTTGTTTAATGTTTATTTTTGAGACAAAAAAAAACCAGAGTGTGCATGGGGGCGGGGCAGAGAGAAAGGGAGACCCAGAATTTGAAGCAGCCTCCAGGCTCTGAGCATCAGCACAGAGCCTGGTGCAGAGCTCGAACCCATGAACAGTGGGACCTTGACCTGAGCCAAAGTCAGACGCTTAACCAGCTGAATCACCCAGGCGCCTCTGTTGTTGTTTTTTTAAGTCACACTAATATACTGCCACAGTTGGGCAACCACTCATTTGGGATAGCTGAATCAGAAAGAACATAGAGTTTTGAATGTTATTCATATTTGAATGTTATTCATAGAGAAGAGTGTTTTCTTGTATCTCCAGGACAATCAGAAATGGTGTGCTTTTGGGGTGCCTGGGTGGCTCAGTCGGTTAAGCGTCTGACTTCAGCTCAGGTCATGATCTCATGGTTCATGGGTTCGAGCCCTGCATCGGGCTTTGTGCTGACAGCTAGCTCAGAGCCTGGAGACTGCTTCAGATTCTGTGTCTCCCTCTCTCTCTGACCCTTCCCTGCTCATGCGCTGTCTCTCTCTCTCTCTCGCTCAGAAATGAATACAACATTTAAAAAAGGAAAATTAAAAAAGAAATGGTGTGCCTTTAAGCTTTACTTTCTGAGCCTGTATTCTTCGAGTGAAACTTGAATAAGGTCAAATTGCCAGCCCTCTACCCTATGAGAGGGTATTCTGGCCAGCAGAATGTCCAGCAGTGCCTTGGCATTTATAAGCTCCACTAGACAAGCTTGTTCCTTCCTAGTGATTTCTGGACAGAAGACCAGAATCTACATAAAACTAAATGTATTCGCTTAAGCTACCAAGTTTGGGCTGGATGCAAAAATTTGCCCTGCCATGTGCACCTTGAGAGGAGGTGTGATCTAAGACCTTCTAAAGTGTGATCTAAGGTGCCCTCAAGGAAAAGGAAAAAGGTTCAGAGAGCCGAGAAATTTCTTGATACCTTGGTGCCCATTGCAGCCGCCACCGTGGGTGAAAGCAGAGAGAAACGAGCTTTGTTCCAGACATAGGAACTTCAGGATAGCTTGGAGTCCTTCAAAGGCCGTTTCTAACGTGGTCTTTACTAAAGCCCTGGGGTTTCCTGTGCCGGTTGTAATCAGCAAGAGAAAGGAGTTTCAACAGCAAAAACTTTTTCAAAAAGTTTTAAGTAGGTCACTCCATGTACCGGACCTTGAATAATTCTGGCTGGTGCCAGAGCTCACGCCACTCTGTATTTGATCTGAATTAGGTTGTCTTTTTGTTCTGTCCGTGAAAAAATGGCAGGGATCCATCCATGAATGCCACCAGAGCCCCCACCCAAGTGCTCCACATAGCCATCTACACTAGCCAACAAAGAAAGAATCACAACGGTTTAAACGACCAGGTTCTCAACCCAATCTCTAATAGCTATAGACATTCTTTTTTTTAGAGTATAAACACAGCTCAGAGTTCTTCCCTGAGTCTCTCTTCCCTGTCTCCTTGTACAACGAGTGTTACATACCAGCTTCAGTTACATGTGTGATAATGTCGGGGTAGTGCAGGAGAACCTGACCGCTTATTTTCCTGAAAAAGGTGATACACGCCTCTTTCTATCAAGAATTAGTGCTACTTCTAGTTAGTTCCTCCCTTGATTCCAATGCTACGTTTACTATAATTCAACTTGTTAGATTTCAATCCACTCAAGCCATTCAACATTTATAGAGTACTTCTAATATTTCAGGCACCTTTACTCTCTAGGGAAAGCTTGAGAAAAACCTAGCTGAAGTAGCTACAAAGTCTTGGGGCATCTGAGTGGCTCAGTTGGTTAAGCATCTAAATTTGGCTCAGGTCATGATTTCATGGTTAGTGAGTTCTAGCCCTGGATCAGGCTCTAGTGTCAGCATGGAGTCCGCTTTGGATCCTCTGTCTCCCTCTCTCTGTCCAACCCCCACCAGCTTGTGCTCTCTCAAAAATAAATAAAGCATTTAAAACATTTATGAAAACACAAAGTTTTGGTAACAGAACATTCTTTGTAACTAGAGATTGAGATAGAATCAAAATGGAGAAAACGACTGTAGACCCTGCCAGCATCCTAAGTCATAATTTGGCTCCATTTTATTGAATTTCTTAAAGCTGAACATCAGACATAATGACCTTCATACAAAATATATCCAAGAGCTAGTAAACATGAGTTGGGGATTGTTGGTCAGTTTGGACACTTGACACCTTGTTGCCCTTACATTAAGAAATAGAAACTTGACCGTAACTCAAAGTTTAAAAGCTTTTGGACTTTTGTGTAAAAATTACCTTTGCATTATCCAAAAAGCATTTATTTCATATTTACTATTAAACCATCTTCATTCTTTCCCTGCATTACATCATGAATCTTCATTGTTGGTATAACAGATATAATTGTTTCATGAGGAACTGACATGCTTGCTTTAGAAGCACTCAGACAACAAACTGTGAGCACTACACCAACCATGTATTTAAGTGAGAATGGGAAGGAATGAACACATTCACTAACGATGGGGCTTGTGTGTAGTTTAGGATTTGTAAATTACCCATAAGAAAGAAGCACTCGTAATGCTAAGGGTTCTTCTACATTAACATGTATTCTCTATACATAAAATGTGCTTCCATTTTAAAGCATTATTTGTTTTCAGTGTTTAAAAAAATATCATAGTACTTGCCAATAAGCGGGGGCTACAAGGGCACAAAATCGCCTTTCAATAAAACATTCTTACCTTGTACATTTTCTAAACATGTAGGAGTCTTGGTTATTTGTTTTGGAGGGTGTCTTGAATGCAGCTGGAGCAAAGCCAAAGAACTACAAAGCACAGGCAAAGGAGGCGAACCAAAGAGGAGGCAAATCAACTTAAAACGAGAGGTGTCCCTGACCTCTCTCCCTGCTTCAGGGAAAATCTTTGATTATCTCACTGTTTTTCCTCTCCAGCTTCTCAGTCATACTTGCAGCCGCCTTTTCCTGTTTGTTAATTACCCACCCCTGGATTCAGCTCCCAAGTGTCCAAACAGAAGAGGGCCGGATCTCAAGTGGACTTCTCTGGTTATATTAGCTGGACTCCAGCAACCCAGTCATTCTCTTGATGTCAAAATGTTTCAAAGTCACAGCAGGAAACTGAAAACATCGCAGGTTCTCAGTGAGGCTGCCTCTCTGGGACACCCCATGTTAAACTCCAGCATCTCTTCAACCTCCTGTATTCCAGATCCCCCTTCCCTGCCTCATCTTCCCATTTAGCACATATCACAGTCAAATCTGACAATGATATTCTTATTAACCTTGTTTATTGCTTGGTCTCTCCCACTAGGATAGACACTCCATAAGGGCAGGGATTTTTTTTTTTTTTGGTCTGTTTTATTCACTTTTGTTATCAGCAGCACTTAGAATAGTTTATCAAGAAATATTTGTTGCATGGGGCGCCTGGGTGGCTTAGTCGGTTAAGCGTCCGACTTTTGCTCAGGTCATGATCTCGCGGTTCGTGGGTTCGAGCCCCACGTTGGGCTCTGTGCTGACTGCCAGCTCGGAGCCTGGAGCCTGTTTCAGTCTGTGACTCCCTCTCTCTCTGACCCTCCCCTGCTCACGCTGTCTCTCTCTCTCTCTCCTAGAAATAAATAAATTTAAAAAAAAGAAATATTTGTTGTATGAATAAATAGATACTTGACTTGGTCATTTTGGATGGGGTCGATCCTCTGAAAGAGTGTTTTTGGGTAAAAGGATGAGCCACTTCTTTAGGCAGACTCAGGAGTATGACCACGCCACAAAATCCCCACTCTCAAGCAGTGTATCTTAAGTTGAATTAAGCCCCGGCTTTTAGGAAAACTGATGTATAGATCTTAAGGAGCAAGTCACAGAGTAGAAGAGGCAGGGCCTTATTCTGATGGACTGTAAACAAACAGTGAAGCAGTCTGGCCAGAAGGACAGAAAGTTTTGTTGGTTTGTATTTTAAGATACTTTAACCATTTTAGAAGGTTGACAAGAAATGAAGAAATAGTACTTGCTGATCTGGGAAACTGA
This sequence comes from Crocuta crocuta, assembly GCF_008692635.1. Lineage (NCBI taxonomy): Eukaryota > Metazoa > Chordata > Mammalia > Carnivora > Hyaenidae > Crocuta > Crocuta crocuta. The sequence goes on from NW_027531318.1 coordinate 6,566,052, forward strand.
AATAAACCATGACAAAGCTTCCCCATGTTATTTATTTGTTTAAAATCCATGTATCTTTAGTTGTTTTTTTTTAATGTTTATTTATTTAGTTTTGAGTGAGAGAGAAGGAGGAATTCATGGGGCAGAGAAAGAGATGAAAGAGAGAGAATCCCAAGCAGGAATTTGCTCTCACGACCTCAAGATCATGACGTAGGCTGATATCAAGAATCAGAAGCTTAACCGACTGAGCCACCCAGGCACCCCTATCTTTATTAGTAGCAAAAACAAAAGCTATTAGGCAAAAGAAATTCATGTTGACTGTAGAAAACCTAGAAAATACAGAAAAGTGTTAAGCAAGAAACAAAGAACACACATAACATCATATTACAGAAAAGTAGTCTGTCAAAATGCTAATGAATTGACATCTAGTCAAGTATGTGTATAATTTAATAAGTGCTACATCAAATAGATTCTTTTTTGTTTCTCATTTGCCATCTTAGAATGTATGGTGTAAATTTAGCTGATACTACTTTTTGATGATGAAAATGAGTAAAAAGTGTTAGTGCTGGAAGAAGTGTACATTGGCTCAGACTTTCTATAAACCTGAAATCTGCTTATGGTATTTGGCTTCATAATTTAATTCCAAGAAATTAATTTTAAGGAAATAATCAGACAGGTATTTAGGTAAATACATACAAATAAAGATTGTTGGAGCTTTATTTTTTTAATTTTTAAAATGTTTTGTTTATTTATTTTGGGGAGAGAGAGAGACAAAGTGCAAGTGGGGAGGGTCAGAGAGAGGGAGGCACAGAATCTGAAGCAGGCTCCAGGCTCTAAGCTATCAGCACAGAGCCCAAAGCAGGACTTGAACCCACAGACCACAAGATTATCACCTGAGCCAAGTCAGACCTCGACATCATGACCTGAGCCAAGTCAAGTGCTTAACAACTCCTGTTGGAGCTTTATTTATAACAATGAATTGGGAATAAATTAAATTGGTCAACAAATTACGGTGTTTCCAAATAATGGAGTACTACGCAGCCATTAAAAATGATGCTACAGTATAAGATGTTTACTTATACTGTAACTATTCCTTGCCACCTCCACGTTCCTGATCCTCCCGACCTGCTTTACTCTTTTTTTTCTCATAGCACTAATTCCTCAAACATACTCTGTAATTTACTTATTCATTATGTGCATTGTTTTTTGTCTGTTTCCACCTACTAAAATGTCAGCTCAGAGAGAACAGTAAATGCCATTTTTCTTCGATATTTCAAATGCCCAGAGAAGTTCTTAATAAATAGGATAACCCCCCAGAATTGGAATTTCTGGATAAAGAGGCATAATCATGTTTTAAAACTTTTAGGATATCTTATAAAGTTAGTATTTCACACTTTAAAAGAGACTTTTGGGAGCCCACCGGGTGGCTCAGTCAGTTAAGTATCGAAGTCTTAATTTTGGCTCAGGTTGTGATCTCACAGTTCATGGGATCAAGCCCCTGTGTCTGGCTCCTTACTGACAGCACAGAGCCTGCTTAGGATTCTCTCTCTCCCTCTCTTTCTGTCCCTCACCCCGCTTACACGTGCACACACTCTCTCTCTCAAAATAAATAAATAATCTTTTTTTTTTTAGGTGACTTTTTAAGCCCTACAAGACATGTCCCTGGAGGTTAGAAGCGGTCATCAATATTACTTCCCTTTTTAGGAGTTCTAGTAAAGTGTAACATGTTTGTTCTTTTGAACATACAAAGAAAGTTTTCTCTTACACAAGCTCCTCTTCAATTATCATAACTTAACACTGTTTAAAAGAATAAAAGAGAGCCTTTAGGATTTTCCTTTACAATAAATAGTTCTACAATAAGTCCTAAATCGTATCAGTTATTTTGAGAGAGACTTTTCCATTTTCATTCTGTATCTATTGTGTTTTAAGAAAGCTTGACACAGAAACATTGCACTAAACAAACCTAATAAACCCTACTACTTGCAAGATTGATTTACAGAGGATGACTTTTGTTTGTTACTCAGTTACAATATGCCTCTTCAGCCCTTATCATTAGTGATAAAGTGTCCTGTTCTTATGCAGAACTGAGACAATTCCCCACCTAGCAGAGGAGGGTCTCTCACGTGGCATGCATGGCAGATCATGTACAAGCATCATTGTGAGATAATCTGCAGGCCAGAACTTGGAGACCAGGTCAAAAAGCTAGGGCTCGGTGATCACAGTTCTGGTACAGCCAAGACTCAAGAAAGCAAATGGTTCCAAGGCTATGGAGGGAGAAGTAGGCCAATAATTTTGAAGAGTTCCAACCTAAGGAGCACACAGGACCCAAATCCCAATGTTGCTCAAGGGCAGGCCTGGGCTGGGCTGAGTCCAAAGTCCTATTTTGAGTTAGGCTTCCTATATCCCTCGTGCTGGGCACTCCCTGAACTTGAACAAGTACATGTCCTATTGTTCAGATCTGAGGTTTGGAGGTGACAATAGTTTACCCTAAATACTAAGATTTTCTAGAGTGTTCTTAAAGTTATTTTCTGGAGCTTCTCCGTGAGGGCCCATGACAAAAGAAACAATGATATAGTTAACATTTATTGAGCTCTTTGTATTATTATGTAAAGTATCCTGTACCAGGAGTTTTACAAACACAGCCTCATTTAATATTTACAACAGAGTCCTATGAGATGGCCATTATGATGTCTCCCTATTTAAACAGGAGAAAAAATCAAACACAGACAGCTTAATTAACTTACCCAAAGTAACACAGCTAGTAGAAGGTGGAGCTGGGGACTTAGAAGTCAGATCTAACTTAGCCTTTGTGTTATTCAGTGAATCCAAGCTGATGCAGAGAACCCAGAGCTGATGATCTTGTTCCACTCCTCATTCAAAAAGAAGAATGGGAAGAATGGTCCACAATCTGCCATAATATAACGAAGCAATTTATGTCTTACATATTTGCCTTTAAAGCTCTCTTTCCACTTTTTTAAAAAACAGTCCTGAAATTTCAATGGAATTAAGAAACGTTTAAAGTAAGTTACTCCCATCTTTGGAACTGTTATAGATGATTCTTTGGGACTCTGTTATGGATGAAATAGCTTCACATGGTCAGTTGTGAAGTCAGTTGTCTTTTATGTCCTAAAAGAAAAGATTCTTTTTCAAATCTAACTGGGCTTCTCACATTCTGCTTAGCCAAAATGTAATGTTATTCTATTAGCTGCTAGCGACCTGAAAGCATTCTAAAAAAAGAACCCAAATGTGCGCAAATGTGCTGATAGGGTTTGAGATCAAGGAAGGCTCTCAGAATCATTCACTGTGTTGCCTGAGAGCCGTGGATTTTGTTTTCCACCCACAGAGCCCAGTCAAAGAAACATGACTACACAGATAAAGCTCACTCCTGTGCCCCACGCTGGCTCCTGAAGTCAATGGAACTGGCGCTTTCACTCTCTGGCACTGGTGGGAAAGAGAAAACTCAACCTAGATTATCATGAAATTATTCTTGATGCCTGCTCACATGAACTCCCGGGCCAACTGATGCGGCTAACAAAGAGCATTTGTTAAACTGGGACCCATGCCATCAGTCTGGTTTTAGAATAATTTTTAACAGCAGATTGGACA
>NW_027531318.1:6569646-6728437 GCF_008692635.1 Crocuta crocuta
GGTGAGTTAGAGGGAAAGCTAGAAGGCGCAGAGAATGAAGAAGTACTATGCTGCTTCCTGCTATCCATCATACTCAGAATTATTTTCATATTCTCTGCACAATTTGGGACTGACTTGTATCATAATAAACTCACTTACTTTGGGTTTTCTGCAGTGCATATTGCTGTAACACTGAGGTCTTCTAACAATAGACTATTTCAAGGTTTTGTACATGAAGATGGTTTTGTTCTTGCTGAAAAAATATCCCAACCTGAGCCCAGGTGACTAGTCTTTTTCATTGACCAGTATCTTCTTACTTACTCTGATAGCAACAGAGCTTCCCCCATGTTGTTTAAAAAAAAAAAGTGTGGGGCTGGTCTCATTGAGCTGGTTCTATTTTCTCAGCCCTCCTAGCAGCTGTTTGAGGACACCTCTGTCAGAAGAATATTCAAACATCTGCACGAAGCCCGCGGTTTTGTCATCATCCCCTATTTTTCACCTCCACATCCAAGCAAGCTCCTAGAGAGAAATTTACTCTTGCTGCCTCAGCTTTTCCTTGCCCCCATATCACTCTTCTGTTCACAGCCAATCAAGCTCACACTTCACTTAAGCCAACAGTCTGGCAGAGATCCCCAGAGACTAGTGTGACCATATGCCCTTGTTTGCCCAAGAACACATGTTGTTCTGCTGTAATTATTAACAGCACCTCTGTTCACTATCAAGTGTGTCCTAGTTTGGAGATAAACGATTTGGTTTCCCTATGAGTGATCTCCTAATGGCCAAATCCAAAAGATTCGTCTCTGTTTTCCTATGACTTGGCCACTCTGCAATTTCTAGTGGTGTAAGTCACTGCCACAATAACGAAACTCTTCTCCTTTGGCGAGACTCTTTTCTCCTGCATCACTACTCCATCAAAGCTTTCTTTGTGAGCTTTTCCTCTTTTCCACACCCCCTAAATGTTGGTACACCCTAAGGTGTCATAATAGAGCCTTTTGCCACTTTATGTGATCACCTTAGGTATTCATCAGTCCCGTGCTCTTAGTCACAACCTGATGACCCTGTAACTTTCTTTGTCTCTCCCACTAGCTAAGACTATTCTCCTAGACTCCAGTCTCCATGAGACACTCTTTCCTCCTGAGTGTCTCACAAGCATCATGATTTATGCTCTTCTTCTTTCATCTGAGTCTGCCCTTACCCCTCTTCACAAATCATGGTGAAAAGTACTCATTCTGTACCCACATCTTAGTCATGGTCTCTTTGCACGGTCCAGTGCAGCTTGATCAGCTGTATGCTGGCCAAATCGCATATCTATGGGAATAAATAATTGTTGTTTTAAGCTACTGAGTTTAAGGTGATGTTTCTGTAGCAAAAGCTAACCAATGTAGAAGTTGATTCTGGGAAAGAAGCGTGCCCATAAGAACTTATTATATATACCATTGGCTTTAGGAGGAAGCTGAAACAATGGTGATCTATTGTATGCGGTGGTAAAGCATTTGCGAAAACTATTACTTATGACAATTGGAAGATAAACAGGCACTTAATGAACTTATGAACTCAGGCAAAATAGTTTTGTGGAATGTTAAAAGCATGAGATGAGTACTTTTAGCTGCATGTGAACAAAGAGCTACAAGAAAGAATTGCCAGTCTGGATTAAAAGAAACCAGAATTTATCAAAATTTGTAGAGACTTCTGGGTCCCTAACCTCCTACAAGAGAAGTAACAGTCTTGGAAAGCTACTTAGTCAATACAATGGGCACACTTCTAAAATCTTCTTTGGAAATGGCTCCCCGAAAATCCTAAAATGGGAAACCAAAATCCATGAAGAGAAAAGGACCCTGGTCTACTCAAGGCACATTCCCTACCTAGGGGAGGACCTGACATTTGCCAGATGAGATTTCGAAACTGCTGTAGGCCCATGCTATGTGTCTTCCTTTATTTCCTTTTTTATAATGGGAGGGTTTGTTGAGTCACCATGTGCCTGTTTTCACCTTTGTATGTTGGGCATGTATGGGGCAGAGAACTTGTTTATTAGTTCACAGGTCTCCAAGTTAAGAAGAGCCATGTCTGAGCCTGATATGGATCACAAAATCTTGGAGTTTGAGCCTGATGCTATGACTTGATGAGATTTGGGGGGGTACTGGGTTGCTAGTGAGTGAATTTACGTAGGAAAAGGATATGAATAATTCTGGCAAGATGAAAGATTATTACAAACTGAGTCACTGGCCCTAATTCTTTCCCCCTCCCACATCCATACCATTGTCATAGCCTAACTGTGGAAGGAGCGCAATTCCTTGCCTACTTTGGACATATGTGACTTTCTTTGGCCAATGGAAATGGGTAGAGCAGATACTGTGCCTTTCCTAAGCCTGCTCATGATGTTTTGTGTTTTTCCTTGCAGTCTCACACATCTGACACACGCCCTGTATCTTGCTAGTTTGAAGAGGATGAGGGAAATACAAAGCAGTGCTGTTTTATCCAGACACCAGACATTCAGTGAAAAGCAGAGCTCCTCCAGCTTCCACAGTTGGAAGCAGAGCCACCTACCTAGCCCAGCCTAGATTAGCCAAGCCAAAACCAACCTTCAAATCCAAGAGAATAAATAATTGTTGTCTTCAGACCTTGAGTTTGGGGTGGTTTGTTATACAGCATAGCCATTCATGAGCTAATTCATTCACACTGTCATCATTCAGCACTCCTGAATCCAATTCCCCCACTTCCTTACTTTGAAAACCAAGTGCAACTGATCCCACAGCCCCTCCCCCAATATTCACTGTTCTTGTCTTGGTCTACATCTGTATCATCTTTCATCTGGTTCTTACAAAATTCTCCTTCCTTTACTTTTTAAATACACCCTCCCCATTTCCATCAGGACAATTTTCCTGCAATGTACAACTCACATCAGCCCTTAACTGAAAATCCTTTGGATTCTTCCCATTACATAGCAGGACTCACATTCCTGAGAGCTTATATGTCTAATTTACTCCACAGATTCTGTTTGTTGCAGGCCATATTTTAAATATATATTAATGGCACCTGGGTGGCTCAGTCAGTTAAGCATCTGACTCTTGATTTCAGCTCAGGTGGTGATCTCAGGGTCATGAGATCAAAACCGTCTTCAGGCTCTGTGCAGAGTGTGGAGCCTGCTTGAGATTTTATTGCTCCTCCTCTTCTCTCTTCTCCTCTCCCTCCCATTCTCTGTCTCTCAAAATAAATAAATGAACATTTTAATGTGTATTTTAATATAGAGATTAGCACTGTTCTCTAGTTTGCCACTATTGCCTCTCCTCTCTATTGTATTACACTTGACCACTTCACCTATTTACATAACAATCCTTGTCCCTAAAGGCAGTTACGGAAGTGTATTAGTGTCCTAGAGCAACCATAACAAAGTATCCACAAAGCAGGTGATTCAAAGTAATGGAGGGGCGCCTGGATGGCTCAGTTGGTTAAGTGACTGACTCTTGGTTTCAGCTCAGGTCATGATCTCATAGTTTCATGCATTTGAGCTCCATGTCAGGCTCTGCACAGGAATCATGGAGCCCACTGGAGATTCTCTGTCTCCCCCTCTCTCAGACCCTCCCCCATTTGCACTGTCTCTTCTCAGAATAAATAAAATTTTAAAAAATAATAATAAATGAATAGTGTAAGTTTATTCCCTCATAGCTCTGGAAGCTAGAAGTCCAAAATCAAGGTGTTAGCAAGGTCATCTCCCTGTGAGACTGTCAGTAGTATCCTTCTCTGCTTCTTTGTAGCTTCTGCTGGTAAATGTTGGTGACCAGCATTCCCTGGCTTACAGCTGCATCACTCCAGGCTTTGCCTCTGTCTTTACGTGGCATTTCTGTGTTTCCAAATAGGATCACGTTCACAGGTACTAGAGGTTAGAACTGCAACAAATCTTTTTTGGAAGCCACAATTTAACTCATACTGGTAAGTAACTGGATTTCAAAAGATTAGGTAACTTCTGTCAGGTCCTTGTGCAGATCCACTTCTGTCAAAATGTTTAATAAGTTCCCGTTTGTGTCAAATGTCTGAATCGGATCACTAAAAAATTACAGCTGGAAAATTCTCAGAACTATTCTTTCACTAAGTGTTACCTCCTTCTCAAAATAGGAAAAGGTAAAAAAGACTTTAGTGAGTGATCTCTGTACAAAGATGAGGGCAGAGGGCACCTGGGTGGCTCAGTTGGTTAAGTGGCTGACTCTTGATTTTGCTTCAGGTCATATCTCATGGTTCATGGGATTGAGCCCTGTGTTGGGCTATATGCTGATAGCGCGGACCCTGCTTGGGTTTCTCTCTCTCCCCCTCTCTCTGATCCCCTGCTGCTCTCTCTCTCTCTCTCTTTCTAGAAATAAATAAATAAACTTAAAAAAAGATGGGGGCAGAACTAAAAGAAACCAACCACAAGAAATCAGGAAGCAACCAAGGTAGCAACAGCAGAAAGCACTATCACCCCTAGACCAAAAAAGACAAACACAAAAGCAATTCCTTAATGTGCATCTATAGAGGATGCCCCTGACAGGATCTGTGGCCTTCAGCACATGAACAGAAAAGTGAAGGACCTGCTCCCCAACACTGAGGGCCAGAAATAGAGACCTTGAACTCTGATACAAATACTTTGATACTGCAGCACAAGGGAAGAGATGGTTTTATCACTAGATTGCACAGATCCCCCAAAGCAGTTTTTCTTTTTAATCTGAGTATTCAAAGATGTACTCACTTATGCAGGAAACCAAATCTTGCATACCATGGTAGAGAGTTCATGAACCTCAAGTTACAGATAAGTCCTTGCTTTGAGCACCTAGAAATGGCAAAGGCTGTGAGTTCTCTGTTGGTTTGTTTTGTTTTGCTTTGTTTCCTCCCCTCCCCCCCGGTTAGGTGCTAGATAATGGCTAGAGCCATGTATTGACTAACTACTATTTTATAATTAAAATAAAAACCTGAGAATCATGATATATAATCTCTTGCTTATTATTTTCAGATGACACTGATAGGAAAATGATTTAAGGTATTACACGTAGGCATCTGACTTTCTGGAACACACTGTTTTACTTGATCTGGTCAGATTCTCTCTGACCAGTATTTAAATACAATCTAAAACCAAACCCAAGTATAGATAAGGTGATAGCTTCAAAGATTATTCTCCTTCATGCACACCTAGAAGGGAAATAAAATGAATTCATTTATTCAGTAAATATTAATTTAGAACTTACTGTGCACAAAACTTTGTGCTAAGGGGCAGGGGTATAGTAAAGCATAAGACACAATCCCTATATTAAAGGGTCATCTAGTTCTGAAAGGGAAACAGGCCAGTAAATCACATTACTAAACTTGAATGAATAGATATAATGGGAGAACATATATGGAGGAGAGCTATATTAAGCAAGAAATTAGCCTCAGTTGAAATTACGGTCAATTTTCCCTAACTGTAAGAAATTTCATGAGTTAAGTCTTGAAATGTTAACCTGAAGTTAAGCTATTCTCTGGGCATACAGAACCTCACAGTGATTAAGAAAGAGTGGGCGCTAGAATAGAATTCCCTGAGCAACCAGATAGCTCAAACTTGCAGAAATTACTTAACCAAAAAAAAAAAAAAAAAAAAAAATAGGTGCACCTAGGTGGCTCAGTCGGTTAAGCCTTGGCCTCTGGGTTTCATCTCAGGCCATGATCTCACAGTTTCAGGAGTTCAAGGCCCAGATCGGGCTCTGTGCTAGAGCCGTGGAGCCTACTTGGGATTCTCTCTCTCTCCCTCTCTCCCTGCTCCTCCTCCATGTGAGATGTCTCTGTCTCTCTCAAAACTAATAGAGTAAAAAAAAAAACAAAAGAAAGAAATTACTTGACTATTCTATGCTTCAATTTCCTCATCTAGAAAGTGAGGATAATAATAAAAATGCTTGAAATGCCACTGATCTCATTACATGTGGAATCTAAAACAAACAAAGAACCACCAAAGCAAAACAAACTCACAGATATAGAGAACAGATTGGTGGTTGCCAGAGACAGGGGTGGGAGATGGCAAAATGAGAGAAGGAGGTCAAAAGATACAAACTTCCAGTTATGAAATAAATCATAGGGATGTAATTTACAGCATGGAGACTACAGTTAATAATATTATATTGCATATTTGCAAGTTGCAAATATTTAATAGATCTCATCACAGGAAAAAAACTTTAATTGTGTATAGTGACAGATATTAACTAGACTTATGATCCTCTTACAATGTATGCAGATAGAAAATCATCATGTTATACACCTCAAATGAATATCATGTTATATGTCAGTTATACTTGAATGAAAAAAATAATGAAAGTGTTTGGCATATACAAATAAAAGGAGAAAATTTTTTCAGTTATTAACTAGTGATTGGTTTGGTTTGTACAGACAAAATATTCAGATAGTTGGCTAAATGTTTAGATCCCATCCAAAGGTTGGCATTTATGTACTTGGCCTTAATCTGATTGTACAGTCAGGGACCACTTTAAAAACCTGATAGACTAAAAATTATCTTTCCAAAAATGTCCCTATTTTTGGAGATCTCTGACCCCTAAAGCTAGAGAAAGGAACCCTGCTTTAAAATGGCTTTTCTTGATTACTGACACTAACATTGTCTTGGCTCAGCAGACATGTTGTACTTATACATATTACTTATTCTGTATGATATTATTATTCTCTACCTATCACTCCACAAATTTCAAGAAACATACAACTTAAGAATAAAAAGGAATAGTAGTGTGGCACATTAGTAAAGGTAGAGAAGTCCATGAAATGTTATTCCTAAAGAAACTTCCAAAAATTAGACCACAGAAGAAAGTATTGAATACTTTATCCACAAGTATGCCTCAGTTTTCAAAGATATTCAGGCCAATTTCCCAAATATTATTTCTCTTAAACTGAATTCATTCACAAAGTGTTGATTTTTCAATGGCATACTCAAATTACATACATTTGAGTATTTAGTATTTGATCATTTCAAGATGGCAGTAAGTTTTTATATCAGTTTGGCAGTCACCAGAGACTTAATCGAAGTCACTAGAGAAATCTATGAAGTCATTTCTTAGTACATTAAAGTACCAGCAAAGTCCATATGACATTCCTGGATAACTCCCTAATTTACCATATTGAAATGCTTCACAGTTTGATAAGATACAGATGAAACTGACTCCTAACAAATACACTAATGATAACTTAGATAAAAGAAGTTTAAAAAAAACACTTTTATAATATATCTTGAATAAATGAATCCAAGCATCATACACATCATATGTTTTAATATATATTATCTTCTCCTTTTGAGGTCTCAAATGAAAAGTATTGGAACTCAGATCATAGATCAGAGAATAATTCCTTTGGAGGAATTTATACAACATTTATACATGAACTTCTATAAACTATAGCTCTCACTCAGGAAAAGTCACACATCAGATAAAGTCATTTGGGACTTTTTTTTTATTCACTTGGTATAATATTACCAGAAGAATGTACATTTTAAGAGAGTGGTCTGACCCTTTTTCCTTTTATGACAGACACATTGAAATCTACTTAAACGTACATAAAAGCAAATGCTCGTTTGAAAACATTTATTGTTTATCAGTGTGTTTCAGGATGGAAGGTGAACAAATCATACTTAAGGGCATCTCATGAAACTTTCCCCCAACCCTTCTTCAGTATTGTCAAGTCTTACAAATTGGGTTGATTCCCCTGCTCAGGGAAGTGGGAGATGGGAGTTCATATTTAATGGTTGGGCCTCCTTCTAGAATTTGCCTGCATAAGGCTAGTGCAACTTGAGCTGGATACAAACATAGGGTCAAGGTCCCAACAGTTGATCTTGCTGATTTTAGTAACATTCAAAAATTGTTTTGAACAGGTTTATTCTTTTATCAAAAGAAGCTGCTCCTTCTCTGAAACAAAGACTTAAATTTATCACTTGCTGCAAGAACTATATGTACAAGTTATAGCCCCACTGGACAAAGCAAGCTGGTGATCTTATCTAAGGTTTTGGAAAGCATGAAGTTGAAGGCTTGGGAAACCTTCAGCAATGGAAATGTTTGGGGATTGGTTGATCTTGGGCCATGAATGCTTTGTTGATGGACGAAGGCTGCTCTGATTAGCTGACTTGCAGAGTATGCGTACTGAAGGGAAGTTGTTGCAAATGGATTGGAAAGAGTTTAAGATCAATTTTGGAGGTCACTAATTCAGTTTAGGACTATGACCAAAGAACACACAGTGTTTTTCTTTCTTGAATTTGGAGGATGGGACTTCTTTATTCTCACTATTCAAGTTTCACTCCAAATGTTTCATGGTATTTATTTCCATAAGGGCCCTTTTTAATATCAAGATTTTTTGGAACAGTTTTTGTATGGAAATATTCAAACACAACAAAAGTGCAAAGAGAAAAATAGAGCAAATGGTGTGATGAGTCCCTGTGTACCTATTACCTAGTTTCAATAGGTACCACATTCTATCACAGCTGGTTCATTTGAATCCATTCCCCAACTTTTTGTTGGAGTATTCTAAATTAAATCTCAAGTACTATGCCATTCCCATTCTCTACAAAATTGACAATAGTTCCTTAGTAATCAGTTCACATATCCTGGTTGTCTGAATTGTCTTTTTTACAGTTGGTATGTTTAAATTAGAATCCAAATAAGAATACACATTGCACTTGATTGTTATGTGTCTTAAAGCTTTTAAAAATCTATCAGAGCCTCTCCTCCTTTCATTTATTTGTTGAAGAAATTGGATCATTTGTCCAAAATGAAGTTTCCTCATTCTGATTGTATTGTTTACCATGTTCTTCTACCCCCCAATAATTTTGCAAACTTGTGGTTAGATTTAAATACTTGGCCTTGTTTGGAGTCAGCGTTTTAGACAGGAATATTCCATAGGTGGTTCTAGGCATTTCTTTTTTGTTCTTTTTTAATTGAAGTATAGTTAACATACAGTGTTCTATTAGTTTCAGGTATACAATATAATAACTCAGTGATTCTACACATTACTCAAGGTAAGTGTCCTCTTATATTTCACCAACCTCCCCTCTGTTAACCACCAGTTTGTTTTCTGTATTTAAGAGTGTTTTTTTGCCTCTTAGTTTCTTTGTTTATTTGTTTGTTTCTTAAATTCAACATAAGAGGAAAATCATATGGCATTTGTCTTTTTCTGACTGACTTATTTCATTTAGTATTATACCCTGTAGGTCCACATATGTTGTTGCAAATGGCAAAATCTCATTCTTTTCTTATGGCTGAGTAATATTCCAGTATATATGTATATATGTGGTTAGATTTAAATACTTGGCCTTATTTGGAGTCAGTGTTTTAGACAGGAATATTCCATAGGTGGTTCTAGGCATTTCTTTATATATATATGTATATATATATACATATATACTGGAATATTACATATGTATATGTATGTATATGTGTGTGTACATATACATGATGTGTACATATATATAATGGTATATATAATGGAATACACACACACACACCATGTCTTCTTTATCCATTTATGTGTCTATAGGCACTTGGGTTGTTTCCATATCTTAGATATTATAAATAATGCTCCAATAACCATTGGGTGCACATATCTTTTTGAATTAGTGCTTTTATTTTTTTTGGTTAAATACCCAGTAGTGGAATACTGGATCATATGGTAATTCTAGCTTTAACTTTTTGAGTAACCTTCATACTATTTCCCACAGTGGCTACACAAGCTTGCATTCCCACCAACAGTGCATGAGTCCACATCCTCGCCAACTCATTTTCTCGTGTGTTTTTTATTTTAACCATTCTGACAGGTGTGACATGATATCTCATTGTGGTTTTGATTTGCATTTCCCTGATGATGAGTGATGTTGAGCATCTTTTCATGTGTCTATTGGCCATCTATGTGTCTTCTTTGGAAAAATACGTACTCAGGTCCCCTACCCATGTTTTAAACAAATTTTTTGGTGTTGACTTGTTTAAATTCTTCATACATTTTGGATACTAACCCCTTATTGCATAAATCATTTGAAAATAACTTCTCCCATTCAGTAGGTTGCCTTTTTGTTTTGTTGATGGTTTCCTTCACTGTGCAAAAGCTTTTTATTTTGGTGTAGTCCCAACAGTTTAATTTTGCTTCTGTTTACCTTACGTGATGAAACATAGCTAGAAAAATATTTCTATAGCTGATGTCAAAGAAGTTACTAACTATATTTACTTCTAGGAATTTTAATCCATTTGAGTTTATTTTTGTGTAGGGTATAAGAAAGTGGTCCAGTTTCATTCTTTTGCATGAGGCTGTCCAGTTTTCCCCGCACCATTTATTGAAGAGATTGTCTTTCCCCCCACTGCAATTTCTTGCCTCATTTGTCATAGATCAATTGACCATATAAGGGTAGGATTATTTCTGGACTCTCTATTCTGTTCTGTTGATCTATGTGTCCATTTTTGTTTCAGGACCAGACTGTTTTGATTACTACAGCTTTGTAGTATATTTTGAAATCTGGGATTGTGATACTTTCAGCTTTGTTCTTTCTCAAGATGGCTTTGGTTATTCAGGATGTTTTGTGATTCCATACAAAATTTAAGATTATTTGTTCTAGTTCTATGAAAAATATTGTCAGTATTTTGGTAGATATTGTGTTAAACTCCTGTATGTTGCTTTGGGTAGTACAGACATTTTAATAGTATTGGTTCTTCCAATCCATGAGCATCGGATATCCTTTCATTTGTTTGTGTCATCTTTAATTTCTTTCATCAGTGTTTTATAGTTTTTGGCATATAGGGCTTTCACCTGGGTTCTGGGTACTTCTTGATGCATTACATCAGAATTCACATAATATTTGTCTCTCCTAATTGCAGTGATGCTAAGATACATAAGATGGTTCAGGTGGCAACCATTCCATTTATTATAAAATTTGTCCATCTGTATTTCAGCTATGGTTTTACCTGTCTTTGCTGATTGCTGGTTTGATCCATTATTTCATTATAGTTACAATTTTTCTAATTCTATCAATGACTTACTAGTGATTTTTTCCTAAATGAAAACTCCTTTTGCATTTACTCATGGTAATTCTTCTCTAAAGAAGATTATTCTTCCATCAAATATTAGGTTACTTTGAAATATTATCTTTACATGAAAGGCAGGGTAGATATTTAATTTTTATCTTATATGAACTTTCAAAATGAGTTGATGTCTTAACAGCCACCAATGTTGACCAATGAATTATTTTCTTAAAGGATCATTATAACACATGGACCTTAGTATATTTCATGTGTCTTAGTCCTTTGTAGTTATCCTTTTGATGCTCAGGTTACACAGTTTTTGGCCGGTGAGAACACCTTTAAATTGACTGCTATGTCCTTTTTCCCATTTGTCCTCCCGACAAGATCTGAGTAGATTTTGATAAATAACCTTAGGTGCATCCAACATAAGTTGTACATTTCCTGCCCCAGACCTAGAATCAACCTTCTTTTCTCCAGAGAAGAAATGATTTTTATAATTCACAGTCTGAGTTCAAAGGATGCTCATTGTTGCAGAGTTGTTCTTTCATCTGCAATTCTTTTTATTTAGTTTAAAATCTTGGTTTCTAATAACGCTAACCAACTGTTATTCTAATTCACTATTCTGCTTTATCCTACAATTTATGTATTATCAGTGGTAATGCAAAAATACTTTTACTTTTATGTTTTACTTTTATTCTTTGGATATATCTAACTAGGGATATATGATGAAATTTGTATTTTAAAATCTCTTGAAATGTGACTATACTACCAACTTGCTAGAGTTATTTATTTTATTTTTCCAGATTTATTGAGACATGACTGACAAAAATTACATATAAAAATTGTATGTATTTAAGGTGTAAAATATAATGTTGGATATAAATACATATCATTATAAGGACACAGTGATGATTACAATCAAGTTAACTAACAAATCCATCACCTCACATAGAGTATTGAAGTCCTCTACAATTATTGCATTGCTATTCTTTTCTCCCTTCAGTTCTCTTAATATTTGCTTTATATCTGTATTTATTGTCTATATTTTAAGAGCATATATATTGCTCCTTTGTTGGGCGCATATATATTTATAACTGTTATGTCCTCTTGATGAATTGACCCCTTTATCATTATGTAATCACTTTCTTTGTCTCCTGTTACAGTTTTTGACTTAAAGTCTATTTTGTCTGATATAAGAATAGCCACTCCTGCTCTCTTTGTTACATTTACACATAATATCTTTTTTCTAGACCTTCATTTTCAGCCTATCTATGTCCTTAACACTAAAATGAATCTTCTATAGGCAGTATATAGTTGGATTTTTAAAAATCCATTAACCTACTCTCTGTTTTCAATTGGGAAACTTCATCCATATATATTTAAAGTAATTATCGACAAGTGAGGGCTTATTATTGCCATTTTGTAACTTATTTCCTGTTTCATAGTCCCTTTATTCCTTTTGTCTTCTCATGATATCTTCCTTTGTGATGTGATGACTTTTTGGACTGGTATGTTTTGCTTCCTTTCTTTCTATATATTATGTATCTTTTTATAATTTTTTAAGGTTTTATTTAGTTTCTTTTTAAATTTATGTTTCCCATGAGGCTTACATGACACATGTTATCATTATTCCACTTTAAGCTGGTAAAAACTTCAATCGTACACAAAAATAACACTTTCGTGTCACCTCCCTCCAAACTTAACACTATTTGACATCACATTTTACATCTTTTCATCTTGTATATCCATTAACAAATTATTTTAGTTATAGTTACTTTAGTACTTTTGTCTTTTAGTTTTAATACTAGAGGTGAAAGCATTATATTATTCTGTATTTGACTATATACTTACCTTTCCAGTGAGTTGTATACTTTATTTATGTTTCATGCTGCTAATTATATCCTTCCCTTCTTGTCTTGTTCCTGGCTTAGTGGAAAGCCTCTAGTGTTTTCCCACGATTAAGATGCAGGCTTGGGAACACTTAGTGGCTCTGTTGGTTAAGTGTATGACTCTTGATTTTGGCTCAGGCCATGATCTCATGGTTTGTGAGTTCAAGCTCCATGTCAGGCTCTGAGATGGCAGCATATAGAGTGCTTAGGATTCTCTCTCTCTCTCTTTCTGTCTCTCCCTCCCTATGCGCATGCATGCTCTAAATACATACATACATACATAAATAGATGCAGATGTTAGGCTGAGGTGTGTGTGTGTATAATGTTATCATGTCATGTTACAAAAGTGTTCTCAATTGTTATGTTTTAACATGGATTGTTGATGAATTATGTCAAATGTGTTTTTGACCATTATTGGAGACGATTGTATGACTTTTGTTCCTAGCTCTGTTGTAATGAATTGTATTAATTCACACCAAGAAGTTTGAGTTTTTAGAAACAACTACTGAATATAAATCTTGTCTTCAACTGACTCAAAGAGAAACTAAGAGAGAGGAGAATTTTTTGAGCTGTTCAGTATCAGTAATCATTCTGAATCTTTGCTAAGTTTTTGGCTTATTTCCTAGATATGTAAGCAAAAAGAGAATTGCCTGGTTAAGGGTAACTCTACTTTAATGACTCCTTATAAAACACCATATTCCCCACTGCTGCCCCCACTCCCGCTTTGGCACATACACAATCACACTCGACTTTTGAAAAGCTATGGCTTAAAATCCCTGTGTCTTTGGAGACCTGTAACAAGTTAAAATGCTCCTCAGCCAGTATTGCAATGCTGAAGTTAAGCCCCATTTCTCATTGAATAGCACAGACCCAGAATACACGAGTATATACAAATTAAATGCAGACATGTTTCAGCTTGGGAATGCAATCCAATTCCAGAAGTGAGAGATCAGCTTTATTAACCAAGCCACCCACTATCCCAGGAAGATGGAGGGAATTAAAACCAGACCTTCCTGGTGTTATAAATTTGATTTCTGTCAGCAAGGGCAATTATACTCTGAATAATCAAACTTCTTATTATTTGCTCAGTCCCTAATGTCAGAATTAAGGAGGACTGAGCCAACAAGGTGTCCCAAGTTCTCTTTGAGGTGAGAAAATCAAATAAAAGTCTGAATATTCTAATGTCTGAGATTTCATTTCTTTTTTTTTTTTTTTTGAGATTTCATTTCTTCATTGCTAGAGGGAAAAACCTCTCTGAATTCTAGAAGGAGGAAGTAGTGTTACCATGTGCTAATTCCATCCCCAGATCACCTAGCTTCTCAGGAAACATATATACGGCAGGTCTTACTGGAGGTAAGCCACTGTCTTTAATCCTTATCAAGATAAGGGACGAGATTAAGTGGTCAGACACGTGCTGGATAACTCTCATTTATAACATTAAATTAATCTAAGATGACTTCTATGAAATAGGCAATCAGCTTTGGACATACTCTCCCCTTATAAACACACACACACACACACACACACACACACACACACACTTCACTTCTGAGTCATTGATGAGAGGAGGTGGTGTCAATCTGAAGCCAATCCTAAAATTCTCCTTGTATCCTTTGTTACAGTGAAGCTCTTCCTTTAATTGATTCTCTTTATATCTGAGGTTCGGAAGGGTACCTAAATGTATGTTGGTCTTATCATTCCCATGCCCCAAATTACAATCTTCTGAAGTGAGAATGGGGAAAGGAGGATAAAAGTATTCAAATCTCATAAGTTCCTGTGTCTCTAACATGCTACATAGGGACAGAGGTCTTCCCCTTCATCAGCCTCCCCTGGTCAGCCCCCCACCTCCACCATCTCCATCAGTAAGTACCACCCTTGCCGCCTGCACCTGCCCTGTACTTCTTCTTACACCTGCCACCAGAGGCAGATGTGGTGACCTGGGCTCTAGGACTGAGAGGAATAATGACCCAGGGGTCTGAGTTCTCAGAGGTGGGCAGAACAACCACTGCTGGGTGCACCAAAGTGACATTATTGCCATTTCCAGAGACACAGAGGTACTTTCAGGATAGGCTTTTTAAAAATCCTAGGATCCTAGGGGCTGGGGAAACTATCAGATTCTTGCCCCTGTACACCAGCTTTGCTTTTTACTGTCTATTTATATTGTATTTAATACATATCTTTCGTATTGCCATCTGGGTCCACTTCCTCTTATGTCTTCTTTGGTGGAGATGGAGCCCAGCTGGTGACCCACATTCCTCACAGAGATCTCTCTGTTAAAGATGTTTTTCTCTGAATACAAACAGACTGCCTTCAAGACTTTCAGCCTACACAATGAGAAAGAATGAAATCTGGCCATGTGTAGCAACATGGATGGAACTAGAGGGTGTTATGCTGAGCGAAATAAGTCAGGCAGAGAAGGACAAATACCATATGTTTACACATATAGGTGGGTTAGGAGGAAGTCAATGGAGGACGAAGCGGGAGAAGAAGGGGAAAAATAGTTGGGGAGAGGGAGGGAGGCAAACCATGAGAGACTCTTGAATGCTGAGAACAAACTGAGGGCTGAGCGGGGGTAGGGGAGAGGGGAAGGGGGATGATGGGCATGGAGGAGGGTACTTGTTGGGATGAGCACTGGGTGTTATATGTAAACCAACTTGACAATAAACTATATATTTTAAAAAAGACTTTCAGCCTAAAAACACTCTCTAATGACAGTGATGAATGTGTCTTTCTCCACATTATTTTAGGAATTTTTTTTTCTGACTTTGAAAATGGGAATCTCTATCTCTCAAAGCCTTCACTGGGATGGGGACCATAGGGATTGGAGGAAAATACAAAAAACAAAACCAAAAAAAAGATAGATGTCCTCAACCATCCTTAGTAAGTGATCAAGATTTGTTTGATGGCAGAGCCCTCTAACATACTATGGTGATTTTATAATAGATAGATCCAACTGAACATGTCACCAGTGGGCAGTGTAGATAGTTTATTAACACCACACAAGCATAGAGACACATCTGGCCTATTGAAATGCTTTCCTACGTAACTGTTCTCTTCTGACCCTGTCTGCCTAACCTCCATGCCCCCCTTCCCCACTCAGCCACTGTCCCTGCCCACACCCACCTTCTCCTTATTTCTTAGTCAGGGAAGCCATGGGCCCAGAGTGAGACCCCCGTGGGACTATACCCATTCACTAGGGAAACAGATTATGGGTTATGTACTAAACTTTAATATATCCTCCAAGAAATCCCCTCTGAATGGTCTTACTTTGGGAATGTTTCCATGTCTAGTATTAACATAATCCCTCATTTGAAACTTCTCTACAAATGAAAAGCCCATTTTAAATACAAAACAGATGGTAGTTATCTCAAAATCTGGTGAGCCAGAATTTCAGGTTCATTCATGGCTTATAAACTTCGTCCTCCAAAGGATTCTCCAATGTACTGATGAAAACAAGGGACATTCTCTACTATGTTCCACCCCTTTTTGGCTTTTGTACTATTTGATCACATTATCCTCATTCTCAGTGACATGATGAAGGTCGAGCATGGGGAAAGCATGGCTTCTAGAACACAAAGGGAACCAGGCCCATTGACAGGGAGACCAGCAGCTATCGGGCCTTCAACCCAGAGGGAAAGTGGCAGAATGAGGTTGGAGAATCTCCAGAGGGTTTTATTATGGTGGAGCGGGAGTTCTGGTTGTGCCTGTTTAGAGCTTAGATTTGAGGGCAGTGGCCCTGTAGCGACTGGAATGGAGGAAGGCATTCTACATGTTTCTCCATGAGGAGAAGCAGTGGAACCCTGTCAGTCACTAGCTACGTAGCCCAGTGCAAGTTACTTAATTGTTGCTTGCCTCAGATCTGCAGGGACAATAATAATACTTCCTAATGCTATGAAGATCCATGTTTAGAGAGGTAATGCATACAAAGTGCTTAAGACAGTGTGCCTGGCGCAGAATGAATGCTAAAGAAATTAACATCTGACATTTGTACGACAGAGGAAGAGATAGCTCTCTGTGCACAAGGGAATTTTCTGGCCATATTTTCAACGGTTAGCCTATCATTTCTCAAATCGTTTTTCCCCCCAGAAAAATGGGATAAAACTGATACTAAGTCATTAGAAGAGGAGAGGGAAAAGGAAATGCTGAATAAAGGAAATGTAGAGGAAATTGTAAAGATTATCTTAGCGCTTCCTTACAGTACACAATGTGGGGCCAAGATATGCTCCAGGTTAAGGAAATCAGGAATATAGGCTTAATCTAAGAGGCTTGCCCTTAGAGTGCGGTTCAATTTTTGTTTTGTTCTCTGCTATATCCTCAAGTGCTATAAATAGTGCCTAACATGGTACACAATAAACGTCTGTTGAATGATTGGACTTTTAATGATTTTCCCTTCCTGCTCCTATTATCTTGTGACTGATTCCTATTTCAACAAATGAGCAGGGAACTCTACAGTGAGCAAGGTTGGGGGCATAGGGTAGAGCCATCATGATTCCTTTCCTGTCCCTAACCTCCATTCCTCAGACAGGACCACCAGAATCTTTCTCTTGGATTGTGCTGGAACCTTCTAACTGCTCTCTCTGTGCCCATTCTTGCTCCTACCAGTACATTCTCTGTAGGGAAGCCAAGCACTCTGTTAAAAAAAAAAATCTACCTCTGACCACATTATATCACCACTTAAAGACCTTAGTGGTTCCCCACTGTCGTTGGCATAAAACTCCACATCTTTCAAATATTTGGTAAGGTCCGAGGCGATCCTGGTCTCCCTTTCCTGCTAACTAGCCGCCTCTCAGCTCCTGTGATACACCAAGCTCCACCTAACTCTAGGGTTTTCCCACTGCTGTTCTGTCTGCCTGGAACACCTTTCTCTCTCTCCGCCCTAGCTAACTCCTATCGACTTTGGTGCCTCTTGTACAGGGAAGCTTAGTATGATTTGCCACCTTTCCAGGTTAGATCTTCTATGGTATGTTCTCACCGGGCCCTGTACATCTTCATTTTCACAACTGCCACATGGTAATTAACAAGTTATGTAGCAACGTGTCAAACATGGCTTCCTCTCTGGGGGTAAGCTCTATGTTGGCAGGGACCACATCTGTCTAGTTTCATGCTTTAGCTTCAGCACGTAGCACAGAGCCAGGCATATGCTCAACAGGCGCTCAATCAATATATGCTGAAGGAAAAATGAATTAATGAATAAGTGTGTGCATCCAGCAAGCCAAAAGCCTTTTCATGTTCAGGAAGTACAGGCTGAAAAAATCCAATGTCATTCAATTAACTAATTAACTCGATCATATGGTAGACATAAATGATAGCACGAGGCTACCTATTCATTCACATAGATTGTCTGACTTTCTGACAGCTGTATGTGGGTTCACCACTGATGATTCAGCAAACAGAATAGCCATCCATTCATCCACTGCCAATTCATGTAGTCCCTGAGGTTCAAGTTTGCGGATGCTTGAAAGGCACAAGGACATTTTTACTTGATAATTTTTTTTTTCTACATAAAACCCTTTGCATTCTATGAAAGGGAGTTGACACCAAGATTCCATGTGCTTCAAAGCCGGTTTGCAGGTGGAAAGTAGGCTGGTTAAAAATTGGGGTTTACTTAAACCAACCATGCAGATTAAGTCCCCAAAATTTCAGTAACAAAGGCTAAATGATGACCATTCCAGTTGCCAGTAACTGGCTGGAGAGTGTTTGCCTGTGTGAATACAAGGACACATTTGGGTAGATGGCTTGCTCAGGGTTCCAAAGCTCTTTTAAGGTGTTGTGAGATTCATCTGATGCTGGAGCCAAGGTGATTAGGGAAACAGCTGAGCTGCATAGACCTGTCTGCCCAGGGCTGGAGAAAACCAGATTCATCTCCTCATTGAACCCAAGGATCCACCTCTATGGCATACTGTGCTGGTTTATAATCTGGGTGATGACAGCAAACACTCAAATCAGACTTGGCCTCTGTGGCTTTGCTTCCTGGGCTCACCTGGCCTGAGGGGCTGCATCCTGCAGAGGAAGGAGGGAGCACTGCCAGCCACCTATGCCTTTGCCTCCATTTCCATTTGTGAAAATGCAGGCTTGGCAAAGATTATGCAACTCCCATGACAACTCCTCAATGTGGGTCAAATAGGCGCACTAAAGGTAGTGACTCTTGACAGAGGGTGAATGGAGTGGCTGAGTAAATGGCAGGGAACCAGTGAATGGGCTGCACCCCCAGGAAAACACAGTGGCAAAGATGCAGGGGCTCACCTCTCCCTCAGCCACCCAAGCTCGTTCTGTGCCTGTACCCATGCTCCCCTGGTGTCCAAGCTCTCTTCCCCAGGAGCTGGAGCACGTTTGCTCCTGCAGTGGAGTTTCTAACTTTTCATGCCAGGCCCCCGATGGAATACTTCCCATTTCCAGGAGCTTAGCAGAAAACTTTATTTCCAGTGAATAGATATATATTTACGTATAGGGAATGCCCAATTACACCAAATTAGAACACCAGGAAATTTTGAATGAACAGGTTGATTTTTTTTCTTGAGCTCTTTTTATGAAACCAAAAGAGAAATGAGAAATGAACTACTTACTATGAAGGGTGGATTCTACCCAACAGCAGATTTTGCAGTTTCTTGTGCTTTCTTTATCTACAGTGTGAGTGTCCCAAGAGCACTCTTGAGCACTGTGGGTATTCAAGAGCCTTCTGGATCATTAGGTGAGGAAAACATCATTCTTCGTGGAAGTTACAAAGTATTTCATTTACTTGAGATTTTTTTTTTTGAAATTGGCAAATGCTGTAAGGTATGGATAGGAATTTTCAATTGATAAAATATTTGAATGTTTGAATAACTAGAACGTCCTATTACCAGACCATTTTAGAGAAACAGGCATTCATCCATCTATAGAGAGCACACTATGCATGGAACAAAAAACTGAGTGAGCCTATTGATTTATTTTAGACAGAAGAGTAATATCTCCAACTATGATGTATATCAAATCAATTTGTAACTTTAGCCATTCAATACCTTTAAGTTCTTGCAGAGGTAGAAGAACTTAGTTCTTACATTTCCTCAATAAAATTGCCCTTGATGTTCTGGAATGAGGTTTCTACAAATCTAATATATTGCTCCTGAAATAGCCTATTAAAAATGATGACTTGTTCTAATCCACTGCACTTTCTGGCAGGGAATGTGATTATAATCAGTAGAGCAAAGGTCAATAAGAATGAATGGCATCTCTTCTCAGGGCATCTATGAGAAAGTTTTCAAAACTAGATAAGAATTTAATATAGGAATTTTTTTGTCTGCCTAATCAAATTTAGATGCCTCAATACTGCCTGGAATTTGCACTGTAGATTGTAATCTTCAGGTGGCTATAAATGAGTCATGCATCTTAGAAAGTTCTTGAAATAGGAAAAAAAGATTATTTTTTGAATAGTTCACAGGTTCTTGTCAGAGACCTGCTTCTTGACAAAAATCATTGTATTTATCCTCATGATCTATGGATCAGAAATTCAGCAGGGCTCAGCTAGGCATTTCTTCTGTTCTATGTGGCACAGACAGGGAATATGAGGTGAGTTTCCACGGAGGCTAGGCTAGGCTGGAGGGTCTAAGATGGCTTCACACATATTATATGTATTTCTAGCACTTTGGCAGGAAAGTCAGGAAGCCTGAGCTCTGCTGGGCCACTCTCCTTCCATATGGTGTCCAAGCCTCTCTATATAGTCTTTCCTGCAGTACTTGAACTTCTGACACATCAGTTCAGGGCTGTAAGAAACAGAGTGGAAGCACCAGGCCTTTAGGATCTGGGCCTGAAAATTGTCAGAGTGTTACCTCCCCTGTATTCTATTTATCAACGTTGTCACAGGGCCTGCCCAGGTTCAAAGAGAGAAAACCTAGACTCCACCTCTCATTAGAAATGTCAAGGAATGTTCAGCCATCTTTAACCTGCTCAAGGGGATTGAAGGGAAAACACCCATAATTAGAGTTTGGGAATCTCTTCTGGCAACCAGTGAACAATATCCAAAAGACCTTATAGCAGTAAAGTCCCCATGTAAATAATTTTTTATTCTGCTTCCACTTATAACATAATTATATAAAACAGTTCTTTCACCTGGCAGGATATGTGCACAGAGGCTGAACCCCAAAATGTGACTAGAAACATCTAACAGCTCTCCTGACCATAGCAGTAAAATTTCTAGCTCACACAGCCCCTGACTCCCTCTTTTCCCTCCATGTGGGTAAGTCAGGCTGAAGAGACCAAGGGGGAGCCTCATATTCTTTTCCATCTGAAAAAAAAAAAAAGAACTTGCATTGATAGCTCTCTTATTTTTGGATATTGCTTCCTTGGTTATGTTTAAAATGCTCAGAAAATTCAATTTCTATATGCACTGTTCAGGCTGAAGCTGTCTTTAGTTCCCCTAATGTGCTGTGGCCTTTCAGCTGGGGCCAGTTTTCCATTCTGGTGCAAAGGAAAAGAAATGGACCCATAATTTGTAGTTCTCCCCCTCATGGTTGGAAAGCTCTCTGATATATCATTGTTGTGGTGGCCAAGGCATGGAATGGTGAACTAAGGGTCAAGTTGTAACAAAACTTTCCTACTTCCGGACTCCCCTCTTCCCCTTTGACACTCTTCCAATGTTTGTGACTATAATAATATAGGGAGGTGGTTATGTGTCTTTGAGAAATTCCTTTTTAAAATTCCACTGTAGGTCCAGGCCCAGAAAGACAGTTTTCACATAAAGAAATCCAGGCAGATGAGAAGTCACATTTCTATTCTGCGTCATAAACTTCACTGGGCCTGAAGTCAGAGGTCTTCTGGTTCAGACGCCTGTCTCCAGAATGTTGTCCTCTAAACACGTGCTGGACCTCAGGAGCCCCAGCAGAGCCATGAATTAATAATACTTTGAAAGGATTCTTCTCCTATGGTAACTTCCTAATGGCTTTAAGTGTTTTTAGATCATTAAGCTCTTGACAAAAAATTGGGGTGGGGGAAGTCGAGGAGAAAGAAGGAACAAAGAAAGTAACTTTTAGCCAAAAATGTTAAGAAACACTTGTCATTTGAAAATAAATCATCTCTAAACTGAGAATGTGAAGTCAAAGAAAAATCTATTGCCTGGCTTACGAAGATCTGATGAACACAAAACATTTCGGGAACACATCTATTGCAAAAGCAAGGCATCCTTTTGATGGTGAGTGTGCATGTCTGTCCATGCTTCTTTAAGCTTAGGTTTCCATGAAGGGGCCATCAGATTTGGATGTGATTCCTGGCTGATCAACAAACCATTATATTCTGAGCAGCTCTCCCAGAGACACGAACTTCGCGGTGATGGCCCCAATCATTGTCACGTGTCTCAGTGGCACAGAGACCGTATTTCAGTTCCAGGGTGTGTGACTGGCACGAGACATAGTGGTGATAGGCTCAAAGGTGACACAGGAATTGGGCTATATCCATATCTGCCCAACAACCAGCGTGCAAGGAGCCCCAGAGTCTGGTCAGACTCACACACCTTTTCTGACCATAGCAGTGAAACTTCTAGGTCACACAACCCCCAACTCCCTCTTCTCCCTCCATGTGGGCAAGTCAGGCTGAAGAGACCAAGGGGAGCCCAGGCTTTGCTTTGTTTTGGTTGTCCTCAAAATGGTTAAGAACAACCTGGATCCTGGAGGTTTTAATGAATGACTTTCAGTTCCCTCTCTCTTGTCCTATTTATCCCTCCCATGTTTGCATAGCATCATGGCTAATTGTGTGTACCCTGAATTCCTTCTCCCAGAGGGCTCACAATGGCTGTTCTTCACCAAGCTTTGTTCCAAGCATGTTACTAAAAATAACCTGGGATCACTTTCAGCATTGTTGACAGCACCNCATTTTTAAAGACCCCCCCCCCCCCGCCATGTTGCTTTTGTCTAAGCTTAAAGCTGCCTCACTCTCCTGGTTACTTCCTGTCTCTCTGCTGCTGTCCCTTTGCTGAGTTAGCTTCTTCTGACACATTTTTAGTGTTGGAATTTTCCCAAAGCTCCAGGTTATGGCAACTTCTCCCCCCAGACAATCTTTCCCGGGCATCTACTGAACCAAAAATACACAAATGACTCACAAACTCATCAGGAGCCTAAGCCTGTACTCTGAACTCCAGACCCACATAACCAGCTACCTACTTGATAAATCCACTTGAGTATCTCAAAGGTACTTTAAACTCAATATGTGTAAAATCAAATTCACATTTCTTCCTTAAACCTAATACTCTTTCAATGTTTCCTACCTCTCTAAATGAACCCAGTATGTAAACCAGAAACTTCAGAAGTATTTTGAAACCCTTCTCCTTTCTCAAATCCAAATCACCTCTTAAGAGGTCAACTTCTCCTCCTACATAGCTCTCAAATTTTGCCATGTCTCTCTCTGCTGTAGTTCTTTCCACTTACATCCATTTATTCTTTGTCCATATGCAAGAGACTTTGTCCATGTGCAAGTGACTTTTTTGGAAACTCAGTCTGATCATTCATGATCTTGATTTAAACACTTTGAATTTAAACACTTCTTTAGTTTCTTGTCGGTTTTAGAATAAAACCCCAAACCTTTTCTCTGACTTTGAAGACATGATCTGGCCCAACAACCTGGACCACTTCATTTTAGGACTGTACTTCTTCCCTCCCTAAGCCCCATCCTTTCTACACTTGCAGCACCTGGAATGTTCTGTGCTCAGTCTCATGATTGGGCCTTTGTCCTCCAGACTATTTTCTTTCCCCACCCGCTTTGGCTGCTTAATTCCTATTCCTGCAGATCTCAACACATTGATCACTTCTTGAGGGAAGACTTCCTCACCTTGACTGGGTCACTTATTATTAAGTGACCTTATAGTTTATATTCACTTTTAGAAGTGAAATTAGAGGGCATCTAGGTGGCTAAGTTGGTTAAGCATCTGACTTCAGCTCAGGTCATGATCTTATGGTTCATTAGTTAAAGCCCCACATTGGGCTCTGTGCTGACATCTCAGAGCCTGGAGCCTGCTTCAGATTCTGTGTCTCCCTCGCTCTCTGCCCCTCCCCCCACTCACACTCTGTCTCTCTCTCTCAAAAATAAACATTAAAAATATTAAAAGTGAAATTAGAAACTGAGGTTAATTATGCTGAGAAATGAGTATAAATTGAGACTACCCCTGGCAAGCCAAATCCTATGCTAATCTGCCAAAAAGGACTTCCACTGCACTATACCTCTCCTTTTAGGGACTATAAATGTATATGTTTGTGTAATTCTTTGTTTAAAGCTTACTGTATCAGAATAGCCATAAGCTCCATGAAGTCAGAAACCTTAATTTGTTTTGTCTTTGGAAATCTATTGTAATTCCACACCTGACATAGTATCTGGGATATGGTAGATGTTCCAAAATTATTCCATCAGTGAGTGAATGTCTTTTTCACTCTCCACATGGTCATGGGACTATCTTTCCATTTCTACCATTTTTCTCTCTCAAACATGCATCCTCAGTTAGTGGCCCCAGTCGGAGCAAGTGACATTCACCCATTTTTCTGGGAAGCCCATCCTTACACTTCAGCTTATTGAGGTGTTAAATAGGCCCAAGATGCCTTGTCAATGAGACAAACCTTCTGTGATCAATACACAGACTAACAGGAAAACTGAGCAAAAGAAAAGAAAAAAAAAGGAAAGTAAAACAGTAACTTTACAAAGGCCTGTTCTTACACTGAAAGATCCTCTTTGGAAGGTACTTTTATGCTGAAACAGCATTCACCCCATTGCTACCTTACCGCCACACACTCAGACCTGAGGGAAAAGTGAGAAAAAAAGCCATCAGGGCCCCCAGGCTCCTAGGGTCAGGCCCATCTGCTACTCTGAGATTAGTTTTCATTTTTAATAATAATAGTCAATATTTGAATAGTGATCTAAGGACCTTACCTGTTTTAACTCATTTAATTCTTGCAGTGGGTTCACAATGTGATACAGTGCCAGTAGTGTCTCCATTTGATAGATGATGGAATTGGGTTTATTTTTTCTTTTCAAACTTTTATTTAAATTCTAGTTAGTTAATATGCAGTGCAATATTGGTTTCAGGAGTGGAATTCAATGATTCATCCCTTACGTACAATACCAAGGGCTCATCACAAGTGTCCCCATTAATACCCATTATGCACTGGTCCATCCCCCACACCCCTGTCTTCAATAACCCTGTTTGTTCTCTATCTTTAAGAGTCTCCTATGGTTTGTTTCCCTCTCTCTTTCTTCCCTCTTCCCATACGTTCACCTGTTTTGTTTCTTAAATTCCACATATGTGTGAAATCATATGGTATTTATCTTTCTCTGACTGACTTATTTTGCTTAGTGTAATACACTCTAGCTCCATCCACATCATTGCAAATGGCAAGATTTCATTCTTTTCGATGTCTGATTAATAGGGAATTGCGTTTAAAGTTGTTAAGTGAATTGTCTGAGCTGACAGCTGTGTGTAGTGGATGTGGTAATGAGCCTCCAAGGTGGTCCCCACAGTCATCGCCTCCTGGTGTCCGTGCACTCGTTTAGTCCCAACACGTGGTACTAAGTTTGGTCTGTGTGGCCAATAGAGCATAGCACAGAAGTGCTGTAGAAAGGCCCATATGGCAAAGGACTGAGGCATCTAAGCAACAGGCAGCCCTGGCAGGGAGTCATTTTGGCATCATGTCCTCTGGTCCCAGTCAAACCTTCTGATCACGTAAACCCTAACTGACATCTTCAGCATAGCCTCATGATAGACTCTGGAAAAGAATGATATTTATGGGACTTTATAGCACTTAGTTTGGTGGCAATTGGTTACATGGCAATAGATAATTAATAAAATGTCCATGAGAATCAAAAGTGAGCCAACTGAGACAGAGTCCACGTTTGAAAACCACTGTGATAAATTACTTCTCCTATGTTAAACCTTCTCTTCAGTTTTCTTTCTTTCTTTCTCTTTTTCTTTTTTCTTTCTTTCTAGGTTTTATTATTTATCTTTGAGGGAGAGGGAGAGTGAGTGGAGGAGGGGCAGAAGGGAGACACAGAATCTGAACCAGACTCCAGGCTCTATGCTGTTAGGCTCAAACCCACAGACCATGAGATCATGACCTGGGCTGAAGCTGAATGCTTAACTGACTGAGCCACCCACATGCCCACCTCTTTTGATATGATCTCTCCTTGCCACAAGGAAGAAATGGCACATAGCAGAGGTGAGAGACTAGAGGTGACAATTGCTTGATGGAGGCCCTATTCTTGGCTTCTGAGATTGTCACTGTCCCATAGAAGCTTGTGACCTTAGAAGCCTATGTTCTAATTGGAGGCACCAAATCTTCATCAATGCAAAAGGTAACAGAGACTCTGTTTCATCAGCATTGAAGGTGTGGGTTAGGTTCATGGCATAGGAGGCAAGGAGAGCTCCCTAAGAGCAGGGGCAGTGTGGGCTTGGGGAAGAACAGGGCTTCAGTTGGCCTTTAAAAAATGAATGAGGGGCACTTGGCTGGTTCCATTGGAAGAGTTTGCAACTCTTGATCTCGGGGTCATGAGTTCAAGCCTCATGTTGGGTGTAGAGATTACCTAAACAAATAAATATTTTTAAAAAGGTGAATGAGATTTAACAGGTGCCAGCAGGAGAGAGGGTAGAGAAGGCAATGGGAGAATGGTAGTCATGGATGAGGGAGTAAGTGGTGCTCAAAGCGGGAATATGCCAGCACTGATATTATTATGCAGGGACCAGCCTTTCTGGATCACTAGGTCTCTGGAGCAGGTTAAGGGGAAGTAAAACTGCACCTCTCAGGGGCCGAGACTTAGGGCTCTTTAGCCAACAGCCAGGTTCTGCCCTACAGCAGCTCCTCCACTTGCTAGCCATGTGACCTTGGGATAGTCACTTAGCTTCTCTGGCTCCCAATTTCCTCATCCAGAAACTACCTTCCTCACAGGATTGTAATGGGGGATTTCTATTCATTAACAAATATGTGTTGAGCACCAACTATCTGCCTGGCACTATTCTAGGCCTATGGGATACATCTATAAAAATCCAGACCAATGTTCTGTGGTCTTCACAAGTATTAGCATGACTTGCCCCAACAAAAGCATGTGGAGCAGTGCCTGGAGCAAAAGAAACCCTCAAAACATTCAATTAATCTTTGCTGTTTATTATGACTGAAAGGAGGGGGCACCTGCGTGGCTCAGTCAGTTAAGCGTCTGACTTCAGCTCAGGTCATGATCTCATGGTTCATGAGTTTGAACCCCATATCAGGCTTTGTGCTTACAGCTCAGAGCCTGAAGCCTGCTTCAGATTCTATGTCTCCTTCTCTCTCTGACCCAGCCCCACTCTTTCTCTGCCTTTCAAAAATAAAAAATAAAAATAAATGTTAAAAAAGAGAATACTGAAAAGAGGGGCACCTGGCTGGCTCATTTGGTTAAGCATTTAACTCTTGATCTCAGCTCAGGTCTTGATCTCAGGGCTATGATTTCAAATCCCACCTTGGGCCCCACACAGGGCATGAAGTATATTTAAAAAAAAAATAAAAGATATTGGGCCTGAATGATGGAGAGCATTCCTAACACATTTTTAGAAATGAGTACAATTATAAGTTTATCATCTGAGTCACCAATGTAGGGAATCAACCAAACTATTGTGTCTTTTGCTGAGAAATTTCCTTGCTTCCTGACAAAGCAGGGCAAGTGAAACCTCACAAGTGAACCACTCCGAGGGTGAGTGGAAACAGAAATGTCAGCACAGACCCAAGAGAGTCCTGTGGGGTGCTTTGGCATCNTTTGGGCCCCACACAGGGCATGAAGTATATTTAAAAAAAAATAAAAGATATTGGGCCTAAATGATGGAGAGCATTCCTAACACATTTTTAGAAATGAGTACAATTATAAGTTTATCATCTGAGTCACCAATGTAGGGAATCAACCAAACTATTGTGTCTTTTGCTGAGAAATTTCCTTGCTTCCTGACAAAGCAGGGCAAGTGAAACCTCACAAGTGAACCACTCCGAGGGTGAGTGGAAACAGAAATGTCAGCACAGACCCAAGAGAGTCCTGTGGGGTGCTTTGGCATCAGCAGCCCACAGGGAGAAACTCCATCATTTTAGCAAATGATGTTTTGTTTTTATGTAAAAAAAGAACCTGTGCTCTCCCTTCATTCCATGAATGAACCCCAGATATTAAACTGAATGAAATTTCCCAAGTTCCATTATCTTTTCACTCAATAATTTTGCCCCTAATAGAGCTCGTTGCTTTCACGTGAATGTCTGCCAACTTTTTAGGTTATTCTCTCTAAGAAATCTCATCTGAGAAGACATAGCATCTCCATTCTTGTCCAGAAAGGAAAAGCATGCCTGGGAGAAACAGAGAAAGCTGGTGGGGGAGATGAAGATTGTTTACGAAGTGCAGCCTGTGTGTAGATGCAAAGATGCCCCAGCAATTACTCAGAGCAAAGCTAATCCAACGTGTCTTCTGAACACAAATTTTGATTTAGGAAACTTGAACCCTGGTATGTTCCATGAAATTCGTTCCTTTGTTTGTTCGTTCCTTCCTTCCTTCTTTCTTTCCTTCCTTCTTTCCTTTCTTCCTTCCTTTCCTCCCTTCCTTCCTCACCCTCCCCACTTTCTTTTTTAAAAATGCTTATTTATTTTGAGAGAAAGACCATATGCGAGCAAAGGACGGGCAGAGAGAGTGAGACAGAGAGAATTCCATGCAGGCTCCATGCTGTCAGTACAGAACCAGATGTGGGGCTCAATCCCACAACCTTGGAAGGATGACCTGAGCCACAATCAAAAGTTGGACTCTTAACTGACTGAGCCATCCAGGTGCCTCTTTTTCTTCTTTCTTAAAAAAAGCATTCTCCCTCCCCTCTTCAGAGCCCTTCAACTGTAAGGACAGAGTAAGAGTATAACCAGAAGTTGAAAAGATTTGGCCAAGAACCTTATTGCAAAAAGTCAGAAATATTTCTAGCATGAGTAATTTCACTTGCATGTGTACAAAGTCCAGGGACCCACATGAACATTTTGCTTTCTTGTACTAAAGTACCTCTTGGACAAATAAATATATCTCTGGGGCGCCTGGGTGGTTCAGTCTGTTAAGTGTGTGACTCTTGGTTTTGGCTCAGGCCATGATCTCACGGTTTGTGGGATCGAGCCCTGAGTCTGGCTCTATGCTGAAAGCGGGGAGCTTGCTTGGGATTTCCTCTCTCCCTCTCTCTCTGCCCCTCCCCTGCTCATTCTCTCTCTCTCTCTCAAAATAAATAAATAAACTTAAAAAAAAAACAGAAATATATCTCTGAAATGAGACGTGAAACTATGAAACACAGATATGAGATTACATTTCTCCCCATGGCACCTTCAGTTACATTAATGGTAGTATTAGGAGGAAGCAGAGGAGTGGAAAGAGAAGGGAAGATGCCTGCTGAGATGTCATTGGGAAAACCACTCAGCTTTCTTAGACTTTTCTGTCCTTTACTGGTTTTGAATGGCTACTCACTGAGTATGGCGTAATCTTGGAAACAGGGCTCTGCTGATGGCACATTGCCTTCTCTAACAGATGGTACTAGACTACTCTTGTAACCTGCTGATGTGCCTGCCTGGAAGTGAGGATGCAGTAAAGTGATCACCTTGAATTCTGTTCCCCGTTCCACTTTTCCATTAAGGGCTACATGAGGGTAGAACGAACACAGCCACCTTAAGGCAATGGAAGGAAGGGATTCTCACTCTGGGACACCCACCAAATTTCAGACATGGTTGAGCACTCTCCAGACATTCAATCCTCCTGACAAGTCTCCAAGGGCGACATTATTTCAGTTTACACATGAGAAACCCAGGCACAGAAAGGGTAAGAACACTGCCCAGGGTCACACATTTCATTGGTGTGGAATCAAGAGTGAAAGCCAAGTCAGTCTGGCCTAAAGCCCATGGTCCTTCCATTCAATACCTCAGTCATCATGCTTTATGAATGTCAACAACTCATCCTCATGCCGAGCCCCCCTTAAGTAGAACTAAGCTGACTTTAGGTGGGTGATTTTGTGTGTTTTTCAACAACAATCCTATGAGACAGGTGCCTTTTTAAATCTTCATTTTATGGATAAGGAAACTGAGGCTCGGACTGGTTGAGAAACTCACCTGAGTTCCACCACTCCTAAGTAGTAGGTCCCTACCTGTTCATCCTGAAACCATGACTGTCTGGCTATGCCTTTCAGGGAAAAAGAGTGTGGACCTCCCAGGCAGAGTGAGTGTTACCATCACAGACCAGGGGATTAGATTTGGGGCTTGGCTTCATCTCTAATAACAGGAACCATTTGGGAAGATTCACTTAGTTATCTTTAGACAACTGCCCAGTTAACTTTCCATCATTCAACAGAACTCAAAGCAACCTTGCTTCCTCCCAAAATAAGGGAACTAAAGAAGGGATTGTGGTGGAAAACAAAAGCTAACACCATATCCAGCTGATTCTACATTTTAAAAAATTGGTATGCTTTTACATGCATTTCCCTATTTGATCCTAAGAGATGCTTTCATTTCTGTGCATTTCTGTGCTAGTTCCTCAACATCCCCTTTGATTCTGTGAGTTCCCCAATATGCTTCTTAATAAATCCTTATTCTGATTAAGCCAGAATCGGTGTCTGTTTGCTACAAAGAATGACATTATGCTATATACTAAGTGTGTGAATTTAAGCCATCAATTTATACTTATCTGGAATCCATTTAAGTATAAAATTAAATAATACAAGTTCCCTATTTTTTATTAGAAAAAGACAAAGGACAGGAAACCAAAGAGTGCTTTTGGTTTGGCTTTTGTTGTTTATTCATTTTTATGTAACTTGGATGTAGAACAATTGTACTTTTTTGCATTGGACCACAATTCAAATATATTTGTTATAACACCCTTTATGCTTATCATACCATATGCCCCAGTTATTTGTGTGGAAATACATGGTCATTATGAAAAAGTCTGTGCAGATTCACCTCAGTCCCCCTATATTTTATTTATTCCCATAACTAGACAAAGATATGTAATTTTCCACGCAATTACTCTGATTAAAATTCTGAAGTGACATATAATCAAAGAAGGATGACATTGTATTTAATATTTTATTTTATTTTTTATTTGAGAAAAAGAGAGAGAGAAGAGAAGAGGGGCAGACAGAGAGAGAGAATCTTAAACAGGCTCTATGCTGAAGCCTGATCCCACAACACTGGGAACATGATCTGAGCCAAAATCAAGAGGGGGGTGCTCAACTGACTGAGTCACCAAGGTGCACCTATTTAATATTTTATTAATCATCTATTGCCACAATAATTCTGGGTAACAAACACCCTGAGACTCAGTGGTATAAAATAATAAGAATTTATTTTGCCTATGTTTCTACAATAAACTGGGCTCTTTTTGCAGATTTGGCTGGGTTTGCTCTTACACTGACAGTCACCCAAAGTTGGCTAGACAATTATGCTGATCTTGGCTGGGCTGTCTCCTATATCTGAGGGTGATCTGGTTACTGGGTGGTCTAGGGTGGCCTCAGCTGAGACAACTGGGGTGAGGTGACTCATCTTCCAGCATGAGCATGTTCTCATTGTGAAGGCAGAGGACCAAGAGAAGATGCAGAAATGTGCAAGCAGCTTTTTAAAAATCTCCTTATTTCACACCTGCTAACATCCCTTTGACTAAAGCAAATTAGAAATATATTCCACCTCTTGATGAGAAAAACTGCAAATGCATTGCAAAAGGCATGGATGCAGGATGAATTAGGGCCATTGATTCAATCCATCTAATACTGAGTATAGTATTTTGAAATTTATAACTTTACAGTATGTAATTTTGAAAAGTGGCAGGCAGCCACACCCTCTGTATACAGACCATGACTTTTCTACTTTTTCAATAGTTCGGTTCCAACAATATTAAATTTAGTGTCTACTATGTGCTCAACAGTATGAAAGGGACTATAGGTACCCTTGAACCGGTGTGATGCAGAGAAATAGATAATAGTCTCAACTCCTTGAATATTACATTGCTTCCAATTTCATCATATGAACAAAAATAAGGTTAATTTGAAATTGTTTCTATTCATTCAGAGACAGGCTCTAAAGTCAGACACAGTTTGATAATCTCACAAAGGCAGGCTTGACAGTTTGGCACTTACTATTACATCAAAACAGAATGTGTCTCAGGGACACATTACTGAGCAAAGAATTCCAGATAGTGAGGATTGCCACTGGGTGCCATTACGAGACAAGAGCAAAGGCTTGGATAAAGTCCTCCATGCTTAGATAAGCTCTCTGACTCCTCAAACAAATAGGTCACTTGTAGACATAACTCCTCATAAGCAAATAGAGCCCAGGCGCCTTCAGATGAGGCATGCAGATAAAGACCCAGGCAGCTCCAAATCTTTCCTATGCAATGAGTCAGGTCCTAGAGAAAGAAGAGACTCAGCTGTAGCACAAAATGGGGCTCAGGAGCACGTGTGTGTGCACGCACACACGTGTGCCATAGGGATTAGAGAAAATCAAAAAAATTTTTTAAAGGCAGAAAAATATTTCTCCCTTTTCTAAACTATTCTAAAAAGCCTAAGGAATTGGGCCACCACATTCACCATCCTTATGTCCCAAGAAAACTCTCCTTCTAAGCTGCTTGGTGAGTGATGGCGTTTGGAGAGGGATTTGTCTTAAATGCATAGCAAAAAAGACAATACTACGCAAGGAAACCTTTCAAGAACATTGAGGCTTCCCAAACACTTTGTTTTATGACAATGATTCATTTGTCATTTGTAGGCCTTCCTAGAAGCAATCAAAAAACTTTTTAAAGAGGAACATAAATGTTTACGGTAGTCTAGTATAACTGTTGAGTAGAATATGCATTTTTACTATTAAAGAGTCAAACTAATGATTTAAAACAAAAAGCAGTCTACAATTTAGGAATTCCCAGTTTGGCATCCTAACATAGGATCCATCACCTAAACACCATGGGGGATCCTTTTGAGTATTTCGCTGTTTGTGGTTTTACTGCGTGTCGTAATAATACAAGGACGACCGGATTCACAGTCAAGGGATCAAGGCTCTCAGGTCTGGTCTGCCACATGCTGTGTGTACACTGGGCATATCCCACCACCCCTCTGGGCCCCAGGTTCCTCAGTACAACTCTCACATGCAAGTTTTTCTTGTTAATATCAGAGCAGCTTGCATCAGAAGGTCTTTGGAGCCAACCAAATGTAATTAAGCGTATTTTTCCAACATATAATGTTGCAATAAAAAGGCGAGTAGTCAAACTATTTTCCCCAAACCATTTAACAGCCTCCAGGGAGACAGGATTTCCTTTCAAAGTAAACTATATTTCAATTCATAGAATGTTTTTATTACCCAAATTGGACTAAGTAAGTGACTGTTTTGGAACCGAGTCCCTCATTGTCTCAGTAACAATCAGCTAATGAAACATTGCATAGTAAAATGATAAACTGAAAAGATTCAGGTAAGATTTCCAGTAATCGTTTGCCATAAAACTAATCTTGCCTTCCCCAATTACTCTTTGACTCCTCAAGATACGATCACTACATTTAAATCGATCCTATAACTTGGCACATACTCCAGCTTGCAAGCATACAACAATGTGTTCCCTAATGACACAGAACAGTGATGGTATTTTTATACTGCTTTATGAGGGCATTCTAGAACACAGTCTGAGTGGGCAGAGTGCATGCACAATTTGAACTCCAACACCTTACATTTCTTTAATGTTAAATTTTATAAATAAGGGTCATGGTTGAGCATTTTTTCATTTTCCTTAAATCTTTAGCTTTTTTCCATTCACCATCATCACTCAAAATATTCATTGGCACTTAAACTGGTGCAAAGTGCCTTCCTGGGAAGAACTGGAAGACACTGGCCCTGACCTTAGGAAATAGACAACATAAATAAAGAAATAAGGTATAAACAAACAAATATAAATATCTATCATTATAAATATAGATATAGATGTCAGCACAGAGCCTGATGCTGGGCTTGAACCCACGAACTGCAAGATTATGACCTGAGCCGAAGTTGGACCCTTAATTGACTGAGCTACCTGGGCACCCCATTAAAAATCTTTTTAAATGTTTATTTATTTTTGAAAGAAAGACAGAGACAGAGAGCAAGCAGGGAAGGGGCAGAGAGAGAGGGAGACACAGAATCTGAACAGCCTCCAGGCTCTGAGCACAAAGCCCAAAAGCAGCCTATTTTAGAGTAAGATTCATGGCCCGGA
Organism: Crocuta crocuta; assembly: GCF_008692635.1. Taxonomy (NCBI): domain Eukaryota; kingdom Metazoa; phylum Chordata; class Mammalia; order Carnivora; family Hyaenidae; genus Crocuta; species Crocuta crocuta. Next base: position 6,603,683 of record NW_027531318.1, read on the forward strand.
ATCTGTCCCCTGTGGATTAGAGGGATCAGGTGGGAGTGATACAAGAGAGGCTATTGGTGTTGACAAGGGAGTAGACACTGAATAGTGTCTGTGTATTCCTGAAAAGGGAAGGGTATTTACAATTGGCATTTCTAATTTTCCCAGAAGGCAGGGGTACATCTCTAGTTTGTGTAAGGATGGTCATAGTTACTTTTTTTTTCTTTTCACACTTCCTGTCTATTCTCTACCTTTCTCAAGTGTCTCTTTTGAATTTTATCTTCACCAGTGTTTCGCTGTATGTTTGTACATGGGCATGAACTTGAGCTGTGTCTATGCCAACTTGCACAGCTTTTCTGTGCAAGAAATACCAATTGGCTACTGTTTTTCCAGACACAGATAATCAGATAGAAAGACAAAAATGTGCCCATAAGAACCTTGTTTGTGTGCACCTCTTATAAATACATATTTTTTTGCTGTTGATAGAAAGGAACACAGATAAATGGATAGGCTTAATGGATGGCCATTGGTCTGGGGACTCACCCCTCCCATTCCCAGAGGTGCAAATTCAGTTGAAAACTAACATCACTTGCTTAAATCATTAGCCACTGACGATACAAAGACAATGCCGACCCATCTGATAGACGGGCAATGTCACTGTCTATGGTCAGCATGACCACAGTGTCCAGGAAAGGCTGTGCTGTCAAACATTGCCCTGAGCTGTAAGAATGCCGCTTCTTTTAAAGACTGTTTTTAGTCTTAATCTTGCTAAGGCAGCAACTTATATTTTTTCCCTCTAATCCTCCAAAACTCAAACCAAGTTTCCTTAAGCTTCTTATAGAACACAGTCTACACAAAATAATATTGGAAGTTAACCATTTTGATTAATACCACTTGATTGAGACAAATTTGTAAAAGAATGAAACTTAATGGCATAGTCATACTAAGGCTCTGTCATAGTGACAGTACCCAGCTCTTTTCCAGCTTTGTTCATTGAGAAGGACTGGCCATTCAATTCCCTCACATTCCTACCTACTCCCAGAGACCTGAGGTCTTTGTTAATGTAATTTAAAGACATAAATCAGTTGGGGAAATATTAGTAACCAAAGCAACAAATATAAGTGTTCCTCACAGAACCTGGGATATTCAAAGGGTTCTGTGGGCTAAAGTGCATAAGATTGTTTTCACTCAAAAGTATGTAAAACACCCTTATCGATAAAATGCATAACTACCCATGGGAATGACTGTCAACCCTCGCACATGTTGCATCTTATGAAATCTGCCGATAAGACTGTGAAGTGCTTTGAGCTTCTCAGAGAAGAGTCAGTAAAAATGCCAGAGGCAATTAGGAGTGTAGGTTAAAGGGGGCAAAAAGGTGTTTTCTGAATACTGTGCAGCTCTACTCTCCTCATATGTTGATCCTGGATGGCAATGCCACTCGTAGTTTCATCTCTCCAAGATAAAATGCAGAAATGGAGAGTAAAATAAGACTCAGGGACGTACAGTAAGGTATGTTAATACAAGCTAGAGCACAAGAAGGGATTGGAAGTTACCAAAAAGAGTTGATCAGTGCAGATAACCCACATGCACCATCAAAGCAAACAAAGTAAACCATCTAAAGGCCACCCTACCTGTTTGACATCTATAGGGCCAAACAATATATTTTGCCAGATTTTCATTCCATTCTGTGGTTTGTAATAGGACCTGGGATTGAAGCTCATTTTCTTAGAGCAAATACATAACACCCAGGAGAGTTCTGTAATGGGCAAGGCTAAGTGGGTAAGCGGTGGAGTTGCACTCAGAAACCCAAGGGCCTGGAAGATCGAAGAAAGAAGACAACATTGCTGGTCTTCTTGTCCTGCAGTCTCCATTGAGCAGGCTGGGTGAAGAGCTATGACCTCGAAGCAAATGGATCGGGCAGGATCAGAGAACAGAGGCTTTGTGTGAGATCTGCAATGCCAAGTAGCCATAGAGAAACTGGGAATTAGGAATAGAAAGATCTCTGACCCTGCAGTACAGCTCAACACCAGCTGGCTGCAGGTCTGGGAGGCAAGAGACAGGAAGAGATAGGACTTGCAGAGGGCCAAAGCCTGGCTGTCCAACCTGAAGTCCCATTCTCTGCTGTTTCCCAACAGCTTCCTATGTTATACCCAATACTATAAAGAAGTGTTTCCTTCACTAGCCAAATTATGACCTGTGACTTATTTGCATTCTTAGTTAGTTGACTTAATGGTAGCAAACATTTTCTCTATGCAAGGAGTGCGTTTCATAACAAATTCAGGAAGGATAAAAAAAAAAACCAACACAACATCCTTTCAGTGGGAAGAGATAATAAAAGTCGTTTTGTAAACTTGAAAAAGAATCCTGAAAAATATGATTTTCATCATATCAAGAAGAAAACACTTAAAAAATATTTTTTTAATGTTTATTTATTTTTGAGAGACAGAACATGAGTGAGGGAGGAGCAGAGAGAGAGAGAGGGAGACACAGAATATGAAGCAGGCTCCAGACTCTTAGCTATCAGCACAGAGCCTGATGCAGGGCTTGAACCCACAAACAGTAAGATCATGCCCTGAGCTGAAGTTGGATGCTTAATTGACTGAGCCTCACAGGTGCACCAAGAAAAAAAAAATTTAAGAGAAAGCAAACTCCTGTAGTTTTCATAGTTTTAATTGTTAAATTCAATGATTCCATCCAAATAGAATTCCTTAAATTATAAAATTACAGAAAAGAGGAACACGGCACCAGTTGCTAGGAATGATGGTGGGCAGGAAGTAAGTGTGTGTGGCTAAAAAAGGAAATATTAGAGATCCTTATGGTGATGGAAGTTTCTGTATCTTGACCACATCAGTGCCAATATTCTGATTGTGATATTGCAGTATGGTTTATAAGATGTTACCATTGAGGAAAACTGGGTATCAAGCGTGTATGGAATCTCTCTGTATTATTGTTTATAGCTGCATGTAAATCTATAATTATCTAAAAATAAAAAGTTTAACTTAAAAAATTATCTGTTATGTAAGGAAAATCTCTCTGTAGCATTGATGGCAACTCCTGATCACTATCAAAAGTCTTTAGTTTGGACTTCTGGGGAAGATGGCGGAATAGAAGGATCCTAAGCTTACCTTGTCCCATGGATACACCTAAATAACATCCACATCAGTGTAAATAACCCAGAAAATGCCCCGAAGACTGGCAGAACAAACTGTCCACAGCTAATCATAGAGAAGAGGCCATATTGAAAATGCTTGCTAATGATGCATTCCACCTTGTATTCTGCAGATCCATGTCTTCCAATCTGCTCTTGGTAGGGGCCCATCTGAAGTGTCACTACAAGCCCAGAATTGTGCAAGAAGCTGTGACAGGGGACAACACCAGTCCAAAGTGACTCCTGCCCTGGGAAAGAAGATAACCACACACACCAGCTCCACTGTGGCTCCAGCAGTGGGCTGGGGGAAGACATCTGATCTGACTACAGGCTCTGTCCACCAGTGAAACCTCACAGGGGCAACAGAGGGAAAGTGTCTTGTAATTCAATGCACCTGCAGCTCTGCTAAATCTCTCGTCTGGCAAGCCCAAGGCAGCCCCAGATTGGCCCACTAACAACACAGGGACTAAGCCCTGCCCCCAATAAGAAAAGAGAGCCATTGCACACAACTGCACAGAGGGCAAACACAGCTCAGCCACAATAGTAAGGCCCATTTAATGCCTATAGTAGACACTTCTGAAGTGCCAGGTTCTGGTGAACAGGGAATATTGCACTGTAGGGCACTATAGGACCTCTTCTTCATTAAGGCCACTACTTTCAAAAGCAGGAGACATAGCTGACTTTCCTAACACATAGAAACAGACCAGAGAGACAAAATGAGGAAACAGAGGACTATGTTCCCAATGAAATAACAGGACAAAATCATAACAAGAGAGCTTAAAAAATGGAGAAAACCAATATGCTTGATAGAGAATTTAAAGTAATGGCCATACAGATACTCACTGGATTTGAGAAAAAAGTCTAGGTTCTCAGTGAGACCCTCAATGAAGAGATAAAAAATATAAATAAAATCAACCAGAGAGAAATAACTCAACAAATTAAAAATACACTAGAGGAAATAAATAGTATACTATGGGAAGCAAAAGAATTAATCAGTGACCTGGAAGAGTAATAGAAAGCAATCAAGCTGAACAAAAAGAAAAAAGAATAATAAAAAATGAGAATAGATTAAGAGAATTCAGTGACACCATCAAGTATAATACCATTTGGATTAAAAATATCTCAGAAGTAAAAGAGAAAAGTGGTAAGAAAATTTATTAGAAGATTAGGAAACAACAGATGCTGGTCAGGATATAGAGAAAGGGAAACATTTTTGAACTGTTGGTGGGAAAGCAAACTGGTGCAGCCACTCTGGAAAACAGTGTGGAGAGTCCTCAAAAAATTAAAAATAGAAGTTCGCTATGGCCCAGCAATTGCACTACTAGGTATTTATCCAAAGGATACAAAAATCCCACTTCAAAGGGGCACATACACCCTAATGTTTATAACTATCAACAATAACCAAATTATGGAAAGAGCCTAAATGTCCATCAACTGATGAATGGAGAAAGAATATGGGGTATAAATATATATAGTGAAAAATTACTCGCATTCAAAAAGAATAAAATCTTGCCTTTTGCAACTACTTGGATGGAACTAGAGTGTACTATTCAAAGCAAAATAAGTCAGTCAGTGAAAGACAAATATCATATAACTTCATTCATATGTGGAAGTTAAGAAACAATACAGATGAACATAGGGGAAAGGAAGGAAACATAAGATAAAAACAGAGGGAGGCAAACCATAAAAGACTCTTAAATACAGAGAACAAACAGGTTGCTGGAGGGGAGGTTGATGAATAAAGGACTAAATGGGCGATGGGCATTAAGGAGGGCACTTGTTGGGATGAGCACCTGGTACTGTATGTACGTGATGAACCAATGGGTTCTACTCCTGAAACCAATATTACATTGTATTGAATTCAATAAATAAATTCTTTAAAGAAAGAAAATTTATTTGAAGAAGTAATAGCTAAAACTTCCCTAATCTGGGAAAGAAAACAGAAACCCAGACTCAGGAGGCACAGAAATCCCCCAACAAAATCAACCCAAGGAGTCCCACACCAAGACATAACAATTAAAATGGCAAAAAGTAAGTGACAAAGACAGAATTTTAAAATCGTAAGAGAAAATAAAATAGTTACATACAAAGGAAATCCCATAAGGCTATCAGCTGATTTTCAACAGAAAAAAAAAAAATATATGGAGACAAATGAAAATGAAAACACAATGGTCCAGTATCTGGGCTCCAGTAAAGGCTGTTCTAAGAGAGAAATTTATAGCAATACAGTCCTACCTCAAGAAGCAAGAAAAATCTCAAATAAACATCCTAACCTTACACCAAAGGAGCTACAAGAAGGAGAACAAACAAACCCAAAACCAGTAAATGGAAGGAAACAATAAAGCTTAGAACAGAAATAAGTAAGAGAGAAACTAAAAACAAATCAAAACAAAACAAACAATAGAACAGATCAATGAAACCAGGATTTGGTTCTTTGAAAAGATCAAGAAAATTGATAACCCCCAAGCCAGACGCATAAAAACAAAAGACTCAAACAAAATCAGAACTGAAAGAGGAGAAATAATAACTGACTTCACAGAAATACAAAAGATTATAAGAGATTATGAGAAAAATTATATGCCAACAAATTGTATAACATAGAAGAAATGGTTAAATTCCTAGAAACATATAACTTCCCAAAACTAAATCAGGAAGAAACAGAAAATTTAAACAGACCAATTACCAGCAATAATATTGACTTAGTAACCAAAAAAACTCCCAAACAAACAAAAAATCCAGAACAAGATAGCTCCACAGGTGAATTCTACCAAGTGTTTAAAGAAGAGTTAATACCTATTCTTGTCAAACTATTCCAAAAAATAGAAGATGAAGGAAAGTTTTCAAATTAATCTTATGAGTCCAGCATTACCCTCATGCCAAAACCAGATAATGACACTACCATAGGCCATATCTCTGATGAATATAAATGCAAAAATTCTCAAAAAAATTAGGTAACTAAATCCAACAATACATGAAAAAAATATTCATCATGGTCAAGTGGGATTTATTCCTGAAATGGAAGAAAGGTTCAATATTTGCAAATCAATCAATATGATATATCACATTAAGAGAAAGGATAAAAACCACACAATCAAGAGATATAGAAAATTTACATGACAAAGTACAACACCCACTCTTGATTAAGAAAACCTCAACAAAGTGGGCTGAAAGGGAACGTACCTCAACTTGATAAAGTCTATACAAGAAAATCCTACAGCAAACAGCATAGTCAATGGTGAAAAAATGAGAGCTTTTCCTCTGAAAACAGGAAAAATACAAGGATGTCCACTCTCACCATTTTTATTCAGTATAGCCCTGGAAGTCTGAGCCACAGCAGTAAGACAAGAAAAAGAAATTAAAGTTATCCAACTCGGTAAGGAAGAAGTAAAATCTTCACTATTTGCAGATGACATGATACGGTATATTGAAAACCCTAAAATCTCCACCAAAAAGCTACTAGAAGTGATAAATGATTTCAGTAAAGTCACAGGATAGAAACTCAATATACATAAATCTCTTGCATTTCTATACACTAACAATGAAGTAGCAGAAAGAGAAATGAAAAAAACAATCTCACTGGGGTGCCTGGGTGGCTCAGTCAGTTGAGTGTCTACTTCAGCTCAGGTCATGATCTCAGTTTGTGAGTTTGAGCCCCCCATCAGGCTTGCTGCTGTCAGCACAGAGCCCACTTTGGATCTTCTGTCTCTCTGCCCGCCCCCTTCCCAAAAATAAATAAGCATTAAATAAATAAATAAATAAATAAATAAATAAATAAATAAATAAATAAATAAATAATTACCTGAACTTCTTTAGCCTTTAAATAAAAAGGGAAAGAAAAGAAAACACTCTCATTTACAATTGCACCAAACAGAATAAAACGTCAAGGAATAAACTTAATCAAGAAGGTGAAAGACCTTACTCTGAAAATTTATAAAATATTGATGAAAAAATTGAAGACACAAACAAATGGAAAGATAGTCCATGTTCATGGACTGGGAGAACAGATATTGTTAAAATGCCCATACTACCCAAAGCAGTCTACGAATTTAATGCAATCTCTATCAAAATACCAACAGTATTTTTCACAGAACTAGACTGAATAATCTTAAAATGTGTATGGAACCACAAAAGAACAAAGCTAGAGGTATCACAATCTCAGATTTCAAGAGATACTACAAAGAAGTGGTAATCAAAACAGTATGGTACTGGCATAAAAATAGACACATAGATCAGAAGAAAAGACTAGACAGTCCAGAAATAAACCCATGCTTATATGGTCAATTAATCGATGACAAAAGAAGCAAGATATGCAATGGGAAAAAGACATCTCTTTAACAAATAGTGATGGGAAAACTGGACAGCTACATGTAAAAGAATGCAACTAGACTACTTTCTTACAGCATACACGAAAATAAACTGAGAATGGATTAAAAACCTAAATGCAAACTCTAACAAATATGTTGGGTACATCAGGATGCATAGAGAGACAGAGACAAGCACGACCTCAACTCTGAGAAAGAACACACTCTAATTTGAATGCCACCAAAAAAAAAACAAAAACAAAAAACAAAACAAAACAATGGAAGCTAATATTTGTTCTCATTCTCCCCAATTTTTTTTTCAGATACTTTTCTAAATTTTTATAGACTGGAGATAAACACAATTGCTTCTTCCTGCCTCAGGACTTTGGTACTTACTTTATCTTCTGCCATTGCCCGCAGCTCTTGGAATGACTTCCATTCTCATCTTTCAGGCCTCAGTTCGAATGCTGTCTTCTCAGAAGGACCATGACTACCCTATCTAAGGCAGCATGCCTGTCCCCAGTTCAAAGAAGGATGAATTTGTCTATCATCTGTCCCCTTCNTTCTTTAGCCTTTAAATAAAAAGGGAAAGAAAAGAAAACACTCTCATTTACAATTGCACCAAACAGAATAAAACGTCAAGGAATAAACTTAATCAAGAAGGTGAAAGACCTTACTCTGAAAATTTATAAAATATTGATGAAAAAATTGAAGACACAAACAAATGGAAAGATAGTCCATGTTCATGGACTGGGAGAACAGATATTGTTAAAATGCCCATACTACCCAAAGCAGTCTACGAATTTAATGCAATCTCTATCAAAATACCAACAGTATTTTTCACAGAACTAGACTGAATAATCTTAAAATGTGTATGGAACCACAAAAGAACAAAGCTAGAGGTATCACAATCTCAGATTTCAAGAGATACTACAAAGAAGTGGTAATCAAAACAGTATGGTACTGGCATAAAAATAGACACATAGATCAGAAGAAAAGACTAGACAGTCCAGAAATAAACCCATGCTTATATGGTCAATTAATCGATGACAAAAGAAGCAAGATATGCAATGGGAAAAAGACATCTCTTTAACAAATAGTGATGGGAAAACTGGACAGCTACATGTAAAAGAATGCAACTAGACTACTTTCTTACAGCATACACGAAAATAAACTGAGAATGGATTAAAAACCTAAATGCAAACTCTAACAAATATGTTGGGTACATCAGGATGCATAGAGAGACAGAGACAAGCACGACCTCAACTCTGAGAAAGAACACACTCTAATTTGAATGCCACCAAAACAAAAACAAAAACAAAAAACAAAACAAAACAATGGAAGCTAATATTTGTTCTCATTCTCCCCAATTTTTTTTTCAGATACTTTTCTAAATTTTTATAGACTGGAGATAAACACAATTGCTTCTTCCTGCCTCAGGACTTTGGTACTTACTTTATCTTCTGCCATTGCCCGCAGCTCTTGGAATGACTTCCATTCTCATCTTTCAGGCCTCAGTTCGAATGCTGTCTTCTCAGAAGGACCATGACTACCCTATCTAAGGCAGCATGCCTGTCCCCAGTTCAAAGAAGGATGAATTTGTCTATCATCTGTCCCCTTCATAAGAATGCAGACTCTATAACAGCAAAATCTTATCCCTCTTGTTTGCCTAAAAATATTTGCTTATGGAGTAAAAGATGCAATGTTACTCCTAATTAGGTCTAATACTGAAACAATAGGATTGTTTCCTTCCGCATATGTGGGTGAATGAAGACATCAGATTCACTTGCCGGGGATTCACTGAAGTCCTTGGCCCATCTGGCCCTGGTTTTGGAGTCCCTGGTGTCCTTCATCAGCTGGCTCCCTCAGGTCTGTGTCTGAGACAGGTCTGACCAGGAGAGGAAGCACATCCACAGCAACAGTCACTGGGCATCAATCCCTCCGTCATGATGACAGTTTTGAAATTGGCCAGAAATGAGTGCCGGCGCCCCTGCAGCCTCTCTGAGCACAGCTGCCCCCCTACCCTGGCCTGGACTTCCGCCTTAGCTTTACAGCTTAGCGTCAGGTCCTGCTGCCTCTCAGCCAGGCCCATTCCACCTTGCAGTGCTGGACACTGCCCCCTCCGTGGCTCCCGCCTCACAAAGTAGGTCCTGCCATGAATGAATGAATGGATGGATGAATTGCACAGAAACCGAACTCTGTCAGCTCACACTGACTGGCCCCTGGGGACCCGAGTGCACATCTCTTTCTAGCTCCACGCTCCGTGACTTCACAGTGACAGCTTGCAGTTGCCCACAGGGAAAGTATTCACACCTGAGAAATCAGCAGATGCTTCATATCAGGACTTTGGTCCCCCCAGTGACCTGGTTGTTAAATATTTCCAGCATCCCACTGGCTGAAGTCCACCAGAACTGGAAAAGCTCGTGCTCTCTGGACATGTCTTATTGCTTTGCTGTGCAATCCAGAGAGGTGTTTCCCGCAGTGCCTCCCACTGGACCTGAGTCAGCTCAGGCAGCTGCCTCTCCAGGCCTTCAGTCCTCATCTCCTCCCCCTGTCCGACCCACCCCCATACACACATAGACACACGCACGTGCACACAGTTAGGTCATTGGGTTGACTCTTCAAAACACACTGCAGATTCTAACAAATGTGCCGGGTACTTCAGAGTGCACAGGGGCACGTGGAGACAAGCAAGGCCTCAGCTCTTACAGGCAACACCATCTAATTTGAATGCTACCAAAAAAATAAAAAGATAATGAAAGCTAATGTTTGTTCTCATTCTCCCTAAATTTTTTTTTTTTCGAGACGCTTTTCTATGTTTTCATAGACCCGGAGATAAACACAATTTATATCAGTGACATCATAAGGGCGCTGACACAAATATGCAATCAGTTGCCCAGAAGAGAGAAAATAACTCAGCACTGTGAGGAGGGGCAGCCTGAGTGCATTATCACGTTTGTGTGCCATTAATCACACACTGCCTGGAGACGCTCTTGATTCTCGTCCAGCCTGATATTGAAACCTGTGATGATCAGCCAAGCGGGGAACACTCTCGGTCAGGAGCATCTAAGGGCCTTTTTCAAACTCTGACCCATCTCTTAGAGGCTAAGCCCTTTCTTGAAAGACTGTCGCTTTAAATATCATATTGCTTATTTTACATACATTTAATAGTTATTTCCACAATTGAAGTATAAGTTCTTTAAAGACAGAGACTGTGGATTGAACACTTAGTGTGTCTCCCAGGATTCTCAAGAAGTTCTGATAATGTTAAAGCTAAAGTTTTCTGTATGTCAAAAACAAACAACACGGTAAATACAACTTAAGGGCAAATGACAAAATACAGAATTTATTGGCAACATATCCCATCTATCATGTAATTTTCAAACTGCTTGCTCTCTCTTTCTCTCTCTCTCTCTCTTTCAAAAATAAATAAACATTAAAAAAATGAATAAACACACACACACACACATATATATGTATATATCTTTCACCTAACAGAAGATCATAATATGCATTGAACCTGCAGGTCAAGTTGTCAGTTACAGCTGTGGGGCAGTAATAAGAGTACTCATCAGAGCCTGAAGGTTCGGGCTTGGATTTAGTTATAGGCTGTTGAGTAAGTGTCCTAGGAGAGAGGTGGGACGATGTGCACAGCAGGGCTGGGACAGGCTGGAAAGCTGGGGCGGTGGTAGGGAGGGGACAGAACTGATACTCCCCACTCCCCTACAGGAGAAGGACAGGCTCGGAAGATCTCCAAACACCCGCCACCTCTGGTCCCAGAGCAGCCTCCCGCAGATTCTGCCTTGTTCTACACCAGCCACATTAGAAAGATGTGTCCTCAGGCAGCCAGGCTATAACTCACAAGAGGTGTCTCTGTGTTGCCAGATCAAGAGCTCAGACAGCATTACTGTTTCAGCCGCAGGTCCAGAATGTATTGAGTCCACGTGGTCAGTGCTCCCTCCGGGAAGCTGTCCCAGGATATCCGAGAGGGCAGCAAGTGCTTTCCATGTTAGTTCAGACTCTTACTTATCCAGAGCCTATGAGTGTGGCTGCATTTAAATGCATTTCTGAGAGGCGCCTGGGCAGCTCAGTGGGTTAAGCATCTGACTTTGGCTCAGGTCATGATCTCACAGTTCGTGAGTTAGAGTCCTGCATCAGGTGAGCCAGAACACTGCTTTGGGTGAGCCCCACTTCTCTCTCTGTCTCTCTCTCTCTCTGCCCCTCACTCACTTGCGCCCTCTCTCTCAAAAAATAAAAATAAAGATAAAATAAATAAATAAAATAAATGCATCAATATGTTATGGTATCTATCCCTTCCTAATATGAGAGATCTTCTGCTTTTCTCCCCACCCAAAGCTCCCTTACTCCACCGTACATTAAATTCAGCCTAGATTCTAACACTCGGGACATTTCTCTAGAGTCTACAGAGTCAGTCTCCACAGGAGAATCTGCTCAGACATTCTGCCTGATTAACCCCCTATTTACCTGAGTTGACAGCTGAGTTCATCTGAATGGCTAAACCGGACTGTGTATGTGGAAACCACACGGGCACATGCCAGTCCTCAAAGTCCAGCCGGGTGGTGTCTTAGTCCAGGCAGGCCATTCTAGCAGATTGTCTTAGACTGTGTGGCTTGTAAACAACGGACACTGATCTCTCACACATCAGGAGGCTGGAAGTCCAAGATCCAGGGGACTGCTCTCGGTCTGGTGAGAGTCTGCTTCCTGTTCGTAAACAGCATCTTCTATCTATAACCTCACAGAGTGGAAGGGGCGAGGGGGCTCTCTGAGGTCTCTTTCACAAGGGTACCAATCCCATTCACAAGGGATTCACTACTGTAGTGACTTAATCCCCTCCCAACTGCCCCACCGCCTTTGTTGGAGCCTCAATATATACATTTTGAGGCCAAACAAACATTCAGGCCATAGCAGGCGTGTCTACCACAGCTCAGAATCTGAAAATAAGCTGGAAAAAATCCCTAGGAGCAAATGGCCAATCGTAAAATACAGCTTCATCCCCTTATACCATGTGTGAGGCTTTTCCTGGCGATGCAAGTGGGCAGAAATTTAAAGTAAAAACTGCCTTCCTCGGTCCTGCTGAGGCACATGGAAGCATAAAAGGCTTAGGGTCCGAAGGGACCTGAGGGATGAGTTTCACCGCTTCTCTCCTAAAGTTGGCACCTTCCTCTTGATGTCCCTCGTGTCACAGTGCAGCCTGTCACCCTGAAGCCCCACAGACATCGTGCTCACTCCCTTTCAAGGCGGCCAGTCCACGGGGCAGCTCTGATGGTTACAAAGGGCGCCCTTCCAGTCTTTACACTGAACGGAAGTCTGCCTTTCTGAACCTCACCCTCTACTTCTAGGTCAGCCTTCATGGGAGACCAAAAGGTAGAAAATCTACTTTATCTTTACGCTACTAATTATAACCATGTGGTTTTTAAATTTTTTAATGTTTAGTTTTTTAGAGAGAGAGAGAGAATGCGAACAGGGGAGAGGAAGAGAGAGGGAGACACAATCCAAAGCAGACTCCAAGCTCTAAGCTGTCAACACAGACCCTGACGCTGGGCTCGAACTCACACGCCATGAGATCATGACCTGAGCTGAAGTAGGAGGCTTAACCAACTGAGCCACCCAGGTACCCCATAACAATGTGGTTTTAAAGATAGGAAAACACTAAGGAAACACAGAAGAGATAAAGCGATGGATAAATCCCCACCAGACTCATGTGCTGTGGAAACAAATGCTCTCACACATGAGAGAAAGTGGGAAGAAGCCCCGAGAACAAGGTGTGGACTATAGGATTCAAAGCGTCAGCCACGCTCTAAGCGAGTCACATAGCTATTCTCGGCAGCTGTCCCTCAAGATGTGAAGGCCCCTCAAAAACGAATTTGTGTAGACACTGTTTTCAGATGTTGCCTCTCAAACAGTAGAAACGTTATGCCCTATGGATGTTAACACAATCCATGAACTATTAAAGGTAGGTAGGTATGTGACTGCTTCACATTACTGCCCCACTTCTTTCTAAAAATAAATGTGGATACACAGATAACCTACCCACATTACACTTCTTACAGGCACAGAGGAAACACAAACCATACCGAAAGCTGCATTCCTGTCCCCAAAAGGAGCCAACCGTCAGCATTTGGTTCTTTCTTCCTCTGTGAGCTTCCGGTGGCTTTTGATCTAAAGGTCAATGAGATTGTTTCTGTATTTCTGGCTAGGCTTCAAAACAAAACTACTTAAGGGCCAAGTAACCTCTGGCAGTGAACTGTATCTCTTTATTACTAGGGCTTACTGCTCAGCATCCTGAATGGGGTCAAGACAGGAAAGGAAGCAAACAAGGGTAAGCCCCAGGTCCCCTCAGTCTGTGTCTTCAAGATCCACAAAAGCAGTTGACTTCTCTTCTGAAAGGAAAAGACTCAGAGCTTTTTCCAAGTTTCAGCTAGACAGAGACATTCTAGTGGCACTCACATTTTTGTTAGAACCCATGGAAACCATAAATGAATTTCTTCTAATCCAATATTTTGTGGTAAAATCATTTATCCAGCCTCAGCAGGGGCACAAAGCCTTCGGGGCTGGAAAGTTGTTTACTATTAACTTGGGGATGCCATTATTAAATTTGCCAACTTGGCGCTTTGCGTTTATATGCAAATAGCCCCTCGATTACATTTTTCTTGCTTTTTCCCCTTTGGCAGCTTTGCAAGCTCTTTAAGGACACAGGTCTGACTGTAAGACATCTGTGTGCCCAGGGCAAGCACAGGGCTTCCCACAGAGAGGACTGTCAATAAATATTTGTCTAGGGAGCAAATTCTTGAGGAAGGGAGAATTTACACAATGCACGCTATTTGGGGGTCCAAACTGCAAATACAATTGACTCTTGAACTACATGGGGTTGAACTGCATAGGTCCACTTGTGTGCGGATATTTTTCTGCTAAGTACACACAGTGCCATAAATATATTTGCTCTTCCTTATGATTTTTCTAATAACACTTTCTTTCTTCTGGCTTACATTATTGTAAGAATACAAGATAGGGGCGCCTGGGAGGCTCAGTTGGTTAAACATCCAACTTCGGCTCAGGTCATGATCTCACAGTTTACATGTTTGAGCCCCACATTGGGCTCTGTGCTGACAGCTCAGAGCCTGGAGCCTACTTCGGATTCTATGTCTTCCTCTCTCTCTCTGCCCCTCCCCTGTTCACGCTCTCTCTCTCTCTTTCAAAAATAAATAAACATTAAAAAAGAACACAAGATATAATTATTGTAACATACAGAATATGTGTTAATTGACTGTGTGTGTTACATGCAGATTTTCAACCCTGCTATAGGTTAGGACCCCTGACTCCCTGTATAACAGGCTCAACTGTCCTGTTAAATGAAATTTGCACTTGCAAATTCTCCCTCCATGAAGAAATGCATACAGGGCTACAGTGCAGCCAAGATGCACAACTTCTATGGCTCCCATTCTCCTAGATTATAAATTGTTTGGCCTTCACTTAAAAAAAAAACCCAAAAGATGCTACTGGGATTAAATGGGAGAAAACGCAAATTTTCCTATCCTTCCGTGGAGCCGCCCCTGCAACTCTAACATCCATATACTCAAATAGCTGAATCCATGTTCTCGTGTAATGAAATATCAAAGGAAATGTATGTTTAAAAGAAAATGCCCATGGCTTAATTGGTAGAAAAGATGAGCTCTGAAAATCTAGAAATCATTGACTCTGAGAACAGTATCTTCACGGGGTAGGCATTGTCAATGCCTGAAAATGCACACAGGCAGGAAACACTTAAGTGACGAAGATCTTTATGCCATTTATCTGGGAGACATGATTTCAGCCAACTCCTTTTCACGTCAGAACATAAAAGGTAATGGAATCACTGCCAGAAAAAATCAATGAAGGACAGTGTCTCCCCATCGGTACAAATAGGAGACACATGTTTGGGAAGAAAGAATCGCAAACTACAGGAAGATTAGCTCAGCAGGTTACGTAGATGGATTGAAACAGAACACTACAGACACACTTCAGGAAAGATCAGCAGCATGGACAAGCTCACACGGATAAATATGCACATCTTACTCAAATGGAATAAGCATCCCATGCTTCTTAAAAACGTTGTAGATATAGATACCTCATCCAAACAAAGAAAACTAAAAGAAATTATAACATGGGGGAGAAAGATGAAGTCCTGTTAGTTTCTTTCAACTTTAAAAACCTAAGATTCTAGGGGCGCCTAGGTGGCTCAGGCAGTTGAGCATCCGACTTCGACACAGGTCATGATCTTGCAGTTCGTGAGTTCAAGCCCTGTATCCTGCTCTGTGCTTATAGCTCGGAGCCTGGAGCCTGCTTCGGATTCTGTGTCTCTCTCTCTCTCTCTCTTTCTCTGCCCTTCCTCTGCTTGCACTCTGTCTCTCTTTCTATCTCAAAAAATAAATACACATTTCAAAAAAAGAATTTTTAAGCCTAAGATTCTAAATACAGCTCTGGTTTTATCATGTGATCAGATCCAAGGGGCCTCATTCCTATCGACATTTCTTACTCTGAGTGTCCACATAAGAGATTTGTAGAAACATGAATTTGCTGACAAACATATTTCTGTTTCATAAAGTATGTTTACTTCACTTCCCTTTGAACTTGTAAGTTGTGCATATTTCGTGTGGAGTGTTTGGTAAAGGATGGCTCACCACAGCATCCCGGCTCTAATAACTTGAGAAAATTCTTCCCCTGCTGCTCCATAGAGTGCTTCCCAGACACTCTTTCAAGTTCCAAAAAGAAAGAGTAAATGGTCTTGAGGTTACTATAAAATTCTTGAAAGAGATTATTCTGTTTGGTAAAAATATACCATTCCATTCAATTAGTGTATCTTTTGCATTTTCTTCTCCTTTAATGTCAAAGATACTTGCTTCTCTATGACAGGCTAATTCTTAAAGATAGGGTCTCTGCTGTTCTCATTAGCAACTCATCATTCAGCGCATCACACACACAGGAATGTTTGTGTCCCTTCCCGCCACCCTGAAGTTCATATGTGGAAACCCTGACCCTCACGGTTGATGGTACCGGGAGGTGAGGTCTTGGGGAGGTGCTTAAGGCATGAGAACCCTTACGTGTAGGATTAGTGCCTTATACAAGAGGCTCCAGAGAGCTGCCAGCCCTTCCCCCATGTGAGGACACAGCACGAAGGCACTGGCTAGGAACTGGGAAGAGGGCTCTCACTCCACCAGACCAGCACCCTGATCTTGGACTTCCAGCTTCCAGAACTGTGAGAAGCGTTTCCATAACCGAATTCTCTACTTACAACGTCACAGACGTGTCTGATGACCGGAAGGACATCCCACAGACCAGCCGCTGGCTCCTTGCATTTAAATCACATTTCTCCTTTCCACCCATAGTTCTGGTGCCAGGAGTGAGGAGACACGTTTAACTTGTGATATAACCTCTGATCGTGAAGCTTTATGACACAGCCTGGTGAGTCACAACAGTAGGTGACGAAAGTATTTCTGGAAGCCTTTTCTGCATAAGGAGGGCTAACGGTAACTTGACTATAAGCCACACAAAACTCTCTCACTGGACCCAAGCAAAATATATCCCAAACTCAGTCTCCCCTTAGCCAGTTATAAAAGCTCCGTTGGCTGTTTCCATACCACCTGATACAGAGAGGAATATGACAGGGAGAATAACACTGTAGAATAGATCAGATGAGTATGCTTCTGGTTCTTTCCCTGGCATTGTGTGTACACTTCTGGTGTGGTCAGCTACTTGTCCTTCTGGTTCCTTACTAAGTTGTGACTCCCACAGGAATCGTACCTCCACTGTCTACAATACCTGGAACATCATAATTAACCAATAAGTTGTTGGGCAAACTAGTGAATGAATGAATGAATGAATGAATGAATGAATGAACAAATGAATGAGTACATTTCCTACTGAAGGATAAGGAGTTGTAAAGCTGTGGGATCAGAGAAGCTCCCTGATGGCCACCAGGGGGTGCTGTTGGGTGCCGTTGGATGGTAGGTAGGTTGGGTGGAGTAGAGGTGGGTAGGGAGACCTTATGCAATTAGCAGGGTTTGTTTTGGTTTTTTTTAAGATTCTTAAAATCAGGTTTTCGCAGCTCAGAAGATACAAGAAAGGCAAGATGGGCCTTGTACAATCAAGCAAAGTGAGTCAAGAAACAGCAGTTGAAAAAGAAAAGCCATCTCTACTTCGGAGAATCACTGAATTGGCAAGCCACCTCCATTTCCAACTTTTCTATGACCTGAGCTTTTGATGACAGCTAACATTGGGAGTATTCTGGAAACACCACGCCCAGGTCTGCTCCTTATATTTATAGAGCTTTTAGCACAAAGGCATTTTCATCAAAGTACTTTAAGAGCTGGGCACACCCTGTCACACACATGAGCTCCATGAAAGGAAATGCAACTTCACAGCAGCCCCAAGGCCTGAGCTGGCAAGCAGGAATGCTTTGGAATACACTCCCTGGCCACAGGCGAGCAGCCCAGTTTGAAACTGGTGAGAAGAACGACGTCAGGTGGGGCCAGACAAATCCCTGCTGAGGGGCCCTGACCTGCATTTCTGGAAGGAAACCCAGACTTGGTGCACGCGGACCATGTGTGCCAGGCACTTTAGCAGGCTCTTCATACACTTCATCTCATTTAATTCCGACATTATCCACATTGTGCAAATGAAGAAACTGAGGCCAAGAGAGGCAAAATAACTGGCCTCCAGGCAATAACCAGAAAGAGCCAAAGCCTAGATTCAAACTTAAATCCATCTATCTCAACAGCCATCTACTTTTTTGAGGTTGTCCTAAGACACGATCTAAATTTATGAGAAGAGATGAAAAATTGAAAGTCAAATGGGCCGACCATGCTTCTGGGCCAACTTGTGCTACTTGATTGTGAGAATACCATGACAGCCTCGGCCTATAATTCAAAGAGGCCCAGAAGAAGAGCACCATTAAAGCCCATGTTTTACTTAACACTTCTGAAGTCGCCATGAATCCTGTCATAGCACCCATGTCAAGAAGGGCTATGATTGCCTTGCTGCCGTTTGCCCTTGACTTGAGACCCCCCACTGAGAAGCCAAGGCAAATCACTTCCAATAGGCCAGCCCCATAGTATAATACTCACTCCCCTATTTAAAAATGTCTGGAACACAGAAAGCCTTATATGGACCTGGTGACTCCGAGAAAATCATTATACCTCCTTTCATGGTCTCTTTATCTAGAAAGCAGAGCTTCCATCATGCCCCAATGAACATTCTCAAATACCATTTTGAGTTCCCAAGAAAATTCAATTTTTCATGGAGACCTCAGACATTTTCTTCTAATAAAGTCTGTTGAAAACTCCTTCTTCTTAGAAAGAGTACAGATTTAAGTTCTAGCTCTGCCTACTCACTGTGTGAACTGCGCAAGTTTCTTAAGTTCCTCATCTGTAAAGTGGAGCTAAGCAATATTATAATATTACAATACTAAAGTTGGACACTTAATCGACAGAGCCATCCAGACGCCCCCAGAAGTGATGTCTTCAAATATTTGTTACCTTGGTTTCTGTAATTTAATAAGTTTATATTATTTTTTTCAGCTTTATTGACATAGAACAGTGTGTAAATTTAAGATGTGCGATATGTTGATTTGATTCACATATATACTGCAGAATGTTTACTTCAGGAAACTTCATGAACACACCCACCATCTCTCATGGTTACCATTTTGTTGTTGTTGTTTTGGTGGGAACATTTAAGATTTGTTCTCTTAGCGGGGCACCTGGGTGGCTCAGTCAGTTAAGCGTCTGACTTGGGCTCAGGTCATGATCTCATGGTTCGTGGGTTCGAGCCCTGTGTCAGGCTCTGTGCTGACAGCTAGCTCAGAGCCTGGAGCCTGTTTCAGATTCTGTATCTCTCTCTCTCTCTCTCTGACCCTCCCCTGCTTACACTGTCTCTCTCTCTAAATAAAACATTTAAAAAAATGGAAATCTTTCCAATAAAAAAAAGCTGGCTCTGGCTCACCACTGAGGCCACTGCAATACCCCAGGGGAGAAACTCACAGCTTTGACCAGGATGTTGGTGGAGGTGGGGATGAGGGTGGGGTCCACAGGGATCAGATTTGGGAAATATTATGAAGGTAGAGCTGAGATAATTTGCTGAGAGACAACGTATGGGATCGGAAGGAAAGGGAGAAACCAAGGTGAGTCGTGGTGTTTTATTTATCTTTCTTCTTATCTCCCCACAAAGCCGAGGATAGTGAACCATAAAATTCCTCCAGTCTTTCATCTGTGCTGCAACCTTGTCTTTTCTAACTTCAGCCCCAGCTCTACCCCTGGGAGAATTCTGTGTGTGTGTGTGTGTGTGTGTGTGTGTGTGATTTGAGGGAGGAGACAGAGAGGGAGGGGGAAAATGAGCATCTCAAATCTCAAGCAGGCTCCACACCCAGCTCAGAGCCCACCTTGGGGCTCAGTCTCACTAATGTAAGATCATGACCTGAACCAAAATCAAGAATCAGAGCTTAACCCACTGAGCCACCCAGGTGCCTCTCTATGAGAATTCTGAGACCTAAGATTTTCAGTATTTTTCTTTCATATAAAGGAGTAAATCTGACAAAATTCTTGCTTTCCACCAAGCCAAACTTCTAAAACCATTATTTTGTTTGTGCAAAGTAGTATCCCTGTTTTACTTAAATATACAGAGAGAGGGAGAGAGAGAGGGAGAAAGCAACAGAGAGAGGTGAAGGGAGAAAGAGGGAGAAAAAAAGGAGTAGGGGGAGGGGACAGGGGGCGGACAGGAAGGGGAAGAGAGGAGGGGGAGGTGGCCTGGAGAACAATGGGAGTGAATGTATTCCAAGCCCTGAGTGGACCCTTTCATGTCGTGCTCTGTATTATCACACATAATTTAAATCTTTTACAACAAAAATACATTAATATTTCAATAATAAAATCCAAAGAAGAAAGGGGGGGAGAGCCACAAATTAAAAATATATTGATTAAATTCAGCTTGAAAAGAGACAGAGAAAGCTCTCTGGAGAGCAGCAGACCCTGGCATGGACAAGTGGGTCAACAGTGGTCACTGAGCAAAATGGTTCAGGACATGGAGCAGAAAGACCTCCCTTCCACTCCAGAAATCTGTCAGGCTGCATGCAGCTGGAGAAATCTTCAGCCCCTATGGCTCAGAAGAGGAACCACTCATAGGTAAAGTGGGAATAAAAATAAGACTCCATGCCTCACATCACCACATTGTGACCGGTATCAGACGAGAGGGAAAAAATTGAAAAGGTGGAAGTCTTTTGAGAAGGACTGTACACCTGTCACCACCACCACCACCACCCCCTTTTTTTTAAGGAAAATATCAATAATCCTCTTCCACATAAAAGGGGTAAGATGTGACGTTTCCTAGGACTGGCCTGAACGGTGAAAGGCATTCGCTGTTTTCACGGATGTCGGTACAAATGTGATCTTTCATCTTTCTAACTAAGCTGCCCTTTTGGTACCTGAGAGCCTGCACTGAAAATAACGAGGGGGTTTGTCCATGGTGGAATAGGGAAAGGGAGCTAACAGCTTGAGTCTGCACAACACAGACTTGCGTCCTCTTTCTTTGTAAAGCTTCTTCTTTGGAGCTCACTGCTCAGGAAGATGGAAGGCAGGGTGGAGACAGGCCTGTGAACGGGGTCCTGGCACTCCGGGCAGAGCACTTCAATGGTCAGGGGATGTGGGACGCTTTGCTGGAGTCAGTGGAGTGTCCTTCAGGCTGGGCGCTCGGATGCTGCCCAGCTGAGCAGCCACCGGCCCTCAGACGAGACATCTTGTATTGACCACCTCGAGGGCTCCTGAGTTGATCAATAAGAGCATTCCTTCTCTGCCTCTGGCTAAAAGCTAAAGAGACGAGCTGGTGCATATGTGATCACTAGAATTTAATTATATATCACATTGATTTTTAATTAGAACTCTGGTGAGGGCCACGTCTATTAAAAAAATATTCCAACTGGTAAATGGGGTTTACCTATGCCATTGGATAACTTGAAAGGCAATGCTCCTGATCTTTAGCTCTTTTGCTAAGGAAGAAACCTGCTAGGCAGCCCTCCCCACAAAGGCGGAGGCTTTAAAAGAAGCTCACATTTCTCCAGAATTTGTATTCAGGTTCTGTAGTTCACCATGTAAGACAGAACACCAGGAGAGACAGTGGTGAGGGGTTTCTGTGTTGTTATTTAGAATTAATCCCAATTAACACTGGAAAAGGTCCCATTGGCTCTGATCTCTGGTCTAATCTCTTTGAGAGGTAGGTCTAAAGACATAGTCTGGCTCTCAGATCAGATCTGGCACCAAAGCTTGCCTCGTCTGACCCTTGTCTTCAAGTGGAGCTAGGATGCTTCAGAGCTCCCAGCACCCCTTGGCTCGGCTTCTCAATGCTACAAGACAAGTGCTTTGCAAGCTGGAAACAAACTATGGACCCAGGGCCAAAACTTAGTCCTTGGAAAAAGCCTGATTGCAGCTTATACTTGCACAGAGAGCTTTGCCCTCCAGAACCCCTCGGCTTCACATCAAGGTTGCCCTGGAGCCTTAACATAGATCCACAAGCCACCAGTCACTCATAGCAACCAGGGCTCTTATCCCCTCGGCCACAGTTTGTTGCCTCAGCTAGGCCAGGAACTGCCCACCACCTCCCTCACATCTGCCCAGAGCAGCCACAGATGAGGATAGAATGGCCATCCCAAGAGCCAAACATAGTCACGCCCAGCTTTGCTCCCAGTGACTTTCACCACATTGACTTGCACAAAATCACCCTGCCACCAAGCACCTTGTCTTGCCAGCCCACAGCCCAGAATCTCCTTCTTTCTCTTCGCCACTCATTCAATCTAACATGTGTTTATTGAGCTTCTATTATATGCCAGGCACCATGTCACAGGCTGGGGCTATCTGAGTGGACAAACAAGACAGACTGTCGTCCTCAGCCTGATTAGGAAGACAGCCAGGCAAACAGACTATTTGAGATGACATGAGAAGGGTTAAGACAGAGGAAAGCAAAGCCAGATACTGAAGACTCTGAGAGAGATCTTCTGAATCAGCCTTGGCACAAATGCCATCCATCCCTCGTGGCCATCTCCCATTTTCCATGTTCATATCTTTCCCCTCCCCGTCTCAGTGCTAGGTTGGTGTCCTGTCTCATGTAAGGCTGTTAGCATCACAGGCAGACTCAGCTCCAGATGATGGAAACACCGTATAATTCCAAAGCACACGGGTTCCTGCCACATACCCAGAAGATTAAAGAGAGACTTGAAGTGAGTGTAGTGAACACACCTTCTCCAGATCAAATCCTAATCTTAGAAATCCCACTACGGGGTTTCTGGGTGGCTCAGTCAGTTAAGTGTCCAACTTCAGCTCAGGTCATGATCACACAGTTAATGGGTTCAAGCCCTGTGTCGGGCTTTGTGCTGACAGCTAGCTCAGGGCCTGGAGCCTGTCTTCGAATTCTGTGTCTCCCTCTCTCTGACCCTCCCCTGCTCACACTGTCTCTCTCTCTCTCTCTCTCTCTCTCTCTCTCTCTCAAAAATAAACAAAAAACATTAAAAAAAAAAAAACAAAAGAAATCCTACTGTGGATCATTAATCCCCCAATCTGGCTTGAGAACCACAATTTCTTTAAAAAATTTTTTTAATGTTTCTTTGTGTGTGTGTGTGTGTGTGTGCATGTGTGTGTGTGAGAGAGAGAGAGAGAGAAAGAGAGAAAGAGAAAGAGAGAATGGGGGAGGGGCAGAGAGAGAGAGGGAGACACAGAATCCAAAGCAGGCTACAGGCTCTGAGCTGTCCGCACAGAGCCAGACGCAGGGCTGGAACTCACGAGCCACCGTGAGATCATGACCTGAGTCGAAGTTGAGCACTTAATCAACTGAGCCACCCAGATGCCCCTGAGAACCACAACTGCTAAAATGCCTCAGAATTTGGAACAAACTACTCTTCAGGGAGATGGTGAATGAGTCCACTTGCCTGAAATCTGAGTGCCAGGCAACAGCGGGTGTTGTGGTCGGCTGTGTAACGACCGCCCAGAAAGCCCGCGTCCTGATCTGTGGAGCATGCGAGTGTTGGCTTATATGGCAAAGACTCTGCTGATGTGGTAAATATAAGAATCTTAAAACAGACAGGGTATTCTGGATGATCTGGGGGGGGGGCCTATCTGTGAGCACAAGTGTTAAAAAGGCAAGGCAGGGGCGCCTGGGTGGCTCAGTGAGTCAGGCGTCCAACTTCGTCTCAGGTCATGATCTTGCGGTCTGTGAGTTTGAGCCCTGTGTCGGGCTCTGTGCTGACAGCTCAGAGCCTGGAGCCTGCCTCAGATTCTGTGCCTCCCTCTCTCTCTCCCCCTTTCCTGCTCACATTCTGTCTCTCTCACTCTCAGAAATAAATAAATGTTAAAAAAAAAAAAAAAGTGAGGCAGAGGGAGATTTCAGACAGAAGAGAAAGTGATGTGACACAGAGGCAGAGATGAGAGTGATGCAATCACAAGTCAAGGAATGGGCCACAGGGAGCTGGGAGTGACAAGGTACAGATTGACCCACAGGCCTTCTAGATGGAACATGGCCCACCAACACCTTGATTTAGGCCAATCTAAGACGATTTTGGACTTATAGTTTCCAGAACTATGAAAGAATACAGTTGGTTTCTCTCTCTCTCTCTCTCTCTCTTTCTTACTTTCTTTCTCTCCCTCTCTTTTTTCTCTAGAAGCAGGTGGAGGGTTGGAGAGATATAGCAGTCATGTATATGGGAGGTGATGGACCAGGGTGATGGTGGTGGATGAGATGGGAAGCACTGGCTCCTGAGTGGATTTTTTTTTTAATGCTTCTTTATTTATTTTGAGACAGACAGTGAGAGAACTCAGTAGGGGCAGAGAGAGAGGGAAAGAGAATCCCTAGCAGGCTCCTCACTGTCAGCACAGAGCCCAACATGGGGCTCCAACCCATTAACCATGAGATCATGGCCTGAGCCAAACCAAGAGTCAGAGGTCTGACTGACTGAGTCACCCAGGCACTCCTACAGTTGTGTTGTTTTAAGCCACCATGTGTGTTTCCATGTTACAACAGGCCAGGACATGAATACAGAAGGCACGATGGCAGTGACACAAGCTCATGCCGGAGGACTCACTGGAGCAACTTCCCCTTGTACCCTCTTGGGAGTAGTGAGTTCCTTCTTACACTGGAGATCTGGCCTTGAGCCTCTGCAAAGAACAGTTCATAAGCCTTCATAAGGCTGCAGATTGTGGCTCATGCTTTGCTTCCTTCCTTTCTTCCCCATACTTCCTGAGGTCTTTGAAATAGAGTTTCTGAACTATTTCACTGTATTTAGAGATAGTTAACTTAGTCAGAAAAAAATAAGCATAAATCCCCTTCTCGGGACTAAAGGAAACCAAAGCTCACTGAAAGGGACCAGGCATCAGAATATAGAAAAACATGACCTCCAGCTTTCAATGTCGCCTTTCAATGTCCCCTTTCTGCTTTCCATCCCTCCATTCCCCCTTCTCCTGGCTGGCATGTTGTCTGAGAAGGAGCTCTCCATTTCTGTGTTAGGCTTCTTTGTTGGTGGTTGTGTTTGTTGGCTTGTTGCTACAAGCTAATGAAGCAGAAGGAGACAGGAAAGAAGGCAATATTGATAAAAATTTGGCAGGGCCTACACAATTGGTTGCAAAAATTAGAATAGAGTTGAATGTAAGGATTTTTACACACTTAAAACAAAGGTGATCTTAGCACAATTTCTCCCGAAGCCAGTTCCTTCATTCCTTGGGGGAGGTGATTTGGCGCTCGGGCCCATGGTACTAAAGAAACCTTGAAAACAAATGGGCCACAAATAGAAATAGAACACGTTACTCCTATCTGGAACCTGGGGCTGCTGGAATAAAGTGTTCAGCCAGGTTCTTAATGAGACAAAAAACCCTGAAGTGTTATAAAAATGAGGAATAAGAGAACAGTGAATTTAGTTAATCCCATTGATTTCCTAATTCTTCACCCTTATTTCCGAAGTACACATTTAAAAATGAGATGTAAGATTGTGAATGGTTCTCAAAAGCCTCATGAAGGTGGGTCACTTGCATACTGTCTCTCCATCTCTGTGACCCTACCACCATGAAGTGTGGACATAAGTGAATGTGACTCTTGGGGAAACTTTCCAGGAACATACTTAATAAATGAGGTTATTACGCTGTTGGAGGTGGGACCCTAGAGGCCCTGCAGTAGGAGGCTGTTGGATACAACTCCAAGGCCCCCACCGTTCTTTAACGCCTGCCTCCTGTTGCCCACCTTGGGTGAGGGGTTAGCGACGGGGAAGGGGAAGGAATATCCTTGGTTATTCAGCTGCACCACAGATTGGCAGCTGAAAGCTATCAGGTTGCAACCACCCAGTGTTTTCAAAAACATTAAAAATATACATCTAGGAAGTTGAAATCTGGTGTTATGATAAGTGAGGGAGATGCCATTTAGATGAAAAGTTCCATAAAATTCACGTTAAGAGCGTTTGGTACGCACTTTATTGTCAAGGCCGCATGCGGTGACTTCAGTAACATTTTGTAACTTTCATCTACAAGAAACGCTCACTTTCTGTGCCTACTTTTCACACAAAACACCTTTACATGTAATCTGCTTTCAAACACTGCAAATCTGCTCTCAGATATTGTCACCATTCTGAGCAGTTCTCCCAACTTTCCCTCTGGTTCTGGAGTGTTTGAAACCTGGTTTCCATATCTGGCTCCTTCTCTGACTGCTGGTATCCCTCTTAGAAGGCATTTCTTTCCTGAATACTTCAGCTTTCTTAAAAAATTGGTACTCAGTGTATTGGAAGGCATTTTTTCTTTCTCTCAAGGTTTATAAAGGTTTCACTTACTTTTGTTTAACTTATATCTTCAATGAAGATGAAAAGAAGAAAATGCCAACATCCCAGAAGAAATGGTGAATTTCTGGATGTTTATCCTGAATAGTCCCAGGCAAGAATCTGGAAAGGAAACAGCAATTGTGTAGATCATTACAGATGTAGAAATTCAAGAGAACTGGTAAGACAACAGTAGATATCAAAACCTGTTAAATTGGGGCTCTTGGGTGGCTCAGTCAGTTGAGCGTCTGACTCACGGTTTCAGCTCAAGTCATGATCTCATGGTTCATAAGACTGAGCCCCAAGACAGGATCTGCACTGGTAGTGTGGAGCCTGCTTGGGAGACTCTCTCTCCCTCTCTCTCTCTCCCTGCCCTTCCACACACTCTCTCTTTCTCTCAAAACAAACAAACAAACAAACAAACAAAAAATCCTGTCAAATCTTAGTGACTAATGCAACTTAATGTTAAATGCCAGTGACTAATGATTTAGACAACCATCAAATCAGCAGAGACTCCTTTCTGGTCTAGGTCCAACCTGAATTCTGGAAAAAGAATATTCTACTGCCCATTTATTCCCTACCTTGAAGTATAGAAAGGATAAAGATTTAGATATCATTTACATTGATGATACCCTCTGCTTGTGGATTTTCTTCTTCTCTCAAATGTCCAGTCAGATCTCTGCCCACACATATCTTTCTTCAAGGAGATACTTCGAGAGTTGTACCTGCAACCAGCTCATTACCTCAGGGGGTAGGGAGTATCATGAGCCATCCTGACCTCTCCCAGGACATAGATGATGAGCAGTGTTGCCAGTTATGACCTCAATACATCATTTGAAGCACGTTTAATAAACAATACTAAATAACAAATAACTTTAATTTTGAAAGAGTCCCTCAGAAACTTTGAAAGCTTGAAAGCAATACCTATACTGTTTTGTTTATTCTTGCAATTTGTCATTTGCAAAGGTGAATATAAGTTTTATTGTGATTTCCTTCAGTGTACATGACATGATTCACAAATTACTAATTTCATTAATTTTCCAAAATTGGGGACAAATCAGTCATTGTATGGTAAGTACTAAAGTCTTTGGGTCTGTAAAGGGAATCTGGCCAAGTTTCTTTTTTTTTTTTTTTCCAGAACAGCTACTTTAAACCACAAGTTCCAGCTAAGAAACTTCTTGGCATCATTAGCACATTAATTAATAACCAAGAAGACATAGGAAGATTTATATACGATATCTGCTCTTAAGAATAATACATCTCCCTGACTTCATAACTAAAACTTTTCAAACATGAGTATTGAAAGTAACAAAGAGAATCCAATATCTTTCCCCACTTACAAAAAGAGAAAGAAAGAAAGAAAGGCTTACTTTTCCCTTTGTTTAACTATTTATGTTACTGACTGCTAGCCTTGGCAACAATAAGAAAATGATTTTGAAGCAATGATGAAGAAATGTTCTGTAAAGTTTCTTTTAATGAAGGGACATGAATTCCACATTGAATGTAGTTTGTATGTTTATAAACGTGACTAGTTCTCAAATACAAACAAAGTCCACTATTATAATTGCTATAAGACTACTGAGGAATTTCAAATAACTGGAATGTTTGGCTAGGCCCTACTGTGATCAGGAAGAAGTAAATCATAAGAAAACAGTTTACTTTGAGATTTTTAAAGAAATATTATAAAATATGCCCACTTGTGCCTATTCATTTCATCTCTATCTCCTACACCTAGAAACCTAACAGAATGAGAACATTCTAGGTCTTGTAGCTGCTTGAGTCATAAACACAGATTCAGGTATGTTTACTCTGCTCATACTGACTTTTTCAGTCTGGATTTTGGTGGGATTATTATGGTTCATGTAATTTTATTATTTTCAACAAACTGTTAAATGTGATCTGTTTATACTTCTCCAAAGAGAACATCCAGATGGCCAACAGACACATGAAATGATGCTCAGTGTCTCTTGTCATCAGGGAAATACAAATCAAAACGACACTGAGATACCACCTCACGCCAGTCAGAGTGGCTAAAATGAACAAATCAGGAGACTATAGATGCTGGTGAAGATGTGGAGAAACAGGCACCCTCCTACACTGTTGGTGGGAATGCAAACTGGTGCAGCCCCTCTGGAAAACAGTATGGAGGCTCCTCAAAAAATTAACAATAGAACTTCCCTATGACACAGTAGTAGCATTGCTAGGAATTTACCCAAAGGATACAGGAGTGCAGATGCATAGAGCACATGTACCCCAATGTTCATAGCAGCACTCTCAACAATAGCCAAAACATGGAAAGAGCCTAAGTGTCCATCAACTGATGAATGGATCAAGAAGATGTGGTTCATCGATACAATGGAATACTACATGGCAATGAGAAAGAATGAAATCTGGCCATGTGTAGCAACATGGATGGAACTTGAGGGTGTTATGCTGAGTGAAATAAGTCAGGCAGAGAAGGACAGATACCATATGTTTGCACATATAGGTGCATTAGGAGGGAACTTAATGGAGGACCATAGGGGAGAAGAAGGGGAAAAATAGTTGGGGAGAGGGAGGGAGGCAAACCATGAGAGACTCTTGAATGCTGAGAGCAAACTGAGGTGTGATGGGGATGGGGGAGAAGGGAAGGGGGGTGATGGGCATGGAGGAGGGCACTTGTTGGGATGAGCACTGGGTGTTATATGGAACCAACTTGACAATAAACTATTTAAGAAAAAATATAAATGTGGTCTGTTTATATACTTCTGTAAGAATTTTCATTTAAATAAATTGACAGCTTATAAAACAATCCTTTTGTCAGACCATGAAATACTAAGGTAGTTTGGAAAATACGATCATTGAAACAATACTATACACAATAATTCAGGAAAAGATAAAATTTAGTATAGTCCAAAAAAACTAATCAAGATTATGGATTGAATACACACTAACACCCCTCCCCTCTGTTCCCAATTTCTAAGAAATGTCCCCTGTGCTAAATGCATAGAAATATTAGAAAAATGTTAAATTACTCCACAGAAGAAAACAAAAGTTGTACTCAAAAGTAATAAAATCAAGAAATAACCATTGTTTCCTAAGAAAAATACAAGAATGTTAATTTATGAACTAAACACAGGTAAAGTAAGAATTAGTGAATTCAAATTCAGAACTGAAGAAACATCCCAGAACACAAAACAGAGATTAAGACATGGGAATTATAAACAAATCATTTAGGGGCACCTGGATGGCTCAGTTAAGCATCTGACTCTTGATTTCAGCTGAAGTCATGATCTCGTGGTTTGTGGGACCAAGCCCTGAGTCAGGCTCTATGCTGACAGCTTAGAGCTTGCTTGGGATCCTCTCTCTCTCCCTTTCTCTCTGCCCTTTCCCTACTTGTGCTCTCTGTCTCTATCAAAAATAAATAAACTTAAAAAAATAAACAATAAACAAATAATTTAAAACACAGAGAACAGAACAAGAATTTGATTAACAGTTTTCTAGAAGGAAAGGAGAACACAGAAAGAATAAAAGAGAGGAAATATACAAGTCGCTAAAACTGGGAAAATCTGGAAAAAGAGAAAGATACAAGTCAAAATAAAAACACCCAATAGGGATTAATAAACTTTAAATATCTCTCTATCTCTACCTCTATCTATATATCATATTAAAACTGCAGAAATTTTGATGGAGAAAGAAAAGTCAATAAAAGCTATAAGAGGAAAAATTAGATTGCCCACAAAAGAACTACCAATAACAGACTTCTCATGAACAATTAAGGGAGAAAAAATTCCAGAAGAAAACTGAGTAATATCTTAAAAGGGCTGAGGCAAAATTACCATTAACTTAGAATTCCTTGCCCGTACTAATTTTCCTTTAAGGATGGGGACAGAATAAACGCATTGTCAGAGACACAAGAACATAGAAAACATGAGTATATTTTTGGATGCTTACTGGAAGAACCACTAAAGAACAAAGAACTTATCTCCATAAAAAGAGAAGTAAACCCGTTGTGAAGGAATATGTTGTAAGGAGCAATCATGGGAACAAAATATGAAGAACATGAGAGAGAACTTAATGAAATATCTTTTAATAAGTAAACACAAGACAAGTAACAGAAAGAGAAAGAAAGAGAAAGGGAAAGGAAGAGAAGAAAGGAAAGAAATGTCTGTGCCATGAAAACAAGCATGAGCTAAGTAAGATGTGATCACACGATACTGAGCGGACAGCATGTGAAAGTAGCACTGAGTGTGCTGCTTCCCCTGCCTTGTTATGGATGATAGAGATACTGGCAGATTGTAGGCTTTGAAAGAAAAATATAAATAGAAGTAGGCATATTACAATTGTACTGCACTGGGGGCACCTGGCTGGCTCAGTCGGTAGAGCATCTGACTCTTGATATCAAGCTTGTGAGTTCAAACCCCATGTTGGGCACGGGGCCTACTTAAAAAAGTAAAATTAAATTAAACTGTATAACCACTAAAAGGATAAAAATGAAATAATAAACTCCATGTTGGTAGAAGAAAATAAATGAATGGGTTACATATACACCCACCACCTCGTGGTGATGGTGGCCTCTGGGAAAGGGACCAGGAATGGGCACAGGCTTGGGGCTGGAGGCTGAAGAGGATTTCAATCTCATCTCTAATGTTCTATTTCTTTAAAAAAGAAACTGCAAGTAAATAAGAAAAACTTTGAAAAAATATTTCTAGATGATAGAAATGTAGGTTTTTGTTCCATTACCCTTTATATTTTCCCAGGTTTTATTATTTTTTAATTTTTAATGGAATTTTATTTATTTTTGGAAAAGAGAGACAGAGACACAGAGCATGAGTAGCGGAGGTACAGAGAAAGAGGGAGACACAGAATCTAAACCAGGGTCCAGGCTCTGAGCTGTCAGCATACAGCCCAATGGGGGTTTGAACTCATGAACTGAGAGATCATGACCTGAGCCAAAGTCAGATGCTTAACCTACTGAGCCACCCAGGTGCCCCTATATTTTCCCAGATTTAAAAATTTTCTCCAAACAAACCAAAAAAAAAACAAAAAAACTTTTGGCCTTATTTTGAGTTATCATCCAAGTAGATGTAGAGTGAATGAATTCCAAAGCAATTCAGGTTCAAGCCCCTGAAGTCTGACAGATCACTTCAGTCCACACCCAGAGCAGACATAGGACTGTAACACATACCCCATCTCTTATATGCAGGTGAGAAAAATTCTTAATGGAAGGTAACTCCAGTGAACTTAAGGGGTCATTGCCTTTTAAATACTAGTGGGTTATAGAGCTCCATTATCTCATGCTCTGCACTGGTTTGAGTTACTTGTCTCTGGCTTCTGTGTGCAAGGAGTGGAACAAAAATGTCAACGTAGAAACTACCATAGCTAGGGGTCAGCAGGGGGTTACCCAATTAGAGAACCCTTAAGAAACTACAGAAAGAAAATAACTTTAATGTCATAATAAGGACCCTTCCTATGGGAGACAGAACAATCACTTCTGTGTGTTAGTTTTCTCTTACAGCCGGTTAATCATGAAGCACAATGAGAAACACAGTAAGATTGTCTTCTGTGAATGACAGGCACTGGCGGTAGGTTGCCCATGGGATTCCTCGCTCACAAGAACATCTGTTCGACAACACAACACCCTGCATAGGGAAAAAGTCATTCTAACAGAAGAAAAGACACAAAAAGCACAGCAGTGAATGGTCTATATTTGTATTTCCCTCGATGGACGTTTACATGAGAAACCTCAAATGAGCTTCATACTCTTAGAATATTCTCTTAGAATACAGGAAGATCATGATTATTGGCCAAAGAAAGACCTAGAAATATCCTACCCACTCTTCAATGGGAAATCCAAGTCTCACATCTGTGAAGGCTTCCTCTTTATTACAGACTGAGGAATGGCTCAAGGAAGAGTACTAAGTCAGGATGTCAATGGCATAATCCCTACCCAAGATGACCAAAGCTCAACCCAGGCAGTGGCAGTATGGATCGAGAATAGGCTTTAAATCTGAGACAGATTTTGGAGGTAGAAAGCATAGGAATTGGTGACTGGTTAGATACGTAGGAGTTGAGATAAACTTCCTTAAAATCCCATCAGTGTACATAGGAAGTAAGAAATAAAAGAGTTAGGGGCACCTGGGTGGCTCAGCCACTTAAGTCTGACTTCAGTTGAGGTCATGATCTTGTGGTTTGTGGGTTCAAACCCTGTGTTGGGCTGTGTGTTGACAGCTTAGAGCCTGGAGCCTGCTTGGGACTTTTTGTCTCTCTCTCTGCCGCTCCCCCCTCTAAAAAATGACTAAATGTTAAAAAAGAGAGAGAAAAAGAAAGAAAAGAGGAAGTGGAGCATGGGTGTGGCAGGAAAGATAATTGGGTGATATTCCAGACACTTTGGGGGAACCTACAGGCCTCTGTGGAGTAAATTCTATTAAGGAAGTGGAACCATGCAACCAGAAGTGAGGGTAAAGATCAGGAGATGATGATTTAGATTCACCAGTATAAGCTGGCAGCTGATTCACAAGTGTGGGTGGGATTGGGCAAGGACGGTGTGAATGAGATAAAAGAGCTGCGAGTCCTCTGGTTAAAGGGTTTCAAAGCCATGTTTCTCGTGCTATGGGGGAGGGTGGGACTGTGTGAGGGGTAAGCAGGGGAGACTCCAGACTCTGATTTTATGTATGGCATATCAGCACTCTCTGGTTTACAAATGAGGACTTCCACATTAGACTTCATTTGAAGAGACGACCCTATGACTCAAAAATTTTTCTGAAAACCACTGCTCTAGTCTATAAATTAACTGAGGTTTGTGAAATTGCTCCAGTGAAACAGGCTGGAGCATACCTGTCCCTCTGCAGCCTGACCGTTGACCACAGAGTGGAGCCCGGGTGGTAGGAAGACCCTGGAGTCCAGGTAAGCAGGGAGGGAACATTGCCACAGGCTGGCGA
This sequence comes from Crocuta crocuta, assembly GCF_008692635.1. NCBI lineage: Eukaryota > Metazoa > Chordata > Mammalia > Carnivora > Hyaenidae > Crocuta > Crocuta crocuta. Next base: position 6,636,851 of record NW_027531318.1, read on the forward strand.
AGTCCCTGTTGGGTTAGAAGAAAGATGAGGCTTAGAGGAAGTCAAAGTCCTGGCCAGAAAGACTGCAAAGTGAGGTTGGACAGGCAGGATAAGAGAAGAGTCAAGTACAAGTTGCCAAATCAATGCTGGGAAAGTCAGGAAGGGTCCAGGTGAGGACATAGCAAAGTGTGAGGCTGAGTGGGTGAGTGATTAGATCTTTGTCTTCAAATAAAAAACATGTACCAGGGCAGCTGGAAGTGCTAGAGAAGGCAGGTACAGCACTTTTAAGCAACCAAGCCATGTAACAGAGTCCCTACTCCAGGCAGAATGGATCATCATCTAGCTTGCATCATTTTAGGGCCTCTGAGACAGTCCAAGAGACACAGCTCTTGCCCACTGTCTCTAACTGTGAAATAAGTGCAAATACCCATGGGTGAGGGATTGCATTCTCTCACATTGAAAAGTAAAGGGGCACCTAGGTGGCTCAGTCGGTTGAGCATCAGACTCTTGGTTTTGGCTCAGGTCATATCCCATGATTTGTGGGATCGAGCCCCATGTGCTCTCTCTTCTCTCTCTCTTTCTCTTTCTGCCCCTCCCCCTACTTACTCACTTTCTCTCTCTCAAATAAATATTACAGAATTTTTAATTAAAAAATTATTTTATTTAAAATAAAAATTTATTTTAATTAAAAAATAAAGGGTTCCTGAGTGGCTCAGTTGGTTAAGTGTCTGACTTCAGCTCAGGTCATGGTCTCGCAGTTCATGGGTTCAAGCCTCACATCAGGCTCTGTGCTGACAACTCGGATCCTGGAGCCTGCTTCAGCTTCTGTGTCTCCCTCTCTCTGTCCCTCCCCCTACTCGCACTCTGTCTCTCTCTGTCTCTTAAAAATAAGTAAATGTTTAAAAAAATTTTAATTAAATTAAATTAAAATGACTGATAATGAATCAGACGGGAAGCAAACGGGAAAACTAGAGGAAAACTAGAGGGGAGTTCAAATCAAATCTTGTAATGAAATTGTAGAACTCATGGGATACCCCATGACCTGAGAAAGTTCATGGGCACTATAAGTTCGAAGGAGAAGGGCAAGGGTTACTGAAAGTCAGTGGAGTAGGGATGTGGTTGGAAAGACAAATGGTTTCGACAATAGTTTTGCACTGAACCCTGCCAATACCACCGACCATCACTGGGACAACAAATCTCTTCTAATGCGGGTCCTAGAGTCTGGAGTGAAATCTCCTTCTTCTACAAACTTCTCTGACTTCCTTACTTCCTTATTGGAAATCTTTGGGGTTAGCAAAAATGCCTTTTAGTCTGTTTGGTGTAATTACCTCCCTGCATGCCTCTATCTGCCTCCACCTCTGCACTTTGCCATCTACCCTGGGATCTCAGTAAAGCCCTGCACCACCACCAACACACCCTGAGGCAATAAGAACTCAGTTCTCTCTGGATTAGGCTTTGAACCTATCTTTTTAAATCCCCCTCTATTCAGGATGATTTATAATCCCTCCTCTTTGTCCTTTCTGGGTCCTTTTTATTAATATTCCTGTAAACGAGATCTTGTCATTTTTAAATCCTTCTTCCAGAAAAATAGAAGGAGAAATAACCCTCAAATACGGTGACTACCTCATCATAAAAACCACCAGACCATTCCACATTTCAAAGCTTCTAGAAAGAAATGCGCAGATAACCTTTGTCACAATCTCTTCCCAATGTTTATCAGCATTCATCCTACTCTGTTTCTCTTTCCATTATTTCTTTATTTAATTTTTTCTGATATTGTCTGGATCCAATTCCTGTAGCCCCAAAACCATTACCTCTTTGGCTTGATATTTAAAGGGTTTGTCTCAATACTTTGTATTAAAGATGCAATATAAAAATTAATTGCCTTGTATCATGGGAAGCCAACCATTTAAAGTGTTGTCAACCAGCATTATTACAATGAATGTGATAATAAAGTTTAAGATGAGTCATGTAGAGCAAAATTACAAATGGGCCCAGATGAAAGAGTCAGCAAGAGTTCCAACCAAGCCTTGTAATGAGGGGATGGAACAGATGACGACATTCTAAAAACCCCATTTCTGTTTGACTAGATGCAATTTGAAATAATGATAGGTCTATCTAAATGCAACCAAGTTCTCCTTTAATTCAGCTCATCTGATGAGGAGCCTAACATGTATATATATATTTGCCTCTGTAAATATTGAAAAGGTGAGAAAAAACATTCAAAAGTGGCCTTTGCAACCCCATGATGTATCTCACTCCCAACACCTGTCAACAAAAGTGATGCTTGCCAGCAACTTTTCCTAGTCATCAGAAAGGAGCATTTTGCTAATGAGAATATAATGATACATGACTCCCTGAAGGAAACAGACTCTTCCTGGCTGTTGGAAGGAATTCTAGAATTGGAGTCAAGAAACCTGGGTCTTAATCCTGGCTCTGTTATAAGGAGACCTTGGTAAAATCATCAAAACCTGCCTGTGCCTCACTTTCCTCATCTGACAAAGGTAAGAAAGAACGAAAGAAAGAAAGAAAGAAAGAACGAACGAACGAACGAACGAACGAAAGAAAGAAAGAAAGAGAAAAAGAGAAAGAGAAAGAGAAAAAGAAAGAAAAAAAGAAAAAGAAAAAAGCAATCACTTGTCCCATCTATCTTATGGATTTACTGTGAGCATGCCTTGAAAAAAGTAGAAGGTGTCCTAGTTGGTGCTTGTTCTCATTATTATTTAGAGTTTTCTGGACTTCTTCACCTGGACATGTTTCCTGGAGCTTCCTCACCTCCTCCTCTAAAAGCAGGCAGTGCCATAAATTTCATTTCATGTATATAAAAACAATCTGGCCTGACGTGACTGAACAAGAATTAGACGTTGAGCTGATTTAGGATTCGGTGTTCTCTCCTACTCTGAACCCTGTAATTATAGTGTGCTATAAACCACAGTGTAACATATTTGCTACAAGCATTCTAGAAAATAACATAGAATTATAGGGCTGAAAGAGCCCTCAGAGATCATCAGGTCCAACCCTTTCATTTTACAGATGAAGAAACTGAGGCCCAGGAAAGTTAAAAAGCTTGTCTGCGGTTTATACAAGCATCTAATGGCACTGGATTAGGATCCAGATGCCTGGTTTCCTTGTCTTGTGGTCTTTCTGGTTGTAAATCTGCCTTTGCATAATTCATTTGGACTGATCTGTTGAGACAAACACTCGTTCAGAGATTCCTATCACAGTTGCTGCCCACTTCTGTTATCTAACACACATCTGTCACTCAAGAGTGGCAGGAATTCCTATTTTCGTATTGGCTTTCATTACAACATTGGAGAAATATTTTCCTGGAAAGGTCTCCCTAGTAATTGCTGATGTCACCCCAGTGATATTATCTATTCCTTGGAGGCGGATACAGTGGTGCATTGACAAAGACCACAGGGTTAGGCCTAGCAAATCCTGGATATGGGTCGTGCTTCCAATTCTCTGGACCTGGGATCTTGGGGAAGCCTTAGTCTCTTTCCAATTTTCCTCATCTGGAGAATGGCATAATATTTCTGAAAACACTTTGTAAATTTTAAAGTGTGGTATAAATATCAGTACTCATGGCCTTGAAAGCCCAGCTAAACTCAACTTGTCTAATAACTCTGATCTCACATTGTGCAACCTGATGGCTCTGGGAGGCATCGCGGAAAACCCACAGACTTACTTCTCCCTGTTGGTTTCTGTACAAAGGTTTCTTCTCCTTTCTCAACATTTTGAGAGTCTCTCTTTTGCTTCTAGCTTCTTGTTCCTTTTCGATCTCTGATGGGGGGAAAAAATCCTGTGCCTTGCAATGACCTGGCTCCATATTTTCAGTAATCAAGATTTACCATTTTTATTAAAGGCTAACTCTAGGAGGTCGGTGCCTCCTCCTGCACATCTAGAGCAAGATACTAAGGGAATGGTGCCACACTGAACTGGGCATTACTCTTTGGCTTGTAAGTGACAGACACCTTATTCAAACCCTCTTAAGCGAAAAACAGTGATTTATTGAAATTGTAGCAGGAAGGCTCACAGAACTGAAGATAAGACAGACAATAAGCAGGTGTCTGCAGGGACCTCAAGGAAGGGAACAAGGGTGTCTCCTTTCCCTGGCTCATCCAGCTTCTTTCATTGGGTTGGCCTAATTCTTTCCCACTGCAGGCAAGTCCCTTCCACACCATGGATGCCCAGTGGCATGATGTCACTTTACAACTAGAGAGAGATCAGCTCTGATTTGAGAAATCCTAGAGAAGACCTCTAGGTGGCTTGGCTGAGATCTGATGCTGAGGAATGAATGAGTTCAGACTCATTCATATGACACAAGGCTGGACATATAACTCAAGTGTAACATTTTAACCCCCAAGCAAAATAATTGTCTCAGAAAAGGGAGTGTTTTTCTAGGAGTACACAAGATGATCTGCTGGTCAGTCAGAAACAATAGATGTATACCAGCTTTTATGGGCTTGTTTTTCTCCTCTGAGCACAGAACTCTTCCCTGAAACAAATACATGTAACCAGTCTGATGATCAAAAACGTAACTCATAAAGGAATAATAGCACCTATTTACAATCAGAAACTTTCTGCATTAATCTTCTATTGTATCAATAATTCCTAGCAATCCAAAAGCTAAGCCATGCAAGCAGATTGGCGTAAGACCCTTTGGAAGAGTTAAAGCGTGTTTATCAATTCTTTTTCTACCTTGTCTCTCTGTTGCTTACCCACATCCTCCTACACTCAGTGAATCAAATGCATGTCTGAAGTTTTAGTCATAGCTCTAAGATGGCTCCTAGAATTATAACCGGAGTCCTTGCAGACAGTTACCCTTTATGCTAACAAAAGAGTTGTCTCTGACTTTCCTTCCAGAGCAGAGGCTCTCAAGCTTTAACATGCATAAGAACTGCCTGGACGATGTGCTCACATAGGGACACACTAACTCGATGGTTCCCAAGCTTGTCTGCACCTTGGGAATCACAAGGGAAGCTGTTCAAGCACCTAGACCACACCCAAAACCCATGAAATCCCAGTCTCTGAGGGCGACACACAGACACTAGGAGACTTTTAAGTTTTTCTGGGTTTTTCTAATGTTCTGATTGCACACTAGGTGCCTTAATGAACTAAAAGTGCCTAAGCTCCATCCTCAATCAATTAAGTTACAGTTTGGAAAGAGGAAAGATGAGACTATTGGACATGAACATAAGCATTAAAAAAAAAATTCCCCAGTTGGTTAGTCTCAGTCCACCCCCCAGAGAGCCTAACTGAGGAGGTGGGGGGTTGGGGCCCAGGAATCTGCTTTTCTGCAAGCATCTCCACCCCCAATAACTCTGATTCTGGGATCTGCACTCCCTTTGAGAATTGCTTCACTTACACGGTGGCTGTTCAAAGTGTGGTCTACAAACCAACAGCACCAGGACTTTGTCAGAAATCTCTTTGTGTTTTCCAAACCCTTGGAGTTTGGCAGAAATGCAGAATCTCAGGCCTCAGCCCACCCCCAAATGCTGAATCAGAATCTGCATTTTAACAACATCTGGGGGATTCATATGCAGATTAAATTGTTTTGTTTTGTTTGTTTTGTTTTAGGAACTGTTTCTTTCCAGTCAACCGTATTTCTATTTTTTAATTTTTTTTTTTTTTTTTTTTCCTTTGTGGAAGACCAGCTTAAGACCCCTCAGTGGTTGTTCCCACCCATTCAGTGGACTGAGTAGTGGGAACTTCAGACCAGTCTTTTTTTTTTTTAATTTTTTTAATGTTTTGTCTATTTTTAAGAGAGAGAAAGAGACAGCATGAGCAAGGAAGGGTCAGAGAGAGAGGGAGACACAGAATCCGAAGACAGTCTCCAGGCCCTGAGATAGCTGTCAGCACAGAGCTCAAAGCAGGGCTCGAACCCACAAACCATGAGATCATGACCTGAGCTCAAGTCAGACGCCCAACCGACTGAGCCACCCAGGTGCCCCTCAGACCAGTCTTCAGTGGTGCGCTGAGTGCTCCAGTCTTCAGTAGGGAACTGCTGAGTAGTCACCGAGGACACCCGAAACCTTCAGACCCAACTGCGAGTTCAGGCTGAGTAGCTCCCTTCACCCTGGAATTCCTCAGGGTCACAGCCTTCTCAGCAGTGGCCTGCTGCTCCTTTTCAATCTCTTCAAGATCTCTGTAGAAGTAGAGGTCAGGCATGACCTCCCAGGGGTGTTCACGAGAAACGGCACCACACATGCGCAGAACCTCCTGGCATCCACCACATGAGAGCTACTGAGGGAGCTCCCTGCTTAGGATCTTATACAGGATTCAAGTTATTCTGAAAACAGAAAGGCCTGGTGATGCCTAAGAAGCCCTAGCAATTAAGAAATATGGAAACAAGCAGAGGAAAACATAGACCATTTAAGAAAATATTTTCATTTCTCCTTAAAGCTCTGACACATTTGAATTATACTTGTAGCAAGAACTACTCTCAGACTCCAACCATTGGGCCAGAGACCCTTTTGGTGTTAGCCAATGACTTGCCCCTCACGTAGCACACGACCTACGATTGTGAGTTCATCGGCCAGCAGATTAGATTTAAATATCACTTGTGTAGAGGTATTTCTTAACACTGATGGCACAATTTGAATCATTTGGAACTTTAAAAATACTGAAGTCTGGGGCACTTGGGTAGCTCAGTCGGTTAAGTGAGGAACTCATGATTTCAGCTCAGGTCATGGTCTCACCATTTGTGAGATCGAGCCCCATGCTGGGCTTTGCGCTGAGTGTGAACCTGCTTGGGATCCTCTTTCTCTCTCCCTCTGCCCCTCCCCCATTAGCATTCATGTGCTTTCTCTCTCTCACTCACTTGCTCTCTCTCTCTCAAAATAAATAAACTTAAAAAATAAAATAAAAATATTGAAGTCTAGAACCCACCATGACAGGGTTTGATCTAATTCACTGGAGGTGTGGTCAGGCGCACTTGCATTTTTTAAAGCAGCCAACGTGGAGAACCACTTATAGGATCTCTGCCCTCATCCAACTGACGATTATTCAGTTCTCCTTTCAGTTAGACTTATGGATTTTGGTATCAGGGTTACACCATTGGCCCCCTTAGACTGCCCTAGAAAATTCTCTGTTAATCACTTTAAGTCTGCATCATGATTGATTTGGACTTCTCTAAATCTGAAGCAATAAGGCAACCAAAAGATGAAAAGGGAAAAAAAAAGGCTAAACCAATGTGTTGTTATTATTGCTGTTCTTGTTGTTGTTGTTGTTAATTCTTTCATTTCTAACATTTTTTCACAGATTATCTCCCCAGCTCATTAAATACACCTGTGAAAGTCATCAGCAGTGAAAATAAAAGGCCATAACTACAAAAATGTTATAGCGATTTTTAATAATATATTCCAAAGGTCAAATTCAGTCCCCTGAAAAATGATATAAGAACCCAGTCATGGGACAGACTAATGAGAAACAAGAGTTTATCTTGTCCCCTCCATTTGCTTTGTAATGGTGATAGGGTTCCTGAAGAATGCCACCAGACCTGAGCAAGGGCTGAAGTCTGAAAGTACCATGACAGTACAATGTCCACCACATAATCGGTGCTCAATAAATGCCCATTGCTTTTTCTTCAAAACCCTAGAAGCCTTAATTTGTGCCTCCTGAGATATTCATCCCACTTGATCTGAAATCACTCATTAGTGTGCCTTACTGTGCCCTTCTAAATTCAGCAACCCCACCCCTTGTGCCCAGATAAGTGTCTAAAAAATTAACCAATTAAGGGAGTGGGTGGGTCATGAGAAGTGAGCTATTCTTTTGGACAACTGTCCTTCCCAGGCTAGCTGGCACTTTCCTTACTCAGATGGAATTTTCTTAGTTTATCATCAGCCTCTGCTGAGTCATTCCCATTAAGCCTCCCTCTACCATTGATTCAGATCTCAGCCAGGGGAACCCGCTGTGTGAGCAGCGACAGCCAGACTCCAGACATCTGAAGAGAGTTTTCACATTGCAGATGGACTCAGGCCTCTGCAGACCTGACTAAATGACAAACCAACTCCCTTCATGCAAGGTACGAGAGGCCCAGGCTCCAGGACCACATGCTGGGCACTGAAGCTGCCTCACCTTTTCTTCTATTCCATACTGAAAGTAACACTGGCTATCTTGGAGGAGCCGTGGACATCTTAACCCTGGCTTCAGAGCAGCTGATAGAATAAGCATCTGAAGGCACAGATGGCGGAGGTGGGGACACTTTTCCCTCGAAGAAAAGAAAGGACAATGTAGAAGGAAGGAAGTGTAGAGAGAAATGTTGAAATAAATTTCTAGGTCCAAGATGGAGCCACGCCTGTCCAGGCTGCCATGTCGGCAACCCAAAACTTAGATAACCTCTGTGTCCCTGAAAATGCTCCCCTTGACCAGAAACCTAGTATATCCAGTCAGCCAATCCCCAAAGGACACACCAGCTCTGGGCCTTCTCATCTCAAACAAGATTGACTATACGGCTCCCGCCAATCAAATTATTTTCTATTTTTCTCTTCCTTGTTCTTTACTCTTTATCCTGTAAAAAAGCTTCCTGCCTTCTGCCCTGTTTTACAGTTCTCCAAATAGAAACTGTCTGCTTCATGAAGTGTTACAAAAAGTTTGTATCACTTAAGTTGTTTTCTTCAATCATTTTTCTAACAGAACTAACTTCATGTATTTGAGATACAAATTCGTATTGAAACAATTTTCCTGTTTGCTGAGATCTTCTAGAATATTCCATGATTTTGAGGTCTCCTCATACTTTTTTTTCCTAAATGTATCAAGTTTTTATTTAAATTCTAGTTAGTTAACATATAGCGTAATATTAGTTTCAGGAGTAGAATTTAGTGATTCATATCTTACATATAACATCCATTGCTCATGAAAATAAGTGCCCTCCTTAATGCCCATCATATATTTAGCCCATCCACTCCACCCTTCTCACTCCATCAGCCCTCCGTTTGTTCTCTTTCTCTAACAGCCTTCCTTGTCATTTGCACCCCTCTTTTTCCCCCTATGTTCATCTGTTTTGTTTCTTAAATTCCACATATGAGTGAAATCATATGGTATTTGTCTTTCTTTGACTGACTTATCTCACTTAGCATAATACACTTTAGCTCCATCCCTGTGGTTGCAAATGACAAGATTTCATTCTTTTTTATAGCTGAATAATATGCCATTATATATGTATACGTTTATGTGTGTGTGTGTATATATATATATATATATATATGTGACAATCATACTATGTCCCCTAACAAGAAATGTTACCTCTGCTCCAAAGGCTTCAGTTAAACAGATCATCCAATACAACCATGGCCACACTCATGGTCCATTAGACAGTTCAGTTTATCCACTGAGTCATTCCTTGGTATGACCAAAATAAACTAAAGAAAGTGAAAAAAGACAATCATGGATTCTTTAGAATCCATGGGAACCAAGGGAACTACTTATAATTTCTCTTTCTTACTCTCTTGAAAACAACTGATCTCCCTTGGGCAATGCAATTGTGTTCAGGCTTCCACTGAACCTTGCATAACACCTTTTTCTTAGACTTTCAGGGCAGACACAACAGGGCAAGTGGTAAGATTTTTGCTTTTCAACTTTGACTAGGAAAAGGCAGAAGCATACATATATTTAAAACAAAGAAAAATTAATTAAAAGAATGATTAACTTAAGGTCCGGAATGGTGGCTACTCTTGGTGGAAGATGTTGGCTGGGAGAGAGGAGAGCACACAGAGAGATGTGAGTCGCAGGTACTTCTCAGGCTTGAGATATGGCAGTGGCTTCACAGCCATTCACCATGTTACTAAAAGTAATAACAAAAACAAGTAATAACCAAAACCACATTGTGGTTGCCTCGCATGCAGTTGGGGTGGTAAATCTACTCTATAAGCTATTTGGTTCCATACTTCCTCATTGGTCCTCTTCTGTGAGTCTGAGTTAACAAGTGGACTTGAGGCCTGGCTGGAGCCCTCCTTCCCCACCCAGGCCTGAATGTGTGCTAATCCCTAGGCTGGGCTCCTGTGCTATGGAGGCTTGCCAGACAGTGGAGAGATCCCAAATATGGCTAATCCTCCAACACCTCTTTACCAGTGAGTCATGCTGCTGGTAAGAAGTGGTGTTCCTCTTTCTGATATATATCTCCCTCAGAAACCCTTGGCCAAGTGGATTTGGGCATTCCTGGGGCTATCTGTCATATCAGCAAACACTGCAGAAGCTTTCTCAACCAACTTGTTTGATCAACTGCATAGACAAAGCTGGTGTTCCCCATTCCCTCTGTAAGACAAACAGGACGGTGGCCTCAGCTCCCAGAGCTGGGGGTGAATCCTGGCCCCTTCTCTTCCCAACTGCTGATCTGTTTGCTTATTCTGTTGGCTAATACCTTTTATAACATTTGTGTTAGTATAATTATGTGATTTAATTTTGTATCCAGTAAACTAATAAAGCATAAATAGCAAAAGAGGATTTCTTCTATAAAAGTAAGTTGAGTGTTTTGCAAAATTACTTTAAAGTGTGTTGCTACAACAGGCAGTGTTGTCAAACCAGGTGAGAAATGGAAACTAAAAAATGGTCAGGTAGGAAATTGTGGAAATGCACAAGAAGTCTGAACTCTGGTCATTTGCAAGTGTCTTCAGTTGTGTTCGAGTTTAAAGAAAGCAAAAGTGGAGATGAAGCATGCTGGTTTCTACAAGTCGCTTTGGCAAGAGGAAGGATAAAGAACCCAGAGTAGTGGACCCACACTGGAGCTAGGGCCTCAGTCGTGAATCCCATCAAAAGCTTGATGAATGAGCAGATAGATCTACAGATTTTAAGTCAGAATGGTTTTAAGGTACATATGTGACATTTTCAATGTTTTCCTATCTCATAATATTATCATTATTTTTATCAACTGACCTCCTAACAGTTCCATTTGTATTGGCAGAGAAGATTTCTGCTGTGACCTAATAATCATGAATACCTAGGAAGGTGGAAACGACAGAATGCCACATTTCCATCAGTGTCTCCTTCACCCTTTATTTATTACAGGTTTTAAACCAGAACTTAGAAAGAAAAGATAGCACTCAGTAATTACTGACCTTGCCAAGGGCAGCACTTTGCCTCCATCAAGTAACACATGATACTTATCAAACTTCCAATAAAAGTTTTAGAGTAACCTTTACTTAATTCTACAAACTCTTAATTCATGATTCCATGACTATATTTCACAGGAAGGCAAAGAATGCCAATAAAGTTGAGTTCCTGTGACTGGTCCAAACTCCATCCCAGTCGGCTTTCCAGAGGCAACTGTTATAATCCATTTGTAAGTGTGCTTTCTGTCTTTTTCCATACATTTACATGTATGTCTATAAAAATGTATAGTCATGTCTATAGAAAACGTATAGTAAGGCTTTCTGTTTCCTGCTTTATTTTACATACATGATTTCCTTTTTTAACTTCCCTCCCCGGCTTTTTCAAGGAATAATTGACAAATATAATTGCATATAAAATTTACAATGTGATCATGTGATATACATATATACTGTGGAAAAGTTACCAAGAGCAAGGTAATTAACATATCCATCATGTCACATAGTTAAGTCTCTTTTTTTTTTTTGGTGGTGGTGGTAAGAATGCTTAAATTCTACTCTCAGCAAATTTCAAGTATACATATCTGTATTATATAGTCACCTAGAGTTAGACTATAGTCACCATGCTTATTAGATCCTCTGAACTTACGCATCTTGTAACTGAAAATGTGTGCCCTTTGACCTACATGCTCCAGTGCTTCTCTTCCGAGTCCCTAGGAACCTTCCTTCTCTCCTTCTCTGTTTCTATGAAATCAGCTTTTTTTCCCCCTTTAATTCCACATATTGGTGATACAGTGCTATATTTGTCTTTCTCTGTCAAGCTTATTTTACTTTGCATAACGCCCTCAAGTTTCATCCATGTTGTCACAATGACAGAATGTTCTTCCTTTTTAGTGCTGAATAGTGTGTGTGTGTGTGTGTGTGTGTGTGTGTGTGTGTGTGTGTGTGTGAGAGAGAGAGAGAGAGAGACATTTTCTTTATCTGTTCATCTAGTGATGGACATTTAAGTTATTTCTGTGTCTTGGCTGTCGGGATTGATGCTGCCATAAACATGGGAGTGCAGGTATCTCTTTGAGATGCTGATTCTGTTTCCTTCAGATAAATACCCAGAGCTGGGATTCCTGGATAATGTGATAGCTCTGTTTGTAATTTTTTGGAGAACTATCATACTGTTTTCCATAGTGGCTGTGCCAGTTAACATTCTCATCAATAGTATGTAAAGTTTCCCTCTTCTTCACATCCTTGCCTACATTTGTGAGCTCTTATCTTTTTAATAGCCCTCCTACCAGGTGTGAGGTGATATCTCATATAGGTTATTGATTTGCATTGCCCTGATGATTGGAGTGGCCATTTGTATGTCTTCTTTGGAAAAATGTCTACTCAGGTCATGGGTCCATTTCATAACTAGATTTTTTTTTTAAGGTTGAGTCATATGAGTTCCGTGTGTGTGTGTGTGTGTGTGTAAATATATATACACATATATATATACATATATATTTAAAGTTTACTTATTTATTTTGAGAGAGAGAGACAGTGCAGGTGGGCAAGGGGCAGAGAGGGGGGGTGGTCAGAGAATCCCAAGCAGTCTCCACTCTGCCAGCACAGAGCCCAACACAAGGCTCAAACTCAAGAAACCATGAGATCATGACCTGAGCCAAAACCAAGAGTCAGATGCTTAACAGACTGAGCCACCCAGGTGCCCTAATGAAGTTCTTATATTTTTTTTCAATGTTAAGTCCTTATCAGATATATGGCTTGCAAATATTTTCTCCCATCTATAGATTGTCTTTTCAATTATTAATGATGTCCTTTGTTGTGAGGAAACTTCTAAGTTTGATATACTCCCGTCTGTTTATTTTTGCTTTTATTGGTGTGCTTTTGGTGTCTTATATAAAAAAAATCACTGCTAAGACCAGTGTCAGGAGCTTACTGCCTGTGTTTTCTTCTAGGGATTTTATAGTTTCAGCTCTTATATTTAAGACTTTAATCTATTTTGAGTTAATTTTTATGAATGGTGTATGATAGGAGTTTAGCTTCATTCTTTTGCATGTGAATATCCAATTTTCCTAACATCATTTATTGAAGACATTGCCCTTTTCCCAGTTTATATTCATGACTCCCTTGTTCTGAATTAATCAGACATATATGCGTAGGTTTATTTCTGGGCCCTCAATTCTGTGCCATTGATCTATGTGTCTGTTTTTATGCCAGTACCATACTGTTTTGATTACTATAGCTTTTTAAATATAGTTTGATATCAGAAAATATGATGACTCTGGCTTTGTTCTTTCTCAAGATGGTTTGTGCTTTTTGGAGTCTTTGTAGTTCCATCCAAACTTTATGATTTTTTTTCTACTTCTGTGAAAAATGCCATTGAAATTTTGGTAGAGACTGAAATGAATGTAAATCACTGTAGGTATCATGATCTTTTTAACAATATTAATTCCCCAATCCATGAACACAGGCTATCTTCCCATTTATTTGTATCTTCTTCAATTTCTTTTATCAGTCTTATAGTTGTCAACGTACAGATCTTCCTTGCTTAGATTTATTCCTAAGTATCTTATTTTTTCTAATTTTTAACTTAATTTTATTTTAGAGAGAGTGAGCACACGAGCAGGGGAGAGGGGCAGAAAGAGAGAGAGAGAGAGAGAGAGAGAATCCTAAGCAGACTCCACACTCAGTGCAGAGCCCAACAGGTGACTCAATCCCACGACCCTGGAGTCAAGTCCTAAGCCGAAATCAGTGAGAAACTCAACCAACTGAGCCACTCAAGCACCCCATTATCTTATTATTTTTTATGCTATTGAAAAGGAATTGGTTTCTTAATTTCTCTTTCAGAGAGTTTGTTGTTAATGTATAGAAATGCAACTAGGCAACCTCAATGTGTTGAGTTTGTATCCTGCAACTCTATAAATTCATTTATGAGTTCTATCAGTTTTTGTTGGAGTCTTTAGGGTTTCCTATACATAAGATAATGTCATCTGCAAATGGTGCTCATTTTACTTCTTTCTGGTTTGGCTGCCTTTTGTTTTTTGGGGGGGGAGTTTGTTTTTGTTTTTGTTTTTGTTTTTTGGTAAGTAATTGTTCTGGCTAGAACTTCCAGTACTATATTGAATAGTAGTGTTGAGCATGGACATCCTTGTCTCACTCCTGATCTTGGAGGAAAGGCTTCTAGCTTTTCACCATTGAGTATGATGTTAGTTATAAGCTTGTAATATATGGCCTTTATTATGCTGAGGTACATTTCTTTTATACCTATTTGTGGAAAGTTTTTATCATGAAAGGATGTTGGATTTTGTCAATGGTTTTCTGCATCTATTGAGATGATTATATGATTTTTATACCTCATTTTGTCCATATGGTCCATCATGTTTATTAATCTACACATGTTGAACCATCCTTGCAACTCAGGCAAATCTCACTTGATCATGCCATATGATCCCTCTAATGTGCCCTTGAATTCCATTTTGTTAGCATTTTCTTGAGAATTTTTTAATGTATTTTCATGAGGAGTACTGGCATGTAGTTTCCTTTTCTTATGATGTCTTAGTCTGGTTTCAGAATCAGGGTAAAATTGACCTCATAAAATGAATTTAGAAGTGTTCCTTCCTCTTTAATGTTTTGAAGGATTTGGAGGAATTGATACTAAATCTTTAAATGTTTGGAACAACTCACCAGTGAAGCCATCTAGGTTTGGGTTTATTTGTAGGGAAGTTTTTAATTGGTGTTCAATCTCCTTGTTTATTATAGATCTATTCAGATTTTATATAGCATCATGATTCAATCTTGGTAAGTTGTATGTTTCTCGGTTTGAATCTATCTATTCTAAGTTATCTAATGTTGGGTTACACTTTTCATAGTAGTCTTGTGAGTTTTTGTATATCTGTGATACAAATTGTAATGTCTCCTCTTTTGTTTATAATTTTATTTATATGAATCATCTCTCTTTTTCTCTTAGTCTAGCTAAAGGTTTGTCAATTTTGTTTACCTTTTCAAGAAACCAACTCCTAGTCTCAATGGTCTCTTCTATTGTCTTCCTAGCCTCTATTTCATTTATTTCTGCTTTAATGTTTATTATCTCCTTCTTTCTGCTAACTTTGGGTTTAGAGTGTTCTTTTTCTATTCCTTGAGGTATAAGTTTAGGTTGTTTATTTGAGATCTTTCTTTTTTCTTAGTACAGACATCTATCTCTATAAACTTCCTTCTTAGAATTATTTTGCACATCCGTAAGTTTTAGTACACTGTGTTTACATTTCATTTTCCTCAAGATATTTTTTTTATTTCTCTTTTGATTTCTTCTTTTACTTACTGGTTGCTCAGCGGTGTATGGTTTAATTTCCACATATCTTTAATTTTCCAGCTTTCTTCCTGTTACTCTGTTACTGATTTCTACTTTCATACTCTTCTGGTCAGAAAATAGGTTTGACATGATTTTAGTCTTCTTAAATTTGTGAAGATTTGTTTTGTGGCCAAAATAGAATCTATTCGGAAGAATGTTCTGTAAAAGCTTGAGAAGAATATGTATTCTGCTGCTGTTGGATGGAATGCACTGTATATGACTGTTAGGTCCATTTGTCCTCAAAGTGAAGTTCAAGTCCATTATTTCCTTATTGACTTTCTGTCTGTATGATCTACCATTGTTGAAAGTGGGGTATTGATGTCCTGTACTATTATGACAGTGTTGTCTATTCCTATTTTCAGATATATTAATAATCGTTTAATCTGCTTAGGAGCTTCAGTACTGGGTACATATATATTTACAATTGTTATATCCTCTCAATGAACTGACCCCTTTATTATTATATAATGACCCTCTTTATCTCTTGTTACAGGTTTTGACTTAAAGGCTATTTTGTCTGATTTAAGTATAGTTATCTCTGGTCTCCTTTGGTTTTTGTTTGCATGGAGTAGTTTTCTTCATCTCTTCACTTTCAGGCTAGGAATGTCCTTAAAGCTTAAGTGAGTGTCTTGTTGGTTACATATAATTAGGTCTTTTTGTTTTAATCCATTCATCTGTTCTATACCTTTTAATTGGAGAACTTAAATCATTCACATTTAGAATTATTGATAGGTAAGGACTTACTAACACCACTTTGTTAATCGTTTTCTGATTGTTTAGTGGTTCCTTTACTACTTTCTTCCTTTCTTTCTTTGTAAATTGATGATCTTCTTGTATTGATTCTTTTCTCTTTATTATTTGTATATCTCTTATAGGTTTTTGCTTTGTGATTACCATGAGGCTTTCATAATACATCTTATAACAGTCTATTTTAAGCTTATAATGACTTAACTTCAATTTCATAGAATTTCTACACATTTACTTGTCTATTCTACATTTTATGCTTTTGATGCCACAATTTATGTTTTTATATTGTATGTCCACAAGCCAAATATTGTAATTATTGTTATTTTTAACACTTTTGCCTTTTAACATATATGCTAGCGTGCAAAGGGATTTATATATCACCATTGCATATTAGAATATTCTGAATTTTACTATATATTTACCTTTACCTGCAAATTTTATACTTTAATATGTTTTCATGGTACTAACTAAGGTCCTTTCACTTAAGCTTAAAGAACTCCTTTTAGCATTTCTTGTAAGGCCACTCTAATGGTGATAAATTCTCTCAGTTTTTGTTTGTCTGGAAAAGTCTTTATCCCTCCACCTCTGAAGGACAACATTGCCAGAGAAAGTATTCTGCTTGGCATTCTTTTTTTCTTTTAGCATTTAGCACTCTCCTCTAGACTGCAAGATTGCTGATGAGAAAACTTCTGATTACATTATCAAGTGACTAGCCTTTTACGTTACTAGCCTTTTTTTCTCTCCCTACTTTCAAAATGTTCTCTTCTTTGATTTTTGAGATGTTCACTATAATGTGTCTCAGTGAAGATCTTTTTGGGTTGAATCTGTTCAGGGATTCTTGTGCTTAATGGCCATTCATCTCCCTAGATTTGAGAAGTTTATAGCCGTGGTTTTTTTAAATGAGATTTCTGACCTTTTCTCTCTTCTCTTCCCATAGTGAAAATATCATTTCTGTTGATGGTATCCCATAATTCACATAGGCTTTTTCACTCTTTTTCATTCTTCTTTCTTTTAATATTTACTTAGTTTTGAGAGAAAGAGAGCACAAGTGAGGAAGGTGCAGAAAGAGAGAGGGGGACAGAGGATCTGAAGCAGACCCCACGTTGACAGCAGGGAGCCTGATGTGGGACTCAAACTCATGAACTGTGAGATCATGACCTGAGCCAATTAGCCACTCAACTGACTGAGCTACTCAGGCACCCCCATTCTTCTTTCTTTCTTTCTCATCTAGCTGGATAATATCAAGAGCTCTGATTTAAAGTTTACAGATTCTTTCTTCTGCTTGATTGAGCTGATGTTGAAGTTTTCTATTGCATTCTTCATTTCATTCATGGTGTTCTTCACTCCAAAATTTATGTTTGATTCTTTTTTTATGATTCCTATCCCTTTGTTGGATTTCTCATTTGGTCATCCATTGTTTTCCTGAGTTGTTTATCTGTGTTCTCTTGAATTTTGCTGAGCTTTCTTAAAATGATTATTTTGAATTCTTTTTCAGGTAACTCATGGATTTCCATTTCTTTGGGGTCAGTTACTGTGAAATTATTATGTCTCCTTGCTTTCTCATGTTTCTGGTGACTCTGCCTTAATGCCTCCACATTTGAGGGACCAGTTACCTCTTCCAGCTTTCAGAACTGGCATCAGTGAGGAAAAATTTTCACCTAAAGGTGACCACAAAGGGTTTCAGAAGGGTGGGATACAGCATGTCTGGTGCTGGGGACAGCACAGTGTCATAGTCTCTAGTTTCTGTACAGCTCTATTAGCTGAGGTCAATGTTGGTGAATGCCAAAGGGGTCTTCAGTGACCAACACTACCGAGGTCCTGTGAGTGGCTGGGTTGGCTAAGGCTATTGGGATCCTCAGTGACAAAGGCTGTCAAGGTTCTTCTATTCTCATTTTTTGTTCATTTGGGGAAGCTCTAGCCAGTGATATCCCTCGTGGTACCAGGGCTGGCATGCTAGCACTCAGAGTGGCAGTAGTGCTGGGGTCCTGCAGTATGGATGCCTTTGCTGCAGAGGTGGCACCAGTGTCTGAGGTGTAGTCATCACAGTCACTCAGGCTGTGGGGGAAAGTTGGGGGACAGGAGAGACATGGCAGTGGTATAGGCCCACAGATGACAGGGTGCCACAATTACCTGGGCCTGGGGTGCAGGGTGCAGCAGCAGTATTCCCTGGGGAGTGGTGGGTCACAGTCCCAACTTTGGCCTCAGGGGTCAGCAACAGCTCAGCCCTGGTTATGGAGTCTTCCCTGTAATTCAAGACCCAGGGGATGGAGTACAAAGCAGCAGTAGCAGCAACCCAGCCTCTGTGGCGGTGGGTCAAAGCTCTGACTCAAGGCCCAGAGGGCAGTTGCTGAACAGTGGCCCTGGTGATTATCCATGAAAGCCCCATGTTGGGACCTAGGGGGTAGAGCACAGAGCAGCAGCTGCTCAGTCCAGAGATGGTTCGTCAGAGCCATGAATTAGAACCCAAAGGAAGGGGTACAGAGCAGTAGCAATGTGGTCCCAGTGAGGCCAAATCAAAGCCACAGCTTTGAACTCAGGGTACAGGACACAGAGCACATAAATAGTTTATTACTTCTTATTCTTCAACTTATATTTTACACTCCTTAATGTATCTTGGAAATCTTTTTATAGCATTAGTTTCTTCCAACAGTTCCCAATTGATGGCCATTTTGATTGTTGTGGCTTTTTTTTTATTGTTTATATATTTTTGAGAGAGAGGGAAAGAGACAGAGTATGAATGGGAGAGGGGACAGAGAGAGGGAGACACAGAATTCAAAGCATCCTCCAGGCTGTGGGCCATCGGCACAGAGCCTGACACAGGGCTTGAATTCGTGACTGTGAGATCATGACCTGAGATGAAGTTGGACGCTTACCCAACTGAGCCACCAAGATGCCCAGTCACTTTTTTATTAATATACACAACACTGCAGTGAACACTGTCATTTTTGTCTTCTTCAGCAAATCTTCAAGAATTTCTTACAGTAGATGCTGAGTGGAATTGCTAGGTCTTAGATATGCACATTTTAATTAACAATGCAAAGTGTTCTCCTAAGAAGCTGTACCAATTTCCTCTCATCAAAACTTCCACATCCTCTCCAGTTTTGCATATGAGTCACTTTGCAACTAATACCAAATTTTATGAAAAATAGTATTCCATTAGTCTAATCATCTCATTTGTAGATTGGCTTTCAGATTTCAAGATCTTCCTTGAATGACTTTGTTCTTTCCTTTGCTCATTTTTAGATTCACTTTGTTCTTTTCTTATTGATATGTAAAAGTTCTTTGAAGCAATAGTTTATTTTTTTTAGTGTTTATTTATTTATTTTGAGAGAAAAAGTGACCAGGGGAGGGGCAGAGAGAGAGAGAGACAGAAAAACTCAAGCAGGCTCTGCACTGCCAATGTGGAACCTGATGCAGGGCTTGAACTTGCAAACCACGAGATCATGACCTGAGCAGAAATCAAGAGTCAGATGGTTACCTGACTGAGCCACCCAGGCACCCCTGAAGTAATAATTTATCATATGTCTATGTTGCAAATAATTTGGGCTGTTACCTTGTTTTAACTTTAACTTTGAAGTTTTAACTTTAACTTTGTTAATAATGTCTTTTATCTTACAGAGGATTTTTTAAAGTATTACTGTTTTCTTTATTTGGTACAGATTTATCATACTTTTCCTCAATGATTTTATGAATCTTACTTAAGAATGCTTTCCCTGGGGTGGGGGTGGGGGTGGGGGTGCCTGGGTGGCTCAGTTGGTTATATGTCCAACTTCAGCTCAGGTCATGATCTCCCAGTCCATGGGTTTGAGCCTCATGTCAGGCTCTGTGTGGACAGATCAGAGCCTGGAGCCTGCTTTGAATTCTGTGTTTCCCTCTCTCTCTGTCTCCCCCCACCCCACCTCTTTCTCTCTCAAAAGTAAATAAACATTAAAAAAAAAAAAGAATGCTTTCCCTGGAATCCTCTTGCACTGTTCATGAGAATGCAAACGGGTAGAGCCACTCTAGAAAACAGTGTAGAGGTTCCTCAAAAAATTAAAAATACAATTACCCTATGATCACAATAGCGCTACTAGAAATTTATCCAAAGGATACAGGAGTGCTGATGCATAGGGGCACATGTACCCCAATGTTTATAGCAGCACTCTCAACAGTAGCCAAATTATGGAAAGAGCACAAATGTCCATCAACTGATGAATGGATAAAGAAGATGTGGTTTATCTATACAATGGAATACTACTTGGCAATGAGAAAGAATAAAATCTTGCCATTTGCAACAACCTGGATGGAACTGGAAAGTGTTATGCCAAGGGAAATAACCCAGTCATAGAAAGACAGATATCATATATTTACACTAATATGTGGAATTTGAGAAGCCTAACAGAAGACCATAGGGGAAGACAAGGGAAAAAAAATAGTTTCAGAGAGGGAGGCAAACCATGACACTCTTAAATACAGAGAACAAACTGAGGGTTCATGGGGGGAGGGGCAAGGGGGAAGGGAAAATGGGTTATGGGCATTGAGGAGGGCACTTGTTGGGAGAGCACTGGGTGTTGTATGTAACTGATGAATCATGGGAATCTTCTCTCAAAGTCAAGAGTGTATTGTATACATTGGATATTAGCTAACTTGACAATAAATTATATATTCTTAAAAAAAGAATGGTTTCCCTGTTGTAAAAATCAGACATACTTATCTATATTTTCTTCTAATACATTTACTTACTATTTTCTTTACATTTAGATGTTTACTCAATATGGAATTTGTTTTTATAATTAGTTTAAGTACAGATTCATTTCATTTCATTTCATTTTCCCAAATTGTTAGATAACTTTTCTAACACAAAGTTCCTTTTGGAATTTTCATTGGGATTGCATTAAATATAGAGATTTACCTGATGATGAATTAAGTCTTTACAACAATGAATCTTATTCATAAAAATTTATCAGTTATGCAAATGTTGTTTAAGGCTGTTTGGTAAAATTTTAAATTATTTTTTTAAAGATCTAAGATTTTGAGCATTTGTTGTACAATTAATTCCTAAAGATTTAATGGTATTTATCTCTGTCTTTCTCTCTCTGTCCCTATCTCTATATCTGTGTCTCTTCCACTTTTCCTCCTTCCACAAGTGCACCCACACACACACCATTTATAGTTTTAAACAGTTAATGGTGGGGGTACTCAATATTAATAGGCTTGAAATAATGAATATCATATTCTGCCATGCTACTGAACTCCCATATTAGCTCTAACCCTTTGTCCTTTGATTTTCATGGATATCTAAGTAGCTAATTTTATCTTCACATAATGGCATACAATTTATTATTCAATTTTCTTATTCCTTCTTTGTGTCTGTGATTTCATTGATTAGTGTTGTTTCTAAAAGGTAGAATAAAAATGATTGATAGCAAGCATTCTAGAACTTTTCTTGGTTTTAGTGAGAATGACTCTAATGTGTTACTATTCCATATAATGTTTGATGTAAATTTCTTCCTTTTTCACTGGGAATTTCTAATTGATATATTTTATTGGGTCAAGGCAACATCTTTTATAACTAACTTGATAAGGATTTTTTTTGAAATTTCAGAAATTCTTTGAAAATCATGATTAGGTACTGAATATTATAAAAATTCATTTCAATATGTAATGATAGCATTGTATGTTTTATATTTAATCCTTTAATGTAGAGATCATAGGTGTAGATTTTCTGATGTTTAACCATGTTTACGTTACTAGTACAAAGTTTATTTGATCATGCACTACCAGATTTGATTTGCTAATACATAATTTTAAGAATTGAAATCCATATTCATAAGTGATATGGTCTCATAACATGTTAGGTTACGTTTCTAACTTTTAAAAATATTTGGAACATTTTGTAAAAGATGACAATATGGCAATCATTTATTCTTTGAAAACTTGTAGAATTTTCTCTCAAAACTAATTTGAATGTAGGGACATGCTTACGATTTGATTTTAACCTATTTTTATTATCTCCTCTGGTTTCTATGTCTTCTTGATCCGATTTTGATCATCCTGATAAATTCCTTTTTTTTTCTATTTTTGTCTAGTTTTCCAAATTAACTGATACAAAACTTTACTCTCTTATGAGTTTTACAACTTTCTTTCTCTGTGGTTACTTGCTTAATATTATTAATGAAGACATCTCTAATTGTTTTTTGTTAACAATTGCCATTTAAAAATACTATTAGTATTTTCAAAGAAATATCTTTCAATGATTTTTTAATCATCATTAATAACAATTATTACCTAAAGTAAAATCAAAATGTAATTTTTATTTCATTTTTCTCTATTAACCACTACCTTCTTTGGATTTATTTTGTTTTTATTTTTTCTAACATTTTGGTTGGAATTTTAGTTCATCTTCATCCCACTTATTTTCAAATAAAGCATTTAAGGTTATAAATTTTTAAAACTCCTTTCGATTGCATTACAGAAATCTGGTACACAATCTCAATGATAATACCTAAATATTTTGTAATTTCTACTTATCTCTTATTTTAAAAAACAGTTTAATGTTTACTTTTGAGAGAGACAGCATGAATGGGGGAGGGGCAGAGAGAAAGGGAGACAGAATCTGAAGCAGGCTCCAGACTCTGAGCTGTCAGCACAGAGCCCAAAGCAGGGCTCGAACTAATGAACCAGGAGATCACGACCTGAGCTGAAGTCAGACGCTTAACCAACTGAGCCACACAGATGCCCCCTAAAGATGTCATTCTATCAGAAATTTGTGTGTGTGTGTATGTGTGTGTGTTGCCATGCTGTATTTTCCCCTATCTCCTGCCATTTGTAAGAGAATCCGAACTTTCTGTGGTCAGCTCTCTCCCTCCTTCCTTCCCTCTCTCTTTCTCTCCTCCTCTACCTCTCCTTCTCTTCTCTCTCTCTCCTTTCTCTCTCTCCCTCCTTATCCTCTTCCTCTCTCCCTCTTCCTTCTCTACTTCTCTCTCCCTGTTCCTCTCTCTTCCTCCCCCCATCTCTCTCTCTCTTCCTCTCTTTTTCTCCCTCTTTTCTCCCTCTTTTTCCCTCTCCTCCTCCTCTCCTTCCCCATCTCTTTCTCTCTCTCTCCCTCTCTTCTCCAAAGCTGTAGAATTTATATATTCTTCCTTCTTCTACATATTACCCTTAGATTTTCAAGTACATAGTTAAATATGTGCTGCTATGAACAACTAGACTTAATCCCCACCCTCCAACCAGAAGGAATCTAGGACACTTTTAGTCCCTTCACTCTCCATCTCCTAAACACCTCCCTCCATCACCTCAGTTAACCATCTGTTAAGATTTTGATATTACTATAATTTGGGGTCCACAACTGTACTTATTTTTAAAAATAATTAACACTTCATTATTTTTAATAGTTTTATTGGTTTTCTTTACTCCTTTTTGCTTCTTACTTCCCTCTTCCTCTCAATATCCATTTCTTCCTGTGGATGTTCATTCTCTAGCAGCTCTCTCAGAGATGGCAGTAAATTTTCCCTATCCTTGTACATCGGAAAATGTCTTAATTTTTCAGTTACAAATATTTCAGATATGAGAAAGTCTTCTACAGTCAATGCCTAGATTTAGTAAAGTAAATTTTTTTGCCATATTTGTTTGAGATCCTTTATTTTTGTAAAGGAATGAAACCATTGAAGAATTGTTAAAGTATCCCCCATTTTCTCTTACTCTCCCTTACCAAAAATTCATTTTTCTGAAATTCATAGAGATAATTCTCCTGAATATTTTTGAGCTAAAGAGGTAGAGATAGAAAAATAGATAGATGGATAAATGAGTGGATAGATAGATACAAAAGTAACAAACACATAAACAGTATTATATATTAGTATATATTTCAAAAATTCCCTAAAATTCTTCATAATTATCTTTTAAAAGTATATATTAGTATATACATCTAAAATTTCCTAAAATTCCTCACAATTATCTTTATAAAGGTTTCCCAGGACAGGTTGGCTTCTTCTAGTCCTTAACGGTCTAGACTGATGGATCTCTTGTCATGTACCTTACTAGACTTGACTCTTGGCTACTGTGTAAAATGGGTTTTCTGTTCTAATCCTAAATAGTTCCAGCTCCTGGCTGAGAAAGCTGAGAAAGGCTGACATAGACTGGCCTGACCAGGGCATTACAAAGAATCCAGGACATGATTCTGTCAAGCTGGATTCTGTCAAGGAGGATCCTCTTCTGAAACTATAGAAGATGCTGCCATCAGAGGAAACAAGGGAAGCCATGCCAGACAACCAAAGTCCAAAATGGAGAGCAGAAGGGAAACTGAGTGGCTCAGTCTGTTAAGCGTCAGACTTCGACTCAGGTCATGATCTCATGGTTGGTGGGTTTGAGCCCCGTGTTGGGCTCTGTGCTGACAGCTCGGAGCCTGGAGCCTGCTTCAGATTCTGTGTCTCCCACTCTCTCTGCCTTCCCCCACTCCTGCTCTGTCTCTCTCTCAAAACTAAATATACATTAAAAAAAAAATGTTTTTAATGGTGAACAGAGAGTTAGAATGAGGTACAGCAGAGAGCATATGCTTTAATGTTTGCGAAGTCTAAGGGCACTGATGAAGAAAGCAAGCCCAAACACGGTGGTATGAACTTAGCAACACTGTTCAAACACTTATAATATAATACTATTCAAATGCTTATAACATCCCTTAGCGCTTGTGGCTTTGTTCTGATTGACATGCGATTAGTTGAAGGTGAGAGAAATGGTTGGAAGCCTGGTATAATGGTAATATAGCAGACACCATTTGATATATATAGCTCAATGTAAAAAGAATATCTAAAACTCAGCGCTGTTCTCAATGACAGTAACAGGAAGAGATGAAATTCCCTTGACTAGGATCTGGCAGAAGAGAATCAAGCATTAGATGGCTATTGGGACTTTTAGCTCTGGATAAAAAGCCAAGATTCTGTGAGACTTCAGTGGAAACACAAAGGATGGCACATATGAAGAGAAGAATGCATTATTTACTATAGGCTGGGCTTTCCCACAGCAGCAATAAATCCATAAATCTCAGTGGCTTAACACAAGAAAAAGTTTGATTCTCATTCACATAAAGTCTCCAGGGGAAGGTAATTCTTACAGAGCATCTCTCTTCCATCGGGTCACTCAGATTCTCATCTTTTAATGAGATAGATTCAACATATGTCTTCTATGGTTACTGAGTCAAGGGCAGAGAAGCCTGGATGTTCAGATGCAGTATTTCTAAGATCAGATCTGGGAATGGATTACAACTCTGATGCCTACCCCCATTGGTGAGAACCAGTCATATGGTCCACTCTAACCAGAAGGGAGGTTAAGAAGTATAGTCATCCCACATACTCAGGAAGAGAAAGATTAAATGGAATTTAGTGATCATGCACCACTGTCTTTACCACAGAGAGGTTGAATTACATCGTCTAATAGGGAAAGCCTCTAAGAACAGGTTTTCAATTACTCCACACATTACAAAATTAATAATGAGTTCTCTATGTCCCAAGTGAAAGTTTTGTTATACCAACTTCTCCAAAAATAAAAGCTTGACCACCTGGACAGTTACAGCACATTAGCACCTGGGCTACAGATACCTTGGGAGCAATAAAGCAGAGAAGTCTGTCTCTCAAATGGATTTTTGTCAGTTCATTTGCAAAAACACTTTGGGACCCTTGGGAGTCAGCAAAGATAAAAATCTTTTCATGACATTCCTCCTTCTAGGCACATTCTATGGCCTTTCCAGGGTCAGGAAAATGTGTGGCCTGTCTAAAGTCATCAGCCAGGTCACTGTGTCAGAAACAGGATGAGGATCAGTATGTGGCTGCTTCTGCTTTTCCGATGCACACATGAGGTCAAGAGATCTTTCCCTGAGACAATGGGCCCCTTGCAGGTATGCTTTGGACCGGGGTAGGGGTGGCTAAAGAGGGTCAAGCAATTTGGCTAAATCTCCTAACCCAGAATTCTTCTCTAAGCCAAATCAACAAAACAGATGTGGTTCTCCCATTAGCCTTTATTTGTTGTAATTACCCACTAATGTGCCTTTAAGGGATTTAGAGGCACATTAGCCTTGAGCCTTTGCAACAAACCCAACAAGTCCCAGGTTGTTGTGCTCTCATGACACTAAAGACTCAAATTTCCCACCTGCGTGTGTTTTAACGATGGACTGATTATAATTCAACTGAGCAGACCCTATGGTAGATTCATACCCTATGAATTTAAAGAGATATCTTCTATTTCCAGAATCCAATATGCTTTAATCCTGAGACCTTCAAGAAGCAGTTTATATTATGGAAAGAAAAATACAAGTCCCAGAAATCCACAGACCTTGATTTTATTCCTCTCCCTATGCTGTTCTAGCTAAGGAAACTCTCAAAAACCTCAATTTCTCATCTGTACAATGGACTGATAAGAAAACAGCTGAGTCAAAGGGTTGTTTTGAGGACTGAGAGAGATGATAATTTAAAGTAACTGGCACCTACCAGCTGCTCGAAAATAGTAGTTTCTCCTCACTCACTCCTTATCCCAGGTCTGACAAACTTTCTTGTAATTATTTGGTGTGCCAACTGGATTGTTACTTCTCACTTTCTTCCTCTATCCCGTAGATGAACTCTGTGGAATACTAAACATCTGAATGAAAAGTAAAAATTTCATCAGTAACAACTTCAGCTCCCAGAGGTGAATTTGGGCTAAATTATTTGACTGTTATGAATACATGTATGTGTAGAAAATTTTCATTTATCTCTTTATTTCAGGATTTCTACCTCAAACATAAATTTTATATGTTGAAATATTATTTGTCAAGCTTCTATGCCTAAAGCAACATACTAGAGATTCCCAAAAAGTAGAAACTTTGGGATAATCATCATGAGCTCCCTCAGGACTCCTGGATATATATGACCAGAAGAGTTAATGATGCAGCAAATGGAGAACCCTACAGCCTTCTAGGGATTTAAGCAGCTGTGACTAATAGACTGATACACAGGAGACACCAAATAAATATCATATCTATAGGAAATCCCCAATTTACTAGAATACTTAGGAATGGAATTTTCTAATTAATTTCATTTCTCTTTAATTGAAAGTCACCTAGAAAAATCTGATTTTTTGTTTTACCTTTGTTGTTGAAAACCTTCCTAAAATTTAAATATTCCAAAGAATTTCTAAAGAGTGCTAGAGCCTGGTTTCCAGAGGACACTTTTTCCTAAGAGGAGAAAGGCAGCATGGTATAGACCAGAAGCTGCCAGACCTGGCATCTATTCCTAGAATTGTCACTAGTCTAATCATGTTCCTTTAGATACTTCTATTGTCCTCAGTTTCCCCTGAAATATATTCAATTCTTTATAATGTGATGTTTAGGTATAAGAATTCAGCAAAAATATAGCAAAGTGAGTTACTTTAACTGACAGCTATTGATATGTCACATTAGTAATTATGATTTGTACTGTTATTATTATGACCTGTGAAAGTCATTCATGTCAATGAGGATATAAAAGACTAGTGCAAAGATTATCCACAGGGCTATTTGCAGCAGTATAATTCAAAAGCATAAAAAATTGCAATCATCCCAAATGTTCTATGTATTTGGGATATATGGGCCTGGGATCTTTCCATGTGTCCCCCTTCCCACAACTCCATTATGGAAAAACTGACAATAGGTTCTTTTGTTTTTGTTTTGTTTTTAATGTAAAGTCACATATTGTGTGATATGAACCCTACTACTCTGACCACAATATATGAGACTTAGGGTTGAGCCATGAGGAATCAAGGTGAACTTGGGTAAGATGGTCATTTTGGAGGCCATGTTTCTATCATGTGACTTGGCTCAAGAGTGCCCAGTACAGATGCTCCATATTAAATGATTTTAAAAATTGATCCAAACAGATTCTTTGTCTTAGGAACTGTGAGACAGCAGAAAGTAGCTGGGAACAAGGGATCTCTGCAGTAGAAAGAAAGAAAGAAAGGAAGAAAGAAAGAAAGAAAGAAAGAGCAAGAAAGAAAGAAAGAGTCCCAATCTCTATAGGTGGAGGTCCATTGAGCTAGCCTTTTATCTTAAAGATGAACCATTGTCCCAATTTTTCTTAATGTTTCATCCACAGAATATCTGGACAACTACAAAGACAACTTTCTTTTCTTTTCTTTTCTTTTTTAATGTTTATTTATTTTTGAGAGAGAGACAAAGCATGAGCTGCAGAGGGACAGAGAGAGAGGGGGAGACACAGAGTCCAAAGCAGGCTCCAGGCTCTGAGCTGTCAGCACAGAGCCCCATGAGGGGCTCGAACCCACAAACCATGAGATCATGACCTGAGCCGAAGTCGGATGCTTAACCCATGAGCCACCCAGGCGCCCCAAAGACAGCTTTCTTGATTCCTCCATATTCTAATCATAGCTTTCATTTCTTAAGTAAACTAGTTGTGTGTCTTCTTTGCAACCTAAAAGTGGTTAGTATAAATAAAAGGTTATATATGGACCTATAAATATATTTAAGAAATATTAGTATAAAAATAAGTATAAAACTTGATAATTTTTCAAAAATTACATATGCACAGAGGAGATCAAGAAGGGCATACATCACAGTGTTAATAATGTATATATTTATGAAAACATTGGTATTTACTTTTACTTTCTACTTTTTGCTTATCTTTGTTTTTCAGATTTTTAACAAATAAAATAGATTATTCTTATTAGAGGGAAGAAGAGGTTTTTTTCTCTTCATTTTAAAAATAGTAAGTTCTGTTCAGTTCAGAGACAATATGCCATAGACTCACTTTTCCCTGCTCCTCCCTGTGACTATAACTAAATATCCTGAAGCTGATTCATCAGACAATCTAAAAACAATTTCCAAGACTTTGAATAAGAAGATACACTGGCTAAAGACCTCAAGACTTTGAGATCATCACCACAGTGGGTCTCCTGTAGGTTCTTCCAATGGTCCATACCCCACAGAGCAGGCACTGGAAATCTGCCATCTGGAATCACCCTGAGGCATAGACAAATAGAAAAGCTTGCTCTTTCTAGACAAAGAACCAAGAGTAGGACAGCAAGACCTAGTGGAGGGATCTACCCTAATCCATACCTGAGGCAATGGCAGGCTCAGTCAACAGCAGCAGCAACCAAAACCCAATGTTTCCAGAACCACCCATCCATTTATACTGGGCAGCCCTACAGGAATTAATAGGAGCTGAGCAGAGCCAGAAAAATGAAGTCAGCCAAATAACATTGTGCAGGGACTCTGAAAACTAAATTCTCATCGAAGTTATAGTTCATAAAAACAATTCAGAGCCTAAATTTAACTAGGGTGGCTGCTTATTAGAAGCTGAAATAAGATCAAAAGTCTCCAAGCATCACATTCAAGATGTCCAAGATATCTTATATACTGTTACCAATTTTACTTCCAATAAATAAATAAATAAAATGATGGATGTTAACTAGGCTTACAGCGGCAACCACTTTGTAGCATATACAAATATCAAATAATTTTGCTCTATGCTTGAAACTTACATAATGTTATAAACCAAACTTACCCCAATTTAAAAAAATCTCCAGGTACAATCAAAATCACTCATCAAATGAAGAACCATGAAAAGTACAATTTAAATGAGAAAAGGCAGTCAACTGACACCAACACTGAGATGAACAGATAATGTTATTACCTGACAAGGATTTAAAAGTAGCCATTGTAAAAATAATTTCATAAACAATCATAAATGTTCATGAAATTTTTTTAAAAAGATAAAAGTTTAGCAAAGAAATATAAGTGTTTTTAAGAGAACCAAGAGGAAATTATAGAATTGCAAAATAAAATACCTGAAATAAAAAAAAAAAAATTCACTGGATGAGCTCAGTGGTAAACTGGAGATAATAGGATTAGCAAAGCTGAAGACAGATCAATACAGCTTATTAAAAAAAAAAAACTAAACTAAACTTAAAAAAAAACTATTAACGAATAGATACATAAAACTTACAGGGCAGAAATAAAAACTAAAAAATTTGTATCATTGAAGTGCCAGAACAAAAGGAAATTGTGTAGGACTTAGAAGGTATGCAGAGGAATAATGGCTGAAAACTTCCCCAGTTTGGTGAAAGATTTAAACCAATAGATCCAAGAAACTGAACAAATCCAAGTAGCATAACTTCAAAGAGATTGTCACAAAGGACATTACAAGTAAACTTCTGAAAACAAAAGATAAAGAAAAAAATCTTAGAAACACTCAGGGACCAGTGTTATATTATGTAGAGAGGGACACAAATTGGAATGAAAGCAGATATCTCATTTGAAACCATGGAGGCCAAAAGGAAGTAACACAATATAAATTCTGTGCTAAAAGATAAATATTGTCAACTTTGATTTCTTTACCTGGTAACAACATTTTTTTTAGGAATGAAAGGGAAATAAAGAAGTTCAAAAGTGAAAGGAAACTAATATAACTTGTCACTAGCAGACCTACCCTTAAAAACTGAGCACTCAGAATAGAAAGAAATAATAACAGAAGAAAGACTGTGATCCTGGAGCCTTCATAAGAAGAAAAAGAACATCCAAATAGATAAAATTTAGGAGTAAATATCGTAGACTAGTCTACACCTTGTGATATTCCTAAATCACATTTTATGGTTGAAGCAAACATTGTAACACATCATCATCTTATGTGGTATTTAATGTATGTAAAGCAAATGCTGAAGATAATTATTTTTTAGAAAACTATTTTTAAAAGTCGGGAGAGTAAAGGGACTTAAACAGTTTCAATACTTCACTTTAAGCAGAAAATCATAAATACCAGTAGGCTGTGATTATATATGATTACATATATAATGTGATTATATATGATTATATATATATAAGAAAACTCTACAAACAAGATATTCAAAAACATTATAAGTAAATCAAAACAGAATTCCAAGAAATGTTCTAGTGCACAAGACAAAAAAAAGGAAACAGAGGAATGAGAATGAGAAACAGAGAACAAACAAAAAATTAAAAAATAAAAAGGCAGACTTAAGTCCTAATATCAAGAATTACTTTAAATATAAATCATCAAAATACACCAATTAAAAAACAGTCATTGACAAAGTTTATTTTAAAAAAAATATGAACAACTAAATGTTATCTACAAGTATTATCTATTAAAAATAAGTCTATGCAGCAAACAACAGAGCTTCAAATACATAAAACAAAAACCAACAGATCTGAAAGGAGAAACAGACAATTGTAGTTGGAGACTTCAACATCCCAGTCCCACTAACTGATAGAATTACTAGACAGAACACCAATAAGGATATAGAACTCATTAATACCATGAGCCAACAGGGTCTAATTGACATTTAGAGAACATTCCACTTAACAGCAGCAGAATACAGATTATTTTCCAGAGGCCATCAGACACTTACCAAGATAGACCATATTGCGATGTGTAAAACAGATTTTAAAATGTAAGAGAATTGAAATGATACAGAGTATATTCCTGACTCTACTGGAAGTTAAACTAGAGATCAATAACAGAAGGACAACGGAAAAATCTTCAAACACCTGTAAATTAAACAATACATTTCTCAGAATCCATAGCTCAAAGAATAAAATCACGAAAGGAATTCTTACAAATACATACAACTGGGGTGCTTGGGTGGCTCAGTTGGTGAAGTGTTTAACTCTTGATTTGGGCTCAGGTCATGATCTCATAATTTGTGGGACCAAGCCCCATGTGTGGCTCCATGGTGACAGCATGGATCCTGTTTGGGATTCTCTGTCTCTATCCATCTCCCGCTCTCATATACACTTTTTCTCTTTCTCAAAATAAATAAATAAAGTACATATAACTGAATGAAAATGAAAATACAGCATATCAAAATCTTAGAGACACATCTAAAACAATGCTGAGAGGGAAATTTATAATCCTAAATGCTTACATTAGTAAAGGGGAAAGTACTTAGGTCAAGAATCTAAGTTCCTATCTCAAGAAACTAGAAAATGAAGAGCAAAATAACCCAAAGAAAGCAGAAAGAGGGAAATAGCAAAATATAGAGCAGAAATAAATGAAATTTTGGAAAGGAAACTAATGGAGAAAATTAATGAAACAAAAAGTTGGTCCTTTGGGGGAAAATCCAATTTCCAGCAAGACAAACATAAAAAGAGAGAAGACACAAATCATCAATATCAATAATGAAACAGAGGAAACCACAACAGGTCTTTCAACCATTAAAAGGATAATAAAGGAATACCATGAACAACTTTATGATCATAAATTCAACAATTTAGAAGAAATAGGCCAATTCCTCAAAAACCACAAACTATCATAACTCAGCCCAGATTAAGTAGATAATTTGAATAGTCCTATAATACTAAATGGAATTGAACTTGTAATTTCAAAGCTCCTGAAAAATAGCTTTACTAAGATTTTTACTAAACCTTAAAAGAATTCACACCAATTTTTTAGAAAATTGAAGAGGAAGAAACACTTCCCAATTTATTTTATGGGTCAGTATTACCTTGATACCAAAACCAGACAAATTCAGGGAAGACAAAACGAAAACCTACAAATATATCTTATAGCTTTAAACAAAATCCTCCACAAAATATTAACAAATCAAATCTAGAAATACATATAAGGAATAGTATATTACGACCAGGTAGGATTACATATTAACCCGTTAAAGAAGAAGAATCACATGACCTAACAGTTGCTACAAAAAAGGACAATTCAACACCCAGTTATGATAAATACTCTCAACAAACTAGGAATAAAGGGGAATGTTGTCAACCTCATAAAGAGCATCTACAAAAATCCTGCAGTTAACATCATGCTGAATGGGTGAAGACTGAATGCTTTCCTCTCCATGATCAGGAAGGAAAGGATATCTGTTCTCACCTCTCTTATTCAGCATAGTAACAGAAGATCTAGCCAGTGTAATGAGGCAAGAAAAAATTTAAAAACAGGCTGATTAGAATGGAAAAAATAAAACTCACTATTTGCAGATGAAATCATTTTCTATTTGGAAACCCCCAAGAAATCCATAACAAATTTGTGAAACTAATAAATGAGTCCAGTAAGGTCACAGAATATAAGATTAACACACAAAAGTCAATTATACTTCTGTGCACCAATAATGAACACATTTAAACAAAATTAAAAGTGTAATACCATATTCAATTACTCCAATAAGAGTAAATGAATAGGTGTAAATCTAATAAAACATGTTTGTATGCTGAAAATCACAAAATGGGCATCTTTTAAAAAATCAAAAGACCGGGGCGCCTGGGTGGCTTAGTCGGTTAAGCGTCCGACTTTCGCTTAGGTCATGATCTCACGGTTCGTGGGTTCGGGCCCCGCGTCGGGCTCTGTGCTGACTGCCAGCTCAGAGCCTGGAGCCTGTTTCAATCTGTGACTCCCTCTCTCTCTGACCCTCTCCTGCTCACGCTGTCTCTCTCTCTCTCTCTCCTAGAAATAAATAAAACATTTAAAAAAATAGAAATAAAAAAAATAAAAAATAAAAAGACCTAAATCATTGGAGAGATATACCATGTTAATGGATTGGAAGATTCAATGTATAAATTTCCAATTCTTCCCGAATTAATCTATAAGTATAAAGCAATTCCTACCAAAATCTTAGCAAAATATTTTATATAAATTGGCAAGCTTATTCTTAAACTTGTATGGAAAGGAAGAGGCCCTAAAAGAGCCCAAACAATTTTAAAAATAAAGAATAAAGGAGAAAGAATCATTCTTCATGATGTTAGCATCTACTATATGCTAGAATAATCAAGACAGTATGGTACTGGTGGACTGCTACCTAGATTAGAACAGAAAAGAGGACCTAGAAATAGACTTACACAAATATGCCCACTTAATTTTTGACAAGGAAGCAAAAATGATTGAATAAAGGAAAGGCAAAATTTCTCTAAAAAAAAGATACTGGAAAATTGGAAATCCATATTGGAAAAGAAATAAACCCTTAACTAAATCTCATTCTTTATGCAAAAATAAATTCAAAATGCATCATGGACTTAAATATAAATTATAAAAATATAAAACTTTTGGGAAAACAAATAGGAGAAAATCTTCAGTTCCTAGGACTAAGCAAAAATTTTCTTAGATTTGATACCAAAATCACAATCTGGAGAAAGAAAACTTTATAAATTAGACCACATCAAAATTTTAAATAATTTTTTAAAGTTTATTTATTTATTTTGAGAGTGTGAGTGGGGGAGGGGCAGACAGAGAGGGGGAGAGAGAGAATCCCAAGCAGGCTTCATGCTGTCAGCATGGAGCCCAATGTGAGGCTCAGTCTCACAAACTGTGAGATCAAGACCTGAGCTGATACCAGGAGTCAGATACTTAACTGACTGAGCAACCCAGGTGCCCCAGGCCATATCAAAATTTTTAAATTTTGCTCTGTGAGTGACCTTGGTTTTTTTTTTAAGTTTATTTATTTATTTTGAGATAGAGACAGCATGAGTAGGGGAGGGGCAGAGAGAGAGGGAGAAAGAGAAGAGAGCTTCCCAAGTAGCCTCCGCACCATCAATGCACACCGCAATGTGGGGCTTGAACTCACAAAACTGCAAGATCATGACCTAATCTGAAACCAAGAGTCGGACACTTAACTGACTGAGCCACTCAGGCACCCCTGTAAGGACCTTGTTAAGATGAAAAGACAAATTACAGAACTAGAGAAAATATTTGCAAATCACATATCCAATAGAGGACTCGTATCTAAAATATATATAAAGAACTCTCAAAGTTCAACATTTTAAAAATCCAATTGGAAAATAGGCAAAAGGCTTGCATAGATTTTTCACTGAAGAAGATATATAGACTGTAAATAGGCCTATAAAAAATACTCAACATCATTAGCCATTAGGGAAACTCAAATTAAAATCAAAATGATTTATCACTATGTACCTATTAAAATGGGTAAAATTAAAAAGCACTTATAACACCAAATGCTGGCAAGGATGTGGAAAAAAGTGAGTTACTCATACATCACTGGTGGGAATATAAATGGCATAACCACTGTAGAAAATAGTTTCCAATTTCTTTTAAAACTAAAAATTGACTTACCATATAACCTAGCAATAGTACTCTCAGGCATTTATCCCAGGTTGGGGGGAAAGAATTTACTTTTATGTAGAAACGTGCACAAATTTTAAAGCAGCTTTATTCATAAGAGCCATAAAGTGAAAATAACCTAAATGCTCTTCAGTGGGTGAGTAGTTGACTAGACAGTTGTACCTGCTCATGGATCATGAACACCATTCAGCAAGAAAAAGGAACAGACTCTTGCTACATGTAATAAGCTGGGTGAATTTCAAGGAAATGCTGCTGAGTGAGTGATATAAACTGCATGATTCCACTCATATGTTAGTGAAATAATTTAATTACAGAGATGGAAAACAGATTAGAGTTTGCCCAGATGAGGCGAGAAAGAAGATGTGACTAATGAAAGAGCAGCATGATGGAGCCTTCTGGTGATGTTTCGGTTATGTGCTCTGTTCATGATGGTAGCTACCCAAAGCTGCATGTGACAAAACTGCATTCAGCTACACACACACACACACACACACACACACACACACGAGTGCTGTATAACTGACGACATTTTAATAAACTCTGTGGAGTACCAATGTCGATTTCCTGGTTTTGATATCATACTACAGTTACGCAAGATGTTCACTTGGAAGGAGATGAGGTGAAGGGGCGATGAACCTCCCCATACATTTCACTGGAACATCTTATGAGTCTATAACTATTGCAGTTATAGTTAAAAATAATAGTAAGTGCTATTTAAAATATTTGCTTCAGAAAAAGAGTTTTAATAAATAAAATGAAATATTTGCCTCAGAGGTGCCTAGGTGGCTCAGTCGGTTAAGCCTCCGACTTCAGCTCAGGTCATGATCTCACAACTCATGGGTTCAAGCCCCGCATCAGGCTCTAAAATGACAGCTCAGAGCCTGGAGGCTTCTTTGGATTCTGTGTCTCCCTCTCTCTCTGCCCCTCCCCTGTTCCTGCTCTGGCTCTCTCTGTCTCTCAAAAATAAATAAATGTAAAATAAAATAAAATATAAAATAAAACAGTTCCTTCAAGAAAAAGCACATATGCTTTTGCATGTACATTTATTATTTTTCTCCAGAATTTCCCAGAAAGAACAGGCTGTATCCAGATAAAAATGGGAAATAATAGCACAATAAAAAGGGAGACATCTTAAAATTACATGGGTTATTAATGACTTGCCACATGTAACAATCACCGATTCTAAAATAATAATTTATCTAAGTCACAAGCAATAAAAAAGTATGTATGAAAGCAGTCTTCCACTTATTTCATTGCCTACCTCACCCCCAGGTGGATGTGAAGACAGAACAAAGTGCTATCAAATGAGGATGGTAAACCTGAGTTTAAAGAAAGGTGGACAGCCTCACTGGGGGTGATGTCTGGGCTTTGAGGGGCAAACAGGAGAAAAGGAAGAGGACCCTCGATGCAGGTCATCTCGAATGAGCTGTGTAAGACAACAACCAGCTCATAGTGCCTACTTTGTATAAAACACCACACCAGCTTTACCAGGTGTGTGGGGGTGAAAGGGAAGAGAAAGAAAAAACGGAAAGAGGAAGAAATTAAGAAGAAAATGCTCGGGAGTCAGAACTCAAGAGAATGAGAAAGTCACTGAGAGCGAAAACACAGAAGGAGGAAAACGTGTCCAGCAGCCAGGTACTAGTCATAACAACTGTTACTATCTTACTCTGTGAGATACTTTCCTTCCAGTCCGAAACAGAAATAAACATAAACTACTGTGGGCACCTGGATTATGTTACCATTTAATTGTTTGCCTAGAATGAAATGGTTTGAGGAACTAGGAGATCCCAGAACCTTGCTCCTTTGTTCTCACTGTCTGAAATAAATTGTCCTGTTTGCCAATTTGCTTTTCCACAAAGAGAGGCTCCATCCTGTCTCTGAGGTTTTTTTTTTTTTTCAAAAGCTTATTTCTGCATTTTAAACTTCATTTTCAAGACTCTAGCTGAGATGAGAATAAAACCATTTAATGACTGAAGTTTGGAATCTAAGTAGATGAAATTATTTATGTAGATCATTAGAAATACATGAGTGGCCTCCCTGGGTTTCCTGTCTAGGGAAAGCTTATCATTAAATATGCTTTCTAGCCGTTACCAAAACTGATGCAATACCCCGTTCAAATCTTCTACAGACCTTCATTTATATTTCCAAAAGCAACAGCTCTTTTCTGCAAACAATGAATATGCTTGTTACGGGTTTAAATTAGAATTCTTCATTTGGAATTTGTGAATATGGGGATATTCTGGGAAATGTCCAGAAAAAAAAATCCTGCCAAGGGTTCAGCAAACAGTTGCATAACCCTCTTTTTATCTGGGGTGTTGACCCAGCCATTCATTCCATGTTTGCTGTGGTGAGTTCAGCAAAGCTGGTTCCCAAGGCAACCGTAATCCCTGAACAGAGCCAGCTCCATTGGTGGTCACTTACTACACGCTTTGTCCTCAGTGTCCTGTAACTGACTGAATGGAGAGACAGAAAACAAGCACCTTCGGTAAACATGACCTAATGAGGGTGGCGGCCTCCAACTAACTGCAGTGAGCTGCCTGGAAGGCTCCGGAAGAAGACAGGACTCTCACGTGGACAGAGGCGCCACCTCCCAAAGGAACTTCTCTCATAAAGAGTCTCTTAGTTTGGGGGTTTAATGGCATAAAATGATCCTATTCATCTCCAGGGCCAAGGAATGATCTTTAGATTGACCGAACTTTTCTAATAACTAAGTCCATCGATGAATTTGGGACTCCCAAAGAGAAACAGTATGTAGTTAGTTTCCTTTCAAAGTCTTTGAACTGGAGGGTGGGGAGGAGGGAGTGAGAGCCTGTGAGCAGCATTACTGGACTCCAGCTGGGCGAGAGCAGACGTGTGCTGAGCAGGGGCCGTGAGCATGTGACCCCTTCCTGCAGGGCCAGAAAGCCCCCTTCATCAGGGGCAGCCGTCACTCTACAGCTCGTAACCAGGCCACTGGAGCAGTGCAGTGTGGGAGGCTCTGGTACCCCATGGAAAAGTGTCTCTGAAAGTTCAGAGCTCAGTGACAATTGCAAACTTACCTTCATTGTTTCCTGGGCTCCCCTTCAGTGAATATGTGTTGAGTGTGCTGTACTGTGCTAGGATACACAATATCCTTTGACTGCCAAGGTCATTAATGGATGCACCTGGATTGATACCAGGAGTCATGCATGTAACGCCTAGCCGAGACTTTGATTTCCATTACCACTTAGTACCTGATTTCTTTAAAATTCCTTTTGCCAAATATCCCTATCCAGAGAGAGAGGAAATTCATTAATTTTATAATGAGATCCATTACAGGAAGAGTGCACTTCAATGTGAAAGCCATTCCATCAGTGGTACACTCTTCAAGTCTGCTTAACTTAACCTGTGTGAACTGTGTACTTACTCATTTGTCAAATTTAGGATTGCTCATAGCAGTTGTTTTCATCTGGTTGTGCCTCGGAATCATCCGGAGAACTTAGATGTGCAAGTGCCGGGCCACATCACAGACACACTCTGGTATATTTCTGCTGTGGGGGTGCCTGGGTGGCTCAGTCAGTTAAGCATCTGACTTCAGCTCAGGTCATGATCTCACAGTTCGTGGGTTCAGACCTTCATTGGGCTCTGCGCTATGTTATAGTAATGCTATTTGCTATAGTTGTCTGTATTATAGCTGATTTCAGCCAACAGAGGAGGGAGGGAAGGAAAGAAGCATATATACCTGTTTGGGTTCTGGATTAAGGAGGAATACGAGTAGCATTTATCAAGTATTTACACATGCCAGGAACTGTGCCAGTGTTTTTGCATATTATACTCATTTAATCCTTATAACAATTTGGCCCCCACTTACCTATGGTTAAGTTGTAATATTATGTCCATTTTACACATGCGAAGGTGGAGACATGAAGAAGTGCAACACTTTGTTTAAGACCACACACCTAGTAAATGGCAGACCTAGGATTAGAACCCCGGATGAATAGTTCTGGAATCCTCTCTCAACTGCTAACACTCTACCAGACCCAGTGACAGCAGGTTTGCCAGGAAAACTAAGCCTCTTTTGACTCTGCTAATAACTTTCTCACTTAACAATCATGTCTTCCATTTGATGTGTCATACAGTACTGCTATGGAAGAATCCGCAAAAATCAGAATTAACTCATCCTCAGAAAAAGAGAGAGGAAAAATCGTTCTTCTTCCATGTAATTGGAATCTTAAGAGGACAATCTCAAAGTGTATTCTTAGGCATAAAAATGGGTAAGTGGATGGCAGCTGGAAAATGGAGGAAGGTTGCATTGTTCTGATCCTAATTCTTTATTCCACGATGAATATTGTGTGTGGCTAAGCCAAGGAAAACACCAGTCTTTAGGTTAGGTGGAAGCCTGAGTAAGAGCCAGGCTGTGTGTACAGCCTTCAGGCTGACTCTATAAAGCTATTTCAGGAGATCATTGTCAGCTCCGGCTCCATCCCTAACATGCACTGGCCACACCTGCTTTCATACCCATAAGTCACAACTCATTTCTGCCATCAACAAGGGGCCATGCCCATTATTGTGCAATCACTCTGTGATCGTGTTATATCATTACTTATAATAAGTGTATCACTGGCGAAAGCTTAGAATATCTTTTTGTTGTGATGGGATTCTCTTAAAAGAGAAATAGGAGGCAGCAACTTACAGCATGCATGTCAATAACCACAGCAATGGCCACTCTCAGCCACGTGGGTGAGTTACCACCACAGTGTGCCCATCACCATCCTTTCTGAAGAGTGTTTGCATGCTGGTTGCAGCCAGCCTTCTATGCTGTTAAACGTCACGCTCCCTGTTCTCAAAGGAACCCTAAACAGTCATGTCTGGTTACACTTTCCCTCCAATCCTGACGTGCCAAAGGAAAGAAGAGTAAGAACAGTGGCTTACCACATTTTGGATGTTGTCAACCTCTGATCCTACAGAAATTGTCATTGCAATGGTCTTTGGGATGAGCTCGTGGGTCCCTATGACCTCACACAGAGCGACACCACTCGTGTAGACAAATGACTCCCAGCCTTCGCATCCACAGCCTGGTGTTCCGCCACGGTCTCCCTCAGGGGCTCTCCCCTCTTTAGCGGGCTCTTCCTAGAACATTGCTGTTGTTAATTCCAACACAGAAGAAGCACGAAGACTGTCAACCTCCTCATTTTTTGGTGTGGGTGCCCAGGCTCAGCCCCATTCAGGTTTGCAGAGCACTTTCACTGGAGCCCAAGGCCCACCCTAATTGGCTGTATAAATTAACATTTTTATTTTAATCAAAAATAGATGCGTGCAATGAAAGTCCTTGCCTAGGCTCACTTTGTATAGCACCCAGAACAGGGTCTTATTCATGTGGGTGCTTAATAGGACCATTTGATAATAATCTTCCTTGTCAAGCCTCATAGCTTTAATTGCCATCTTTGACAGTGAAAGCCCTTGGTTGTTCAGCTTCCTCCTTACCCAGAAACACAGAGCTGGCTAAGATGACATTCCTGCCCACTTAGGACTCCCTTTAAGGGTCCTCAGTGTCATTACAGGCTCATGTTTGACTTCTTTAGAAACTATTTTTAAAGGAAGAGAAATTTAGGCAGAGACCAGAATCATTCTGGAAATCGTCCCCCTCCTCCATCTCCAGCCCATTTTCATTCTGTGCGGGAGTGGAGGGTTGGGGGTGGAGGGCAGGGTTCATGTGGAGCCACCAAGCACTTCACTGTATTCATTGCAAAGGGCTTGATCCAATCACAGGCTGAGGAAGAACTCCTGGGGAGAAGAATGCCATTACAAATCTTGCCCTCGACATGAAACGCCAGTGATTGTTTATTAAATTGCTCTTCAAAGAGAAAACACTGGCAGGCAAATATCATTAAAATGGAAGCAAAGGGAAATGCCATAACCTTCAATATGGCGCTTTTCTCTCCATTAACCTCAGACCAATATGACTGGAACGGCCAGTAGGAACTTCTGGCCCCAAGCTCCATCAATTACCTTCATCTCAGCCCAGGGAGGGGTAATACAAACCACCCAGCTTTAGTACTTCCAAATATTGCCATGAGAAAAAAGACCCCAAAAACCCTTAACCTAAATCCACTGTCTTAACTGCAGTTGAGGACAAATTGTAGCATACATGAGTAATATTAAAACATAAAAGATATACCCTCCAGTGAAAACCTTGCACAACTTTACCGAGTAAGCAGAATTAATCACCAGGCACAATTACCATTCCTGGTCTGAATATTTATGACATAACAGAAAGCCCATTTAAAATACTCAGTAGCTTGTAATTTTTAAAAAAGCCACAGGGAGAGGGAAAGGCATGCTAAATTTATGATGAGAGGGGGGTGGGGGAAATACAGCTTCTTTCTTAATCCCCCTCTCCTATTGGTGCTCCCCACACATCCCTCTCCCTCCTCCCTTCCTGTATCCTCATACATGTCATCATCACCTTTGCTAATGGCCTGCTGGACGGCAATGGGAAGATGGGACAGGCTAAAAGCTTCTGTTCCCACCAGTTCCTTTATCCCTTCCTGGTGTTTCCACCGCCCTCCCACCTACCCACTCTCCAGTGGCTTGTAGTAGGTATTTGCATGTTGAAATGGAAATAACACTGGACTAGGAGTCATGGCTCTGGCTCTATCACAAACCTCTGTGATCTTAGACATGACCTACAGTTGCTGATCTATAAACCTTTGGACTGGAAAACTCTATCAATATATACTTCTATCAATATATGAATTCTGTGATTCAAGTAATTCCTAAATAAATGGATTCAGTCACTCATTCATTTGTTCACTCCTTGAACAAGCATGTATTGAGTGGTGGGTGTGTGCCAGGCGCTGTCCTAGGTGCCAGAGTTAAAGCCAGAAATGATCCTCCTCCTGCCCTCAAGCAGCTTACACTCTAGTGGGGAAAAGTAGACAATAGCCAATTAAACAAATATAATTAATAATGTTTGGGTCATTAATTCTGTAAGAAGAATAAGATAGGTCCTAGAGGTGAAGTTATGGCTATGTTAGGTAGCATGGCCAGGGGCTTTAAAGAAGTGAGAGAGTGTGCCACAGTAATTTCTAGGCTATTATTCAAAGGAAGTAATGGAGATCTTTCAAGTTATTGTCAATATTTCAGAAATCTCAATAGAAATTGCATTCTGCCTGTATAAGTTAATTAAAATGATTCTTAGCTTTGGGCTAGAAATAGAACCATTTGATGTGGTTTTACTTATTTCCTCACACTTCAATCAACCAAACTAGTGATCCCAATACACTCAATCTGATTGAAATTTGGAAAAAGTAATTATAACTTAAACTATTGGGTGTCTGTGAGTGATAAGTATTTGAGATGAACTATTTGAGGCCCATAAGACTAGTCACTTCTGTCTCCAGAATGGATCTTGAAAGGGTTCCTATTGTCCAAAAGAGAAACAATGCCTTTGTTTTAAACATAGCTAAATCTTAACCATGCAGTCGCTAGTTCCTCTCAATTCCTCTCCCTCCCTCCTCTCCTCCCCTTCCTCCTCTTTCCTGTTCTTGTTCTTTTTCTTCTTTTTGTTCTTCTCCTCCTCCTCCTCCTCACTCCTCTTTCTTTTCCTCCTACCCTGTCTCCTTCTCTTTCTCACTCTCCTTCTCCTCCTCCCCCTCCCCCACCAAAGATTATTTTACTGTGACTTACTATGATTCCACTAGAGACTGCAGAGATTGTAAAGGGACAGAGGAAATATCCTTGGTCAAATTTTAGTCTCAAAAGCTATTCTCTTGAAGGTCAGTGTAAAAGCTGACACTGTTAGCTTAATAAAATTTAGGAGAAACAATGGATTTCAGTTACTCATTCTCTTTACATTTCCCATCTTTTCAGGTACCCAAACATTCACACAATAACCTTCATCAAGAAACATCATATATCAGGGCACCTGGGTGGCTCAGTCAGTTAAGCGTCTGACTTCGGCTCAGGTCATGATCTCACAGTTCGTGGGTTCGACCCCACATCGGGCTCTGTGGTGACAGCTCAGAACCTGGAGCCTGCTTCAGATTCTGTGTCTCCCTCTCTCTCTGCCCACCCCCCCACTCATGCTCTGTCTCTCTCTGTCTCAAAAATAAATAAATCATAAAAAATTTAAAAAAAAAAAGAAAAAAGAAACATCATATATCTTTGCTTGATGACAAACATACAAAATAGATACCAAGCCATATCTGCTCTCAAGGTGTTTATAGCCTAGTAGACCTAAGAGTATATTAAATAAAAACAGACTGTAATATATACCTGAAGTATAGGTCAAATCTCACATTGTACTCATCAAGATTTATGTGACAGTAGAAAACAATTCTAAATTTGGGGTGGCTTAAAGGTACCAAAGTTTATTCCTGATTTATGTCACATGTCCATTGAGAGTTAGCAGGAGACTTGGGCTGGGGAGCCTACTCTTCATAAATATTCAGGTATCCAAGTGGGTAAAACAACCACCATCTTGAATATTACTGGTTACC
Organism: Crocuta crocuta; assembly: GCF_008692635.1. NCBI lineage: Eukaryota > Metazoa > Chordata > Mammalia > Carnivora > Hyaenidae > Crocuta > Crocuta crocuta. The sequence goes on from NW_027531318.1 coordinate 6,680,457, forward strand.
ATGCCAGTGAGAAAAGAATGCTCTGGAGAATCTCAAACAGGAAACCAAATCATTTTATATATTTTTAAATTTTATTATTAAGGTATAACTGACATATAACATTATATATTTTTCAGATGTACAACATAGTGATTCAATATTTGTATATGTTGTAAAATCATAGGAGACTAATCTCCCTAAATGATAGGAGATAAAACGATAAGAAACTAAATTCTGATGCCCTTTGTTTTCTATCATATCTTGTTGGCCTGACTAGTCTCTGGGCCCCACCCACCCACAAGGGAGCAGGAAGCAAATCCTACAGTCTCAGAAGGGAAGAGACCTGGAAATAGTTCGTGAACAGCAATAATGATTATTATAGCTATAAAAGAGCCAAAAGACCTGGTCTCTGGCCTCAAGAAGCTTGCCTGCTAACACAAAATTTGTTTCATTGACAAAGAAACTAAAAGTCCTGCCTTCTTCTTAAAGGACAAGTTTAACAATGCCTTGGGGAAGTATAATTATTTAGTTATTTACATCATCATGTTGAAACCTCCTGTTTAATTGAGTATACCCTCGACTTGCCCTCCACTTCTTCATGGAGTGTTTCCAGATAATGGGGAGTGAGGGGCTACAGAAGTGTAAAGGTTCCTCTCCCCTAGTAACACGCAATCCAAGGAAAGAAGAAAGCCAGATCTTCGGATTCATTTAACCCTCTGCCAACAAGCATTTATAATTCAGTGTCTAATCTCTCTCCCAATCCCAGCCTAAGGAGAGAGACCCCTTCCCCATTACCAAGTAGACAGTCTCCCACAGTCTGCCAAGGGACAAGAGCAGAGTCGGGAATACCACAAGGAGTCTAATTTTTCAGAAGCCCCGGAAGAGAACTGGCATTTACACCAAAGCATTTCAATGGCAATCTTGGCATTTGCAATTGGCTCATGGAGGCAGCAATCCAGCCAGAATGCTTGGCTAGTACATTGAGTTGGGTTTAAATAGAAGGTGTTGCCAAAAAGAGTCCACCCCACAAGAGAAATCTCATACCTGTAAATCATCACTGGGCTAGTGATTGAGGGGCTCTCAGTTTTGACTAGATATTATCAGTTTGATTAGATAATTGTTTGGTTAACCAGAGGATGGTCATTCAACATCCATGGTGAGAAGGAGGCTATATTTCCAAGTACTACTGACCAACAGCTCTCTTGACTTCCCAGTGTAACCAGACTTAGAATTGCTGAATTTTCCATTTACAATTCAATAAGAGCTAAAAGACAAATCTGCTTTAGGGATTAAAAATCACTTTGATTTCTAAGTGCCATTGGGGTGAACTTTTTCTGCATATAATTTCCAAACCTGTAAAATTATGACTAATAAATACAGTAGCAATTCTCATGACACTTGGTGGAAAAATATCTTTTTTGCCCTCTTCTACCCTCTAGGCAAGAACACCCTATCTCCTTGCATAGGATTCTTCAAAGACCCACTGCCTTCTCTCCCTTTTCTTTCATACTTCAACACCTGAAGCTTCTCTCACCAATGACTTTGTCACTACCAAGTCCAACAACTTTCTCTCCTGCTTGACATTCTGCATCACTACATATCAGGGGATTATCCCGTGGCTAACCCAACAGGCTTCAGGTGCAGTTGCCCTGAAATCTGGGTCCACTCTTATGAGTAGTGGCATTTGAACTCTCCAACATCTAGGTGTCCTCATCAGAAAATGGGAACAATTTGGAGGTCCTATGTCATGGGTCTCTTGCGAGGAGTAAATAGAATAATATTAGTAAATTGTCCAACAGTGTCTGGCATGTGGACAAGCCCTCACTGGTTGATCACTCAGTGCCCGGTAATGGTGGTGTTTCCTTCCTGATAGTCTCTTCTCTCCTCCTTTAGTTTCTGGGATACATTATTTCCTGGTATTTATTTTAAATAAATCTTTGATTATATTATTGCTTAGTGCATCAAACCTTCAGATCTGCAATGGGCATAAAACAGTTCAAACCCACATTGGTGCTCCCTGGACTATTACAACAGCCTTTAGGGAAATATCCCTGCCAGAAATCTTCACTCACTCCAGTCCATTCTCCCCACTCACACAATTCAGGAGCATAACACCCTGAAAACTTCCAAACGTAGCACTCTACTAATCCAAAGCTTTTAAGGGCTTCCTGAAACAAAAGGGAAGAGACCTACCTTTGTGATCCCTCCCCTTGGAAGTGTATCTTTTGAGATTCTCTTCAACTGTTATCACCTTAATGTTATCTAGGATGTACCTAGGCATCCTTCCTGGATTTGGTCCACATTTGACTATATTTAGCAAAATTTCCTATACAGTTTGTGGATTTGGTTGTAGAAAGATCTTAAATTTCATTTAAGATGAAGTTCGTCTATTTTTGGTTGTATTAGTCAGGAAGTAACATCAGTTCAACTGGCTTAAACTAGTAAGGAATCATATTATGCTCTATGCCAAGAAGTCTGAAAGTTGAGTGGCTTCAAGGTTGATTGGTTCAGTAGCTCAACAATGTCATCAGGGACCTGAATTCTTGGCATGTTTCAATTCTACCACCTTCAGGGGGCCAGCTTGATCCCCGTGGTTGCAACCAGACATAACCAGACAGGACATTATCTAGTAGACAGCATCTAGTCACAACCATTCATGAGCTAAGCATTATTATCTCTATTTTATAGATAAGGAAAGTTATAGATAAGGAAGTTTATAGGTATGTTCAGATAAGTCAAGGGATTTGCCCCACATCGCACAGCTATTAGCAGTAGAAACATAATTTGAACTCTGGTTTATCCAACTCCACAGTCTATGCTCACAGACGTCCAGTTCTACTCCTCCCAAGCACAGGAGCAAATGACATTTTCCTGGAACTTCAAGAGTAGAATTTACAAGGCTAATATTTTACTCACACTCCATAAGTTTACTGGCCACTAGCTAATTTCTTAAAAGGAAAAAAAAATTTAGAAATGCTGATCATTAGAAACTTGGACTTTTATTAGCCATGATTGGTTATAGTCTCAATTCTTAACAAATAATGGTAATGTACATATAAATATCTTAATCTTTAATTAATAATTAAATTATTGACAAATCCAGTCAATAATTTCACATAATCATGTTTGCAGTTTTTATGTATGTGTGATTATGAATATAGGTATATGCACACGTACATATACATACATATACATGTGTGTGTATGTATCCGTGTGTGTGTGTGTGTGTGTTGATAAGTCCTAGAAAAGTTAAGAATCCTGTTAAAACTTACACAGCTAGGAAGACAATGAGGGAAATTAGGAGACATCAGGATGACTTTCTGATAAGGTATTCTTACAGTGTTCTTTCTTTAAGGATCTGAAACTAACAAATTACTTCCATTCACCACAACAGAATCCTAGAGGAATGTCATCAAGGTTACTCTAAGTAACACAATGGCATTGCTGCATTCAACAGAGGAACCCACTGCAGGAAACGCATTTCACACCAGCCTCCTTGCTCAGCGTGGTGCTGGTGCAGAGGGACGACTTGAACATCAGTTCCTTTCATCCTTTCCCAGGCTTCTATGGACCACACCAGCCTGCCATATTTCTATTGAAGTGGGCACCAAAAACATAGGATAGGTAAGCAAGCAAATCGCTGCCTGAGTACTGGGAAACAGGCAATTTGAGACATTATATCTTGCTCCCCAGAGAATCCCAAATGAGTGAAATTATCGACAGACCCTCCCAACACACACACACACACACACACACACACACACACACATCCTGCCAACCTGATCACTTGACCAAACGCTTGTATAGCAAACAGAGTACTATAAATAACCCAGATCTAATCACACGGGCAGGTGACAGAGTCCATCAGACGCCCTCAAATGTGCATCCTGATGCCTGACTCCTCCCGAATGCTGGCACACCCACATCTCCAACCTATCGAATCCCTTGGTTCTGTCTCTGCAACCAAACTGGCTTTGAGAAACCACACAGCCCCCATTTTCGGCATTTCCTCTTTTTCTGCACCTCGAAACCCAAGGCAGCCTGTCCCGACCACATTACCCAATCACAGCCTGAGCCCTGGCCAGGCGCCTGGCTTGCGTTCTGCCCAGTTGGCCCAGATTTTCATGTCTAAGGTGTCGGGACAGCTTTGCTGTGCTAACTTTGGAGTTGAGTGGCATTTCCCAAAATGAAATGGTGGTTGGGCAAAGGTCTTCCAACGACCTCTGTGTGACACGAGCTTATGAATACGGGGGTCTGTTGCTACTTCTCCCCTTAATGCTCTCTGCGGAAAGCTGGGTGAAGGGCCGCGGTCCCTGCTCTGGGGCGCAGCCCAGCCCTGCCGCGTTATTTCCCTTGGCTGAGCCCAACACACTAGTGCTGTGTTCGCCTTGCTCTACAGTTGCTGTCACAGATACCGCGGGCATCACACCGGCACTGCACTGGCATGTCGCTCAGACACCCAGCCCTGCGGAGCAGGAGGGGGACAGGAAGCACTTGGGCACCCCGCACTCCATCTCCGCAGACACGAGCCCTCGACGATGCAAACTCCGGGGATACTTAGAGGGCTCCCCTGGAATGTCTACGAATCCGCCACGGCCAGGCATGTTTTAGCAGCAGGGGCCAGTCATCTGTCTTCGCCAAAATCTGTCTTACCTCTTTCCTGTCCAGCTTGAGGGGGCCAGGGGAGCCGGCTTGACTGGCATCAGGTTTCACCCAAGGCAACCTGGGCTGTCCAGAGCCTGACCGCTGAAGACAGCACAGCTTTCTTTGGGAGCCTGGGGAAGGCTGCTGCTACTCCAGAGACCCGGGGAATATTCTCCCTTGTGGTCTCCCTGCCTCCTTTCCCACAAGTCCCTGTGTTTTGAGATGGAGCACCATGACAAGCCCCAAATCCCACCCCAAAGGATTCCTGCCTTAAAATACAAGAGAAAAGAAAGTGCTTCTCGGCTGATGAACACAATGGAGTCATTCCTCTACATCTGAAACAGGTGGAGAGGAGACCATTATTCTGTCGTGACTGTGATATGGGGGTAGCAGGGCAACCAAAAGAGTTCCATGTGGCTCGTGAGGCGGTGCCAGAGCCAGCCAGAGCAGACAGCCGCCTAGGGGCTTTCGTAAGGCTCCAGTGAAGCACCAAAAGCGCTTAGAAGACTCGATCACGCATGCTTAAGGATCTGGCACCAGGAAGCAGTCAATGAGTACCTTAAATATTTCCTATCTTCTTCCTTTCCCTGCCCCTCACCCCACCACTTTCTCCACAGAGGGATGCCAGCTAGGTTTCTATGACAGGAAAAGACAATTGGCACCAAGGGAAGGAAATACTAGGAGCAATACCTTCACTATGCTGTCTTTGAGTGACACCGATGGCTGTGACAATCTGTTCCCCTCTCGCTGATTCTTACCAGTCATCTCTGCCTGCTAAGGGACTCTGGTCTGAGGTGCCATCTTCCCCGTCACAGGGTGGAGGCAAACCTGACACAGAAGGTTCTGGGCACCACTGGGGAGCTGAGAGGCTGCAGAAGCAGCTGGAAGCTAAGCAGTGGGGGGATGGGGGCAGATCCCAGGACAAGATTCAGGGACACAGAGACACCCCCCCCCTCCCCACCCGCCCCAGCCGTTGCCTCAGGAAAAGCCCAGAGCAGATACAGGAGCAAAACCAAGCACTGCAAGGATTCCAGTGTCCCCTCTTGGATGCCAGTATCTTGACTCAGAAACAAACTTCTCATTTATCATCTGGGGACTGAGCAAAAGACACATAACACACGATGACAAAAATCACCCCTCAGCGCTTTTCTGAAATACTGTAAACAAGGAGAGGTGCCTATGTGATTAGCAAAAAAGAGGACTTGCGGATATTTTTAAATAAATGTAGTTGTATTGCTTGCAAGAAGGTACTGAGACTTATATCATGTCCATAAATATGTATTATTTATTGGTACTTCTTGTGAAAGCAAATACTGTGTGATGCATAGAGGGACAGGGAGGGAGGCAGGGGGCCTGGGGAGAGGGAAAGAAGGACACAAAGGGTTTGCATTAGCTGGTAAGTTAGAATCAGCGCATAAAGCTATTAGTTAGTAAAATCCCCCCAGTATGTTCTAATATAGTAAAAGGGCAAACTGTGTCATACAAAGCATCGTCAAAGAAGATGTGAGTAAAGAAGGAGGCAAACCATAAGAGACCCTAAAATACTGAGAACAAACTGAGGGTTGCGGAAGGGGAGGTGGGTAGGGGGATGGGTCAATGGGTGACGGGCATTAAGGAGGGCACTTTTCGGGATGAACACTGTGTGTTATATGTAAGAGATGAATCACTAGGTTCTGAAGCCAGACTGCACTGTATGTTAACTAACTTGAATTTAAACTTTAAAAAATAAATAAATGAAATGAAACAGAATAGAATAGAATAATAAAATAAAGTAAATAAAATAAATATAAAATAAAATAAAATAAAATAAAATAAAATAAAATAAAATAAAATAAAATGTAAGTAGCTGGTGCTGGGGGCAGGGTCTGTGGAGTGAGGATCCCTCTCCTGATCCTGAGGGTCTAAAGAGACATCCTAATCTGAGAATGACTGACCCCTGGAGACTCAGCTGCAAGGATTTGCAGGGTGTCCACAAGCTTCCAGAACTACCTGCAAATGTAGTGCTTTAATGTGCTTTCCTGGGGAGAAACGTCTGTGTTTTATTCGACTGCAAACAGTCCTTGACCCAGATTAATTGAGGAAGTGGATTATAAAAACAAAAGGAAGTGTGCGGGGCTGGGGAGAAAGAAATAAGTTGCTGGAAGAACAAAGCATCCTGTTATGAAGTATATTACAAGTCCGGCAGATTTCAGGTGGAACGGGGCGTGGGGAGAGAGAAGAAAAGAGCAAAGTAAGAGTAGATTGTTGATTATTCTCTAGAATTTGGACTTGGGTATTAGAAGTAATGGGAAGTGATATGACGATATCTGTACTGATGGACACTCAATCTAATCCTAGGGTGCAAGATGGATGGCCGGGAGAGAAGGAGATAAATAAATGCAGCCAAATGGAGCATCTAAATGATAAAAGTTTGCCTCTCTAAAATGACGGTGTAACAGCATCCTGTCGCTCTTGTTACTGATAACCACAGTTGTGCACCAGGAAAGGTGACCCATGTCTCGTGGGAGCCCTAGGGCTTCCCCGAGAGTCCTAATGGCTTTGGGTATGTGTTGTTAAGCTGACATCTCTCATCTCCAAACCCTTCTGTCCTCTGCTCTGTGGTGCCAGGGCCACCTGCTCTGTGTTAGATTCCACCAAGAAGGGACTCAAGCAGGAGACTGTGGGGCCAGGGGTGGGAGCGGGAGGGGACTCATTCCTTCCTGTCTGTTCTCTGTTCTTGGGAGCCTCGCCCCAGCAACACCCACTTCACCCCGGCAAAGGCAACTCCTTCCCACGGCCGCGGCTGAAGCCAGCTGACAGTTTTCCAGCACCTACAGAACCAACTCCATCAAACCACAGCCTCAGAGACCCCCAGCATCCTCTGCTTGATGCCCCCTCTCCATGAGTCTGAGTCGCAGCCCCTCAGAGCCCTACCCCACACTCAGAGACACCACCCCGCAAGGCCCACCTCTAAGTGTCTGTGCTTTCATAATTTAAATCCTTCTAATCCTAGAAACGGTAGCTGCTCCCTGTAATGACTGCCTCTGGGCCCTGGATTCTGGGAAACTGAGGGCCCCACAGGGGAGCACCCAAGTGTTCTGCATCAGAGAGGGAGAAGGGGGCGCTCCCAGAGCAATCCAGGAGAAGGGGACACAGCAGACGGCCCGCGGAGAGAACGTGTAGGAGCGAGAACACAGGGAAGGGTTGTAAGAACTGCTCTGCCTGCTGTTCCCTCCTCTTCCTTTCCTTCCAAACCTCCTGCAGAGTCTCCTGCCTCCATACATAGTGTGAGGAAAGCAGGGAGAAGGGCTAGTCTTTTTTTTTTTTAAGTTTATTTATTTATTGAGAGAGAGAGAGAGAAAGAGAGCAGGGGTGAAGTGGGGTGGGGGGAGAGAGAAAGAGAGCAGGGGTGGAGAGAGAGAGGGAGAGAGACCCAAGCAGGCTCCACACTGTCAGCGCAGAGCCCAACACAGGGCTTGAACTCACAAACTGTGAGATCATGACCTGAGCCAAAGTTGGACGCTCCACCGACCGAGCCATCCCAGGCGCCCCGAGAAGATCTTAAAATTTTAAAGATCTTTCAAGAAGTTTGAAGGCTGGATGGCAAGATGGCAAGTATCATTAAGTTTTATCCCTCTGGGAACTGCTCATCATCCTCAGCATAGCTGTGGAGAAAAAGCTCAGTGAGTCTTTGATGAGCAAAATGAGTTCCCCGTCTGCCAAGCCTGCAAACCAACAGCTACCCCAGATTCCTAGAAGTCATATCACTTTTCTACTAATGAAAAAAATTTTGTTTTCTTATCTCTGCGTTCACTGAGGCAGAGAAGAAGCTGGCATTGCTAATGAGTGGCTCATCCGTACTGGGTCACACTGAAAGAGAATTTTTATTTCTCTTGGTCAGAGATGAAAGATTGTTTTTTTTTTAAGTAAAAAAAAAAAAAAACCTTAAGAGAAGTCCTCCTAAGGATATTACAGCTCACAAAATCGCTTCCAACTTCTTAGAGCATCTATTTTACTATGCAAGGACACTGTTTATTAGCTTGATTTCTTCTTATGTTCCGTTTTGGCTTTAATGAGCGATGTCTTTGAGTTCCTTTATACCCTCCCTGCCTTATTATCATCTAGCTGTGTGTCAGGAAGTGCAGGATAGTGGCTTTTGATGAATTGTGCTTTAAGGCAAAACCACAGAGGAGGGGAAGATGGATCGCGGATGATTTGGGGCTTTGAAGGGGCACAGCCTGCCTGTGAGTCGGAGGGTGCAGGAGCTTATTAGTGAGTTAGCTCCTCCTCTCCATCCTATCACTTGTCTTTACGAAGCCATTACTGGCCCCCCGGTACACTTCTCCTGGGCAAGGCAGGAGAAATTTATAGGGATCAAAGCCCTCGGTAACAGCAACAACAACTTTAAGAGGCAGTTTGTTCAACCAAATTAAAAATGAAGCTTCCCCGCCCCCCACCCTTCTGCACTCCTGGAAATGCATTTCTATTTCCACTGAGTTCGTAGAGAAATTTGATGCAAACAGACCATCCAAGCTCTCTGAGGCTGATGTTCCTATGAGGCTCCTAACTGCTGTGTGCAGCAGGCTGTAGACATTATTATTATGTGTCAGGCATTATTATCCACATTACACAAATGAGGAAATTGTGGTTGAGGGTGGAAGAGATTAAACTTCCCAAGGTTTCTTAGCTACCAAATAGTGGAGCCAGCATTTAACCCACATCTGTTAGATTCTGTGGCTCATGGCCTCAGCCACAATGGTATAAAGAAGATCTGGTGCTGGTTGTATAATCACGTCACCAGGTACAGGCTGGGCACACTTTGGTCTTACATTTCACCCAGGAAGCAGATAACCTGGGAAGATGACCTCTGATTTGAGGTGTTGGAAATAACTGCAGAAACTGAGTTCTCGGAGCAGTGTGCTGGCCCCTGGGGAGGACACTGCTGAAGAGAAGGTTTGATGGAAGCCTCAGAGACTTTGCAGACTCGGGGCTCTGCTCAGCCTTGCAGTGGAGTGCTACCTAGGCCAGAGATGGTTCCATCTTTTTTTTTTTTAATATTTATTTATTTTGAGAGAGAGAGAGAGAGAGAATGAGCAGGGGGTGGAGGGGAAGAGAGAGAGAGAGAGACACAGAATCTGAAGCAGGCCCTGGGCTCTGAGCCCCAAGCTGTCAGCACAGAGCCTGACACAGGGCTCAAACCTGGGAACCATGAGATCATGACCTGAGCCAAAGTCAGACGCTCAACTGACTGAACCACGCAGGCACCCTGAGATGGCACCATCTTGACACCATATTGACAAAGCGGATTTATTTTCCTTAATGATAAAATCTAGCTGGTGAAAATCAGAAGTACAGTCATTCATTTGACAAATCTGTATTGAGCGTCGGCTCTGTGCCAGGGACTGTGTGAAGGATACGTAGTGCATGAGGCCAGCCCTTGCCTTCACAGAGCTTCCCCTAAGTTGCCTGTGCGCCTCATAAACAGGTGGTGGGAGTGGGAACGGGTAAAGCCTCTGTGAGAGCAATTTCTCAGTTTATCACTAAAACCCCTTTAAAATGCATCCAAGCTCTTCCAATCGTTGTCTTCCTTTCTCTTCCTTTTCCTTCCTGAATGGTTTTATCTGAAAGCCACAGATGGTGCAGAACTAGGTAAGTAGGTGGGGAGAGGGGCTCTTGAGGAACTGTAGTGGCCCCTGGGAATGCACAGTGGGAGCCTTAGAGAGGTGAGGATGGTGCCTACCCCAGGAGCACTGGCCTGGTGCAGGGAGTCAGAGCCTGAGTTAGGTGAGAACACACATGTGGAGGGCAGCAGGGTGAGGAAGGTGTCCATCTATGGAGAAAAAAGTAAGAAAACCAAAATGTGCTTACTCTTTGATACAGCAAAATCACATCTAGATATTCATCTTAAGGAAATAAATAGCAGAGGTGTACCAAACTCATGTGCAAAACTGTTAGTCATGCATAATCATTGTAGTAGCAAAAATCTGAAGACATCTCAAATGACGAACCAGAAGACAAATGGCTAGAGAGCCCAAACAGGCTTACATGAGTTAAGTACACATGTACTGGTTAAAATGACTGGGGTGACACAGAAGATCACAGGGAAAAGAAAAGTGATGTAAAGTGGGGCACCTGGGTGGTTCAGTCAGTTAAGTGTCCGACTTCAGCTCAGGTCATGATCTCATGGTTTGTGAGTTCGAGCCCCTTGTCAGTCTCTGTGCTGACAGCTCAGAGCCTGGAGCCTGCTTCAGATTCTGCATCTCCCTTTCTCTCTGCTCCTCCCCTATTCACACCCTCTCTCTCTCAAAAATAAATAAACGTTAAAAAAATTATAGAAAAGAGATGTAAAGATAATTGGTCATCCATATGGGGGGAAAATGAAATTGGATCATGATTTCACACTTTCCACAAAAGTTACTTCCTGGTGGCCTACAGATTTAAATGGGATCGACAGACTTTAAATTTTAGGAGAAAATAGAGGGAAAGATCTTTCTGGATTCAAAGAAGAGGGTGGGGACTCTTAAGACCAAAAGCTCAACCTTAAAGAAAAAGAACTACATTAATATTAAGAACTTGTTTTCATCAAAAGACTCCATTGGGTAACACAGCAAGCCACAAACTGGGAGAAAATGTTCACAACTTATGTAACTGAGAAAGAGTTTCTCCAAAAAGTTAAGGATAAAACAAACAACCCAACAAACACATTAGCAAAAGATATGAATAAGTATTTTACAAAGGAGAAAACTAATGAGTACATTAATTAGGGAAATGCAAGCTAAGCCATACCTACATACTACTTTACAAACACTAGTTTAGCAACATTTCTTTTAGCCCCAACAGCAATAGGAGCTCTTACATACTGCATGTGGGAGAGTGATTTGATAAAACTAACTGGAAAAGCAATTTGGCTTAATCTTATAAAGGTGAAAATACATGGACTTTAGGACCCAGTGATCTCAGTGGAAGGACATCTACATGGAGGGGTGGCTCACAGAACCTAGTGCAAGTTCACCAGGAGGCAGGCACAAGAGACTTCCTAGCTGTATGGATTTGTGTCCTCCCCAGAGCTTCATAATATGACCTTATTTGGAAATAGGGTAGTTGCAAATATCATTATTTAAGTTAAGATGAAGCCATACTGGAATAGGGTGGGCCCTGAATCCAGTATCACTGGTGTCCTTATAAAAAGAGAAGAAAAGCTACAGATATACACAGGAAGAATCCCATACGACAGTGGAGGCAGAGACAATCAAGGATGAGTCTGCAAACTTAAGGAACACTCTAGACTGCTGATAACACCAGAAGCTACCAGAAAGGCATGGGATAGGTTCTCTCGTAAAGCCTTCAGAGATGACGTGGCCCTGCCAACACCTTGATTTTGGACTTCTACCTTCCAGAACTGTGAAAGAATAAAGTTCTGTTGTCCATAGCCATACAATTTGCACAGTTTTCTATGGCTGCCCTAGAAAATGAGTACATTTTATTGTTCATAGGGGCCAGAAAACGGGAATAACTTAAATAAGCTTGAATAGACTGTAGAATCTTCATGTAATGAAAAACTACATGACTGTGATGATAAATGAATGAGAACTCCACACATTAGCATGGAAGATGCCTTTACTCTTTCTCACTATTTACTGACATTCTGATCAGTCTCTGAGACCCATTTCAAGTCCTACCTCCTCCACAATGGCTATAACAGCTACTACCTTGTGTTGACTCCTGCTTCATGCCAGACATTGCACATGGTCTTGCTCACCTTTTTGGAAATCTCTACAACAATCCTTGAAGGTAGATACTGTTGCCTTACTGTGGAGAGGAGAAAAGCAATTTTGAGCTGTCAAATGACTAACTGTAGGTCACCCAGACTCCACTGTCCACACCCTTTCTGCTCTGGAGCTCAGATCCACGAAACAGGTGCTTACTGCCCTGCCCCTCCCTCCCCCCACCAAATGCCACCAATTGGACAAATATTACCATTTGGGGTCTGTAGTAACTAACTTGGCTGTTGATTATCTTCAATTCACTTTATTTTCTAGTTTTGCTCTCTAAATGTCTCATGTCTAATTACTACATTTAGGCCCATCATCTCCAGGAAAACAGCATAAGTACTTACATTTCTTCTGGATAATATAAGGATAGGAACTCAGCAAATGTTTACCATTCATATGTTTATTGAACTCCTACTATGCCAAACCTTGTGGCTGAATTAAATCTGCTGGAACCTGTCACAGCTAGTCACTTAAGGAGCAAATGGCCAAAACTATGCAATGAATGCTACATAATATATGTTTGTTTTCCCTTTCTAAGGAAATTCTGTGCACACAACTGACTCAAGCCCAAGCAGAATAAAGAGACAAGCCATTTTGAGCAATAATGGATCCACTTACTATCCATGGACAAGCTAAGTTTCCATGCTTTCTCTTTGGCATTTCTGTGTTTTGTGTGTCCAGCAACTGAGTAGAATCAGCGGCTTCCAGGTTGCTGGGGTTTATAGGCTGTGACAGATGCAGAATAAGTAAGCAAATAGATTAATATGTATTAAATTACCGCATTAGTCTTCATTATTTCCAAGTTTAGTACTTGCATGCACATGTGAAAATGGTATTTATCCATGATGCTTACCATGGGTGCTGATTAAAACAGAATCACTCTGAGAATCAGCACAACCATAAAAGCCAGCATCAAAACTACTTATTCTCTCTCTCCCATCCTCCCTCCCAAGTGCCTGGCATAGCTGACTTGCTTTAGTGGCTCATCAACCCATAGCAATCACATGACCCACAAACAATTCGGTGGTTTAGGGTTCCAACACTGTTCCATTTTGTCTTGTACCAAAGTGATTTAGAAATCTTTTTTATCCTGGATTTCTGATGTGAAAATACAGCTAACACAGCCATCAGAGACACTATTAAAAGAATATGCTTCTTTGGCCATGAGTTCCAAGCTCTCCTGGGATTAGCAACCCTAAAAGGCAGGATCCCTGAAACAGTAATGCCGGGAGGCAAAATGTTGATACAACCCCAAAACACAGTGCTTTATACTGGAAGAGGCCTCCTTAAAATCGTATTGAGGGGACCAGTGAGTTAAGGGAGTACTAGCAGTATGCAGAGTCCCAAACTGCACTCCTGAATATGCCTGAACCAAAGGCATCAACCCAGGCCATCCCAAGAACCATGTCAGCCAGTCATTCCAGGTGTAAGGACATGGTAAGGTTTTGAATAAGACCGACCCAGGTGAGAAAATTCTGTCTCTACCAACATATAGTGATATGGACCTTGGCACTTTCTTTTTTTTAACCCTGCTTAGAACATCTGTCACTTAGGGTGATAACAAAGTCTGTGCCACTGGATTTTTATGAGGGTGGAAAGATAAAATACACGGAAAGATGAATCACAGGGTATGTAAACAACACAAGTTCTTCTTCCTTTCTTGTTTCCCTTATCCATCACTAAACAGCAGGACAAGTCATGACTTCTGCTGTCTCGAATTACACCTGCTACTAATTGAAACAAGTCTTCCTGAGTTCAGGCCTCCTTCATTATTTGCAGCTTCCCACATGACCTCTAAGACTGCAACCATTACTTTTGTAAATACAACCTTCTTATCCCTCATAACTTAATGAAAATACCTTGGAAACTATTTTTAGGCTTTATTATGACATGAAACTTTATGAACTCATTACCTTAAATGTCTCAACCCAAGAAGTGGAAGCAGTTCAAAACCCACAGGCATATAACATTAGTCCAAAAGTGTGCAAAAACCATACAGTTTTCTCCAGGGCAACTTAGAATTTGAAATGTGCTATCCCTATCTCTGAGGTTTCTCTCACTTGGGTTTGAGTCTCCTCACATGCTACCTTTGACCTGTAGCCTATGGTCTAGAAGAACCGAGGACAAAACCTATTGGGTTGAACCTATGAAATTTCTCATATTTGGCCATTTTTGACCTATGGAAATGGTAATATCATAAAAGTTTAACCTGATAGAATGAGGCCAAGGGTAAAGGAAATCAGAGTGGACTCAGAAACTAAATACTGTGGTTCCCAAACACAAGGTTGCCACGTCGTTTGTGATGTCCACATCTTGCAGGTCTGAAAAACTTGACATTGTTATTTGGGTTCTCTCTCCCTACTAGTAGGGCAGGTGCTGACTGAACAGATGCATAATTACGACTGCAATAAACAGCACTGATGGAGGGGTAAAGCCATTATCTCCACACCCAGACAGAGTGAGGACAGCAGGCTGGAGTTCTTACAGCCAACCCCTTGTGGGTGCCATAACCTCTTGGGGAGTTGTCAGTCCCATCCTGAAGCTAATGACATTAATCATTAGCCAGCTTAGAAAGGTTAATGGGTAGTTTAAGTGAGAGGAACATTTTTATGAAGTTGCTGTTCCTGGGAATCAGGACATAAGAACATAAGAAGGTCATGACTGTGACATCACCATTAACAAGGCCCTCCACCCACCTCATCATATACATAGGACACTTGGGCACCATAAAGTGATTCTTTCTGCAGTTCAGGGACAGGCTAACCAACAAGAACCAGGTATAATTCCAGACCTACTTCCTAATCCCTCCCTAGGACATAATTTTATCAAAGAGTGTCTTGCAAAGCAAAAGTGTCTTTGAGTTGTCTCTTATTTTTAAAGAATCAGTATAAGTAGTCCAGAAAATTTTCTGATTTGGTAACACAACCAAACAAAAAAGCTGATACACAAACTGCTCACTGTTCAGGAATCTATCTGCTGTGAAATTGCTGACAACACTTCCTTCTCAGTTCTACCAAAAAGGTAACCTAACCATGGCAAGCTGGGTTTCCTGGTCCTGGGGAATGAGGGAGGCTGCCTTGCCAAAGCTTCCTCAGCTCTGCCAGGTGCCCTGGAGATCCAGAGATGTTGAATGTGTCAGATGATATTTATGAGCCACCTCATGAGTTTTCACTGTTTGTATTATGTTCAGGTTTCTTCATTTATTTTGAAAGAGAAAGAGAGAGAGAGGGCAGAAGGAACAGAGAGAGGGAGAGAGAGACAAAACAGAGACAGAGAGACAGAGAGAGAGGGAGAGAGAATCCCAAACAGGCTCTGCGCTGTTAGCACAGATCCCAACTTGGGATTCTGACTCATGAACTGTGAGATCATGACCTGCACTGAAATCAAGAGTCAAACACTTAACCAACTGAACTACCCAGGTATCCCAAATGTTTATGTAAGTTTTTTTAAAAAATCAAGAAGCAATTTGCATCTTTGAGAGACTTCTCTCTTTATATCAGTGTAGTGGGATGCATTTTTCCCTCTTGATGTCACACTAGGGGGTCTTTTGTAAAACAACTTAAAATGGATAAAAAAGACTCTGAGTGTAATCATACTCAAGAGTTTCTCTAGAGAAGCAGTTGTCCTTAGCAGCTGGAAAAGTCTGAAGACCATCTACGTGGAGTCTGAGCCCAGACTGGAGAGTTGCTGTCCTTCATTCTCATTCTCCCAGCAACAAGTGAAGCTGAGCCTTCAGCTCCAACCAGGACAATGGGAAGAAAAGATGAAATGGAATGGGCTGAGACTTCAACAGGAAGGCCAGACAGGAAAAGCTAGAATAATGACTGGGAGTGGGCAGGGCACTAAGAATGGACCAGAAGGGTTGAAGACACCAATGGACACTGGAAGGCCCATGGGAGAGGCTCCCAAATAGATCCAGAGAAGCAGAGCTCCAGAGTTGAGGAATGGAGAATAAAGTTCCACATTGCCCATTGAGGAGCTGGTTTGGTGTGTTGACTGAGGTAAACAAATGCCAGCCAAAGTGGACTCTGAATGGAATGCAGGGGCACCTTGTGCCTGAAGTGAAAAGCTGTGCATGTGTAGGTGTGTGGGTGTGTGTATCCTCCTAGAGTCCACTCTTCTAGGATATAGGTACAGCCCACACTTCTTGACCCCATGTATGCACTTGCTCAGCTAGCAAGAAGGCTTCTTATATTGTAATGGGCCTCACTGTTGTGTCTTTCCAATGCCCATATGTACATTCATTATTTAATCTATTTAGTACTTATTTTATGAAAACAACCATGTGCTAGGTGTTAGGGACAGACACCACACTGATCAGGACAGACAAGCTCTGGAACACATGGAGCTTATAAACTGGAAGCAGGCAAACAAACAAATGGAACCAGGGTAGAAGGAGGATGTTGGATGGGGTGGTCAAGGAGTACCTCTTTGAGGAGGTGACATTAAGGTGTCACGTGATTGAAGAGAAAGAGCTGTCATGTCAAAAGCCCAAGAAAGAACCATTCCATCAAGTGGAAAGAGCTGGTGCCAGGGAAACCCATTAACAGCAAACTCCTTGTGTGGCTGTAAGGCAGGAACGAAGGGGAAACATGGGGATTCCCTTGGAAGGGGGTCTTCTAGAAGCAGAACAAGGCCTTTTGGGATTCTTTCTCCTAAGTCCATGGAGAGTTCTCAGCAGGAAATTACAGGTTCTAGCTCACAGTTTTATTTATTTATTTATTTTTTTAAATGTTTTATTTATTTCTAGGAGAGAGTGAGAGAGAGAGAGAGAGAGACAGCGTGAGCAGGGGAGGGTCAGAGAGAGAGGGAGTCACAGACTGAAACAGGCTCCAGGCTCTGAGCTGGCAGTCAGCACAGAGCCCGACACGGGGCCCGAGCCCATGAACCGCAAGATCATGACCTAAGCGAAAGTCGGACGCTTAACCGACTAAGCCACCCAGGCGCCCCCTAGCTCACAGTTTTAAAGCTCTCTTGGCTGCCCACCAAGGATTGTTGTTAGGAGCCATTTACCAGAAGCCAAGGAGAAAGGATGGTACCTGGGTCTAGTGTGATAGCAACAGAGATGGTGAGAAGGGACAGATGTGAGGCATCTTTGACACATAGAAGACTAGTTGGGGGAGTGGGAAAATTAAAGGGAAGAGTAAGAAGGATTATAGTGGAGAGTATCCAACAACTCACTGAGAACTAATATTTCAGTTAAGTTGTGAGGATTTCACCTGCACAATGAGAAGCTCTAAATACAAGTAAATTAGAGGATATAATTTTTTACATTTTTATCTTTTTGATTAGATATCAAGTATCAAAGACAGAACAGGGCTATCTCCTTCATAGTAGTTACGTTGTATGGTGGTCTACTTATTCCAATTAGAATCAATATGTCCCAGACCTCACCTGCCTGGAATTACCAAAAAGATCACCACAGTGAGGCCCAACCCCATGATTCAAGAGTTACCTGCTCCCTGATTTTCCTCCATGAACATCTTGGAGAATTTCTGAGATGCTGGGTGTGACACCTATCTATCCCAGGGGCCATCTGTCATCCACCCAGCTGTCCTGACACCAACCTCTATAAGTCACTGAGAGCGAGCTTGGAACTAACTTCCTCCAGGCCACTCTGCTTTTCCTTCCTGCACAGCAAGTCAAGTGAAGACACCACCTCTGCCTCTAATTCCCCAAAGCACAGTGAGAAACGGTCAGACTGTTTAATAAAATTTTACTGAAGACTCAGGGTTGACACAATTGCACTCAGAGAAACATTTACATACTTATGAAAAGTGGCTCCTTCAGGGGCTCACAGCTCCAAAAGCCAACCTCAGACCTTCCCTGTACCTCTTGCCTAACTTCCACATGAGCGAGCTGGCTCAGTCTCTCCTCAACAAATCCCCAGGTCTCTTTCCCACCCCTAAATCCAGTGCTGGCTTCACAGCTCCAGGCCTCAGTGCCAGTCTTGCTTATTTCACCCCAAGATGACTGACAGGGGGAGCTTGCTCTTCCTACAACGGGAACCTTTAAACCCATACGAGCTGGGATGTGTCTTCCATGTCTCCAAACACCAACCACAATAATCAATGGCTTGTTTCCATCTACTGGCCTTAATAACACCACACATGGGGCTCTGACCCAGAGAGCACTGGGTCAACCCTGGTTCAATCCTTCTTCCCAGTCTTTTCCCTGATGTGAAGTGAGGAGAGGGTCAAGCTACCTTCTGGGTTTTGCAAGGTCCTTAAACAAATAATGGCAAAATATACATGTGTTCAAACATGCACACACACACACTCATGCATACCTTTTCCTGGAACAATTTTAGAGACAATCACTAACATCTAAAGCCATATACAGAGAAGCTGCATGGACACTGTCCTACTAAAACTAAGACATGATTTATATTAAATAGTACACATCACATCTCATCTTACAATACCTAGAGTCAAACTGACAATGATTCTCATTACACAAAGGATCATTTGTGGGCAAATAGAAATTCTGCTGACTTCCCCCCAGACAAAGGAAGTCTGCCACAACAACGAGTTGAGTTCCCAGCCTTAGTAACTCTTAGTAACTTTTACAGAATGGTTCTATTACTTTAAAAAATATTTTTCCACTGGGCATCACTACACAATGATGCAGTCATGGCTCAAAATATTTTGGAAATTCCTCCTTTGGGAATGCCTACAGAGCCAAGAGCACATTCTTTTAAAAGAGTCTCAGTGGTTATAAATCTTAATACCAAGAAGGTGCATTTGATTCTTAAAGTTAACCAAAAATCATTTGAAAACCAACCTGGTGAAGATAGGTGATCAAATCAGGTGACATTGCTTTGATATAAAACAAATAGAAGTCTACAACACTAGGCAACTTTTCTTACATGGGTCACAAACCACCACTGAAGCTCATTCACTTAATACACCTTTTTGTACACTTTTACTCTGTGCCAGGATACATTCCTGTATGGGGCATACAACCAGAGAATAACTAATTATATAGTGAAATGGGCATATTTTCAATAGTAATGGATACCAAACCTCAAGAGTCTCAGAGGAGTGGTGTGTATCACAATCGAAGGGGAAATTTTTTTTTAATCTAGGGGACTTAAAGGGGGTTGAGCAAAGAGTTTCAAAAAATGGTTTAAGTAACAACGAAAACAAATTTAGGCAAGTGTATGTCATAGTAATGACAGTCTTCACCATGGCTAATTTGAAGACCACACTTATTCAGATGCATTCATTCAGATATATTTGTTGAGGCTCCTACCCCATTACTTTATAAGCATAGTTTGCATAAAAGGACATGAACTTAACTTCACCCTTAAAGTTATGGTAGCAGGACCAAACAAGACGTTACTTTTGTCCATGGTTCTTGACCTTTTCTTGCCTCATAACACACTTTCAGTTATGATCTTGGGCTTTCTTGAACAAAAACTTCTTAGCTGCCATGCACCATAGTTATTTAGGAAATCCCTTATGACTTCCAAAACATTCATATGTTTTTCCTGGAATAATATTGCACACATTTATATTCAATAGCATTTTCCTGCCCTGTGCATGTTTATGAGCCCTGTATTACTTCACTTAAAATCAATCCCCACTGTTTCATGTCATTACAGTGGTTGTTGAACAGCACCTGATTCTTAGAGGCCCTGTGCCCTGGCCAGGAGAGGATCCTAAGCACTGGCCCGTGAAGGGAAGGCACAAAGACATAATGTGACTGCTGCACATGGAGCCCCACCAGGGTCCTATGACTACTTGACTAAAGAGTATAATGGGGCTTTAGGGTGGCAGAATTTACCACTCAGGTCTCCATTTTATATCTGCCCTAAAAACCGGAAACAGCAATTACTACTCTAGGGTTTCTCATGCCCAGTGGAAAAGTAGCTCCAATGCCCCTTCTCTGGAAATTCAGAAGGGGTAATGACCTGAGAGGTTTCAGCAGTGTCACCGTGAATTTGGACTGTCATTTCTCATCAAAATCATCTCTTGGATTTCTAAAGTAAACACTAGGAAGAAAAAACAAAGTGAAATAATATAGCAGTGGTCGAAATCACACAGCTCCAAGTCCATGGAGTGAAACGAGTTGAAATTTTACCAGGCCAGGTACCTACACCCCTCATGAATCAAAAAGTAAGAGAGGTAGAAAGGAATTTTAGTCATGTCAAAATGTCACCTAGACTACTGTTTTATACTTTTATTTGACTTGCTCTATAAATATTTTACTACAACTTTCAAAGTTTATAGGATCCTTAAGACTTGTAAAACTGTTGAGTAACTGGAAACCAATGACCGATATCTACCACGGGGATCTTGATTTTTCTTTTCTTTTCTTCTCTTTTATTTCCTTTTCTTTTCTTTAATATTTCATTGAACAGAACACATTCTACCCATGATTCCTTGAAAAGACAAACTGATCTCTTGGTTGCTGTTGAGTCTGAAGTAAGTAAGGAAAAATGGCTTCCACTTAGCAACTCTAGTTGATTTGGAGCTTCTCTCTATAGTGTCAGAACTCTCTGGCCTTGGCCCCAAACCTGGAGTTTCCATGGCTCACACACTTCAGAGGGCTAGTGTGTGGTGGCTTTCTGTTTTATCCCAAAGGGACCGCAGTAGCCCAGATCCCTGATGCTGGCATCAGACTCAGATTCCTACAAACAGGGAAGGCCCTGCTTCTTGTCCTCCCCAATGTCATCCTAGTGCATCCTGGGAATGATAGGCCACAGATGTGATAAGGAAATGTTTCCAAAGGATCCTTCACCAAGGTGCATGTTTTAATCACGTGCTTCAGAAATAGACACAAGTGTCTTCCAGTTCCCAGTGATCTGACTTTTATTGACTTCTGAACTAATTGTCCTGATTTCTAAGATTCTGTAAAAGTACATAGCACAGTGGCCATCAGTTTAGGCGAGATTAATTCATCTGTGTGTTCAAAAATAAACTCAAAATGGATAAAGGACCTGAACGTGAGACAGGAAACTATCAACACCCTAGAGGAGAAAGCAGGAAACAGCCTCCTTGACCTCCACCGCAGCAACTTCTTACTTGACACATCCCCAAAAGCAAGGGAATCAAGAGCAAAAATAAATGATTGGGACCTCATCAAGATTAAAAGCTTCTGCACAGCCAAGGAAACAACCCAGAAAATTAATAGGCAACCAACGGAATGGGAAAAGATAGTTGCAAATGACATATCAGATAAAGGGTTAATATCCAGAATATATAAGGAACTCATCAAACTACACGCCCGAAACACAAACAACCCAGTGAAGAAATGGGCAGAAGATATGAACAGACACTTCTCCAAAGAGGACATCCAGATGGCCAACAGACACATGAAACGATGTTCAGCATCCCTCCTCATCAGGGAAATACAAATCAAAACCACACTGAGATACCACCTCACACCAGTCAGAGTGGCTAAAATGAGCAAATCAGAGAACTCTAGATGCTGGCGAGGATGTGGAGAAATGGGCACCCTCCTACACTGTTGGTGGGAATGTAAACTGGTACAGCCCCTCTGGAAAACAGTGTGGAGGTTCCTCAGAAAACTAACAATAGAACTCCCCTATGACCCAGCAATAGCACTGCTAGGAATTTACCCAAGGGATACAGAAATGATGATGCATAGGAGCACATGTACCCCAATGTTCATAGCAGCACTTTCAACAATAGCCAAAGCATGGAAAGAGCCTAAGTGTCCACCAATGGAAGAATGGATCAAGAAGATGTGGTTTATCTATACGATGGAATACTACATGGCAATGAGAAACCATGAAATCTGGCCATGTGTAGCAACATGGATGGACCTTGAGGGTGTTATGCTGAGCGAAATAAGTCAGGCAGAAAAGGACAAATATCATATGTTTGCAAGTATGGGAGGATTAGGAGGAACTTAACGGAGGACCATGGGGGAGAAGAAGGGGGGAAATGGAGGAGGAAAGGGAGCGAGGCAAACCATGAGAGACTCTTGAATGCTGAGAACAAATTGAGGACTCGTGGGTGTGTGGGGGGGGGGAGATGGGCATGGAAGAGGGCACTTTCAATAGCTTATAGATTAAAATTTGGTGTCTAAAGGTGTACAAATCTATCACAGACAAACATGGAAATCCACACTTGGAGCAAATACAGAAGCTGAATGTTATACTTCCTTTGGTTTGTAAGCAACTTCAGGGCATAGCCTCCACTGTCTCCCATCCCCCTATGTGTAGACGTGCCTTAAACATAATCAAAAATGAAACCAGCACTGAACTGAATTAAATGTAAGGCATTAATAGAAAAATACATATCAAAGAGTTACTCACTTGGTAAAGCTTTGGTACAGAGAAGACTCTTTTTGAACATAAAAAATACCAACATTCACATATTTTAGAGGGAGTTTTGTATATTACAAAATAATCCTTCTCTGGATTATTAGTCTAATAATCATATACTTCCCTTAAAAAGTAAAGCGTTTCAAACAGCTTGCAGTTACAAACACTTGATTTACACACAACTCTCTGTGAAGTTCTCTGTTGCATTAGGAAAAGTATTTCTGTACAAAGGAAAAAAATCTCCAAAGCTTTGTTTTGATAGGGAAATTTGATCCATTTGCATATATTGAGTCTGATAGTTATCTCACTTTTGCAAATGATTCAATTCTCCTCCCTCTCTGCTATTTTGGGGTCTGTGCTTCCTGAAGCTTTGAAATCAAGGCCTATGTAATATATTTTCTTTGGCTTTGCTCTAACATTCAGCATCAAATAGAAAACATACAAGGAAAGAGGGGAAAATCCAATGCTATTCTTGCCAAATCCAGGATGACTTCTTGGTGGAAATGGTCTTTCCATTTTCAATTCCTTATTCTTATTATAACATGCCTTCCTTTGTATATCTTAATCAAAGGACCCTTTCTATATTTAAAAGCTCTGTGCCTATGTTTGACTTCCTTGTTTTAGGTAGGTCTGTGGGTGGGTGGGGTTTGGAGAGGGAACACATTTCTCGAAGTAATAAGCCATGTCTGATCACAGAGGTTGTACATGCGTAGGGGGACATGATATCCATGTCTTCTTGAGATGATTTTTCTTTCTTTTTAACGCAGGCAATTATTTTTGGCTCAATATGCATGTTGACTTGGTTAGTGGGATGTGAATATTTTCGCTTGTTTTTCTGTTTCAAGGACGAAATTGTACACCATATTCTGATGACAGGCACAGCGTGGCACCAAAAGGGACTGTGAGGAGGAAGATCTGAGGAATGTCAGGAAAGCATCACCAGACCAGAGCCTGCTGGTCTTCGGGAAAATAATCAGTTCCATCTGCCGTCACCTGCCTTCACCTGTACTCCCTTTGATAACTTCCTCCTTTTCAGGGCTGAGTGAGTAAGAGCTGTGGATTTAGTGCCTCGAGATCTCACCAGATTTAGTCTTGAATATGAGATCTGGCCTGGGGCGGGGGGGAAGGGGGAATGCTTCCTGCCCAGAGCAGAGTCCAAGCAGTGCTTAGCGCTGGTTAACAAGGTAACTTTGCCATTTATGAAAGGGCAGGACCACTCTGGTGAGCCAAAACCAGAGCAGAAAAAATAGATCTTTCTTCTGAAGTTCAGATGTAAAATAGTTTCCATGTTCCCAAGAATTCTTTTAAAAGCCTCAACTTTTCTGCATACCATAGCTGGACAGGAGCTTTCATAGTTAGTAACCCATGGGTACAGATTGCGTCTTTTCATCAGGAAGCCAGGCACGTAGGATTTACGCATCTCACGATTTCAATAAAAAAGATCACCCAACATTAACATACCTTTGATGAGGCACTCATTTATTATTTTGAGTTGTTTCCCAATAATCACACCACTGGTCTAATCACAGAATGGGCTTTATAATAATGCATTTTCAAAAGAAAGCAAATATTTCCTTTGAGGCGATGTTCTCCGATGAATTTGGCATGCCCTGTTCTGAAAACTTTCATCTCCAAATAGGCCAGGGTTTCTCTTTTATCTAGCTGCCTGCCTTGCTGAAAATTTCCCTGACACACAAAGGAAAGCCTACAAAACGTCCAGTCTTACCCAAGGCTTCAAAAGTGCTCAGTACGCCAGATAAAATCTGTCCCACAATTGTCTCTTTCTACAAATGTTGAGGAAAACCTAACGTCTGAGTTCAGGGCTACTCGATTACAGCTGAAAGTGTTCATGAAAAAGTGTTCCACTTAGAAACCTTGAATGAGTCAAAACTGGTGAAGGCTCTTCAATCAAAGGCCTATGGTTTTATTATACAAGGTTACACACTTCTCCAAGACCAGTAAAGCCATTCAAACACTATATTAAAAGATAGAATACAAGGTCTCAACAGACCTGGCTAGTGGGGCATATCTCCTAACTCAACTGTCTTCTTAAAAACTCCTGTAAAAGGTGAATAGAAGGTCTGTAGGACCTCAACACACAGCTTCAGGAAGGCAAGGACTGCAATCAAAGGTCACTGGATAAACGCACTCTCTAGTCTTAAGTAATTCTAGCAGTTGTCATTCTGATGGAAAACTGCATCATGGGTTTGTGCCCTCTTCCCCATGGCATGATTATTATTGAAATAGGCAAATATTGGATTTCCGGACTGTGAACCCAGGAAGTATGATTCTGTCTCATCTTAACTTCACTAGCAGCTCATGGTCTAACCTCAGTCACATCTGAGTATATTCACTGCACATCTTCATTTATTAGTTTACAGTAACTACACTTGCATGAAGGCAGAGATGATCAGATAATCTTTCAAGTTCTCTTCCAAAACAGATTCTCCTCTTTGTGTTGGTCTGTAATAAGAAACCCCAATGTGAGATCCGAGGTTACACAGGGATATCAATGTGAGCCTATATAAGAGAGTCTGAACATGAACTATCCCATAATCAGAAAACTTAATAAACCAATTAGTCAAATTTACTGAGCATTGGCGGCCTTCAAAAGAGAAAGATCGGGTTACATTTTTTTCAAGGCAAGGAAAAAAAAACCTAATTAGTATCATGCTCTGAGATATACTTTTTATTGAAAGCTATGCTTTTATTTTTAATTAGTTCAATAAATGGCAATAGGCAGCTTTTTCCTTGGATAATTCCCCAGGCTGTAGAATCACTGTAGGAAATTACCTCCATTTCAGTCCTTGATCCTTTAAGACCAGGGTCTACAACTTCACTGGACTAGTGTCAATCATTTGTAACACCCCAGAGAAGGAAAAGCCTTAATGTCCCTAAAAATGTACAAATGCACAATGTCAGGAAAGCAGGGTTCCGTCTACATTAAGCAAAGAACAAACCTAATTATTACCCATAAAAGGAGGGATTTACGTCAACCTTCCCCGAGCAGAAGGGGTGGGGAAGGATTAGAATGAGTTTTTTAGGGAAACCTTTGAATCTCCTTTTGTGCCTAATGATCATTTGAAGACAGTCCCCTCCTACCATTTCATCTAAATATATATCCCAAGTTGTCTAGGTTGGTTCATTAAAGTAAAATAATATCACAATACAAAAAGTTTTTACAATAACAATTCTTCTCATCCCAATCAGTGACTTATTTTAAGCTATGCAATAATAAAATGTTCTCAGGGCACCTGGGTGGCTCAGTCAGTTAAGCGTCCAACTTCGGCTCAGGTCATGATCTCACAGTTCACGAGTTGGAGCCCCGAGTTGGGGCTCTGTGGTGACAGTCTGGGGCCTGCTTCTGATTCTGTGTCTCTCTCTCTCCCTGCCTCTCCCCTACTTGTGTTCTGTCTGTCTCTGTCTCTGTTTCTTTCTCTCTCTGTCTTTCTCTCAAAGATAAATAAAGACATTTTAAAAAATACTAATAAATATTCTCATAGTTTTGTTTCATTGTCACTCATAGTTTCTATTTCCCTACCCTTATTTTTCTGATGCTCATAAAAAGTAAACTTATTCATGCATCTCTTAAATTACATACTTTGCAAGGTAAAATCACAGTATAGTGAGTTTCAAAAAAATACTACCCTATTTTTAATTCTTTCATTAGTGGAGTTCACTGTTTTACTTAAAATAAGTGGGCCACTGTTTCAGTTTGCATTTCCTTTCTGTGAGAAGATTCTTTTTAAGTACGTATGTATGCTTTAATAGAATTTAACCTGGCAGTTTGGTTTTGACTGGTGCTAACTAAAATTTGAGAACTGCCTTATGTCCACAAATGTCATATGCCTTCGTGCAGATACAACGCTTTGCTGAACATTTGCTCTACATTAAAGATTTACGATCTGCTTTTGTTCTTGTGTGTCCCCTAGGTTTTGGCCACATTTCTACATAATCACTCACTCTTCTCCACACAGGTTCAAAGTTCCATTTTCCCAGAATTCTTCTTAAGGCTCAATAAGGATATCAAATTTCCACTTTAGCATAGGGGGAAGGGGAACTATCTCATATAATCTGTAACTCCAATGTCATATGCGATGATTTTTTAATTGTGTGTCTTATTTGCAAGATATCTGATCGTGTGGCATTAACCAAGTTCCTATATTTACTTTGGAGCAACATTTCTTTCCTGGGGCTCATTTGGCTGGTTTCACATTCTGGTGTAATAATATATCATACACAAACTTAGGGAAGAAATTAGAAAAACAGTCTATTCATAAGAACAATTTAAGAAATCTACTGGGTTGGAAGACTTTCTCCCCTAGTTGAGATGATTCTATTTATTTATTTTTTTAAAGATTAATCTATAAATTATGTCGTAGGGGGAAACTTCATGCTAGGGACAGTGAGCATCAAATCTCTATTCACTCTTTATTTGCATAGGAGGATATCTCAATGGCTCGTGAGAAATATTATATACCTCGAGATGGAAGGTTCGGGAGCAGAAGTGCTGGCCCATCTCTGTGTTGGTATGATAGCCACTGTCTCTGCTTAGGTTCCATGGACCAAACTTTGCCTCAACAGAGGATCCCTGATTTTATTTCACCTGTGCTACTCTTCTCTGCTGTCAGACACTCAAGAGAATAACTATTCCTGCCGTCCCCCTAGAAACTTGCCTTTTGAAAAATCTGGACCAGGAAACTGATGAATATCTCAGAGCTTGCAAAAATAGAATCGCCATTCCTGAAACTTTGGTTCTTATAAAGGCACTTTTGTAGAGGTCCCCACCGATCTGTTTACATTGGATGTCTGTTGGGTTGCCTAAAATGGCTGCCTGGAGCAATTGGCCACAGAACTTCCTCTCTATCTACTTCTTCCCCTTAAAATTGATGCTAAGGTCTCTTCTGAACCCTTATCCCCAATTTTCTTTTTTTACCCAAGTGTTTATTCAGGCCAAAACCATCCGTGGCAGAATATGTGGTGCCACAGGAAAAGAGAGGGTAACACCTCATGCCAGCTGTTACTCCCTCCCCCTCCACATCCTTATTCCCATGCCCCTTTGCTCCATAACAAATTACCCCAAAACTTAACAGCTTCAAACAACCATTTCTTTATGCCCACAAATTTTGTGGGTCAGGAATTCGGTCAGAACACAGTGAAAATTGCTTATGTCTGCTCAGTGATATCTAGAATCTCAGCTGGGAAAACTCCACTGCTAAAGGTGACTCAACAGCTGGGGATGGAAACTTCTGGAGGCTCCTTCACTCACATATCTGGTGGCTGATGCTGGCTGTCAATTAAGAAGTCAACCAGAGCATTTACATATGCCGTCTCCATGTGGCTTGGGCTTCTGGTCAGCTCTGAGCTCCAATAGTGAGTGCCCCCAGTCAACAAGGTGAAAGCTACATTGCACGTTCCATCTAGGTGTGAAAATCATGCAGTATTATACTAGTTACAAGCAAGTCACAAACCGACCCAGATTTCAGGAGAGAGAACATTGACCCCACCTCTCAGTGACAGTAGTGTCAAGAAATCTACAGTCTTGGGGTGCCGCCTGGGTGGCTCAGTTAAGCATCCAACTCTTAGTTTTGGCTCAGGTCATGATCAAGCCCCAGATCAGGCTCTGCACTGACAGCATGGAGCCTACTTGGGATTCTCTCTCTCTCTCTCTCTCTCTCTCAAAAATAAATAAATGAACTTTAAAAAAAAGAAATTTCCAATCTTTTTTTTTAAATTACCATAGTTATCAACTTCATCTTTCCAAGGCAACATTCTTTTTTTTATATATATAGTTTATTGTCAAATTGGCTTCCATACAACACCCAGTGCTCATCCCAACAAGTGCCCTCCTCAATGCCCATCACCCCTTTTCCCCTCTCCCTCAACCCCATCAACCCTCAGTTTGTTCTCAGTATTTAAGAGTCTCTTATGGTTTGCCTCCCTCACTCTCTGTAACTATTTTTTTTTCTCATTCCCCTCCCCTATGGTCTTCTGTTAAGTTTCTCCTGATCTACATATGAGCGAAAACATATGATATCTTTTTTTCCAAGGCAACATTCTTAATGTCTTCACATTCATGCCTTCATCAGTCCTCCCTCCCTCTGTCTCTGTCTCTGTCTCTCTCTCTCATGCTCTTCACCCCAGGACACTTACTTGATGTCTTAGTTTTCTCTGCAATATACGTGATGGGTTTTTTTCTTTGTACAAAATAACGAAAACAACAACAATTGTGGCTTAAAAAATTTTTTTTGAACCTGTAGAGAAAGACCAATCAAAGCAACAACCCAAAAGAGAGCCCACTCTCACATCTGACTTTTAAGCCCACACATGTACACACACAAGCTCTCCTTGACTTTTGTTTCTATGGAAAAGAATCTAAGAAATTTCAAACCCATTGTAAATTCACTTTAGGTATAGTAGGGTAGAAAAGTAGTACCAAGACTATGTTCTGTTTTCACAGTGGGGTGAGAAAGAAAAAAAGAGAGAAACTTCAATATAAAACAACAAGAAGCAAAAATGCATGCATGAGCAGAAAGCCAGCCTTGGAGTCCTTTGGGCATAAGATGTGATGAGAAGTGAATCTGAACCAGGAAGGGACCCAAATATGGTGGTAAAGGATAATTCCATCGCGGCCTACTTTAAATAACTGCACTCAATAGAAAGGACAGAGCAGACGTGAGATTCCAAGAGATCAGAGTTCAAATATGCCATTTACTATCAATATGTGTATGCCACTGCTCACTTTGTTCACGAAGAAACTGAAACAGCATTGAGTCACAGCCATGTTGCCAGAAAAGACCAGAGCCAGGCTCCAGATCTTCTGCTCATCACTGCATCTCTTTACATGTTCCCTTCTTCTGACAAACTGAGAACTCCCCAGGGAAGTGCAGGATCTGTGTCACTCCTTTCTGAATCTCTAGAACTTAGCAGCATGTCCCACACATAGTGGGTATTCTCTAACTAGTCTGTAGTAATTGATAAGCAAACAAATGTTGTTCAGTTCTAATAGGAATGTTAAATTCTATGGTTCAGAGAGAAACAGGATAGAAATGCAGATTCCAGCACAATCTTGCAGACCTTCTCTACAGAGTCCAAGTAAGTAAATCTGAATATCCTCCATGACGGACAACCTCACAGGCTATGTTTAGCTGACAATAAAACACTTCATTTCCTTAGTCCCCAGATAGATTATGGGTTCTTTATCTTTTTGGTCTTGGACAACTTTATCGAAATGTAACTCTGAGGTTCACAAAAACTTTATAGGAGGGGCACCTGGGTGGCTCAGTCAGTTGAGTGTCTGACTTCGGCTCAGGTCATGATCTCCAAGTCCTTGAGTTCGAGCCCCACACTGGGCTCTATGCTGACAGCTCAGAGCCTGGAGTCTCTTTCAGATTCTGTCTCTCTCTCTCTCTCTCTCTCTCTCTCTCTCTCTCCCTCTGCCCCTCCCCACTCATTCTCTGTCTCTTTCTTTCTCTCAAAAATAGAAAACATTAAAAAAAGAAAGAAAAAGACTTTATAGGAAACTCTTCCTAAATTCATTCATTTGTTCTTTACTTATTCACTGAAAAATTACTTGTTGAATTCCTTCCATGTACCATGTATGAGTGATATAAACTGGAAATATAATGCAGAAAATCAAAGCAAAAAAATAACAGGAAGGCTTATTTCCTAAATATCTACATTAATTTATCCCACCTCTGGCATTACAGTGCTTAATACTCTAGATTATAAAAAGTACACTTGGGGCACCTGAGTGTCTCAGTTGATTGAGTGTCCGACTTCAGCTTAGGTCATGATCTTGCAGTTGGTGAGTTCAAGTCCCACATCAGGCTTGCTGCTGTCAGCACAGAGCCTGCTTTGGATCCTCTGTCCCCTTCTCTCTGTCCCTGCCCCACTTCCTCTCTCCCTCTCTCTTTCTCTCTCTCTCTCTCGAAAAGATATAAACATTAAAAAAATTTAAGTGCATTAATTGAAAAATAAAACTTAATTCCTTTTACCTGAAACTCGGCTCTTTTCTAAGTTAAATAAGATATTTTTCTTCACTACCTTATGCTAGAGGCCATGGAGTGGCTGTTCTGTTGTGCTATTAGATAATCTGAAACAGAGGGAAATTGCAAACAAAACTCCAAAATACCTATTCATATTCGATTCATGTCACAGGTGCCCGTGTGCTACTGATGCCAGAGGTTTGATTTCATGTCACCTGGTTACAATTTAAAGCCTACCAAGAGAAGGCATGG
This sequence comes from Crocuta crocuta, assembly GCF_008692635.1. NCBI lineage: Eukaryota > Metazoa > Chordata > Mammalia > Carnivora > Hyaenidae > Crocuta > Crocuta crocuta. The sequence continues at coordinate 6,711,368 of NW_027531318.1, forward strand.
TTTGGAAAGCAAAACAAACAAGGTGCAATTATGTGCTGGATATTTTCTCCCAATTCTGTTAACGACACGATTGGCTAAAGGCTTTTTAAGAACGAAGTTTGTAGCAAGAGTTCAAGTAAGTGGGAATGTTCCTGTTTTGGAAAATTTCCCATCACAGTCCCTTTAGCACACACAAAGTGTGAACTGCTTTTTAGATAACTCAGGTGTAGTGTGGTAGTTGTCCTAGGTATAAGTGTGACAATATTAGTAACAAGGGCTCTGTGGGTATAAGTATATATCATGCTAAGTAACTGATTTCCATTCTCATTCAACTCAGAAACGTGTGAGAAACACTTTTTTTTATTTGAGAGAGAGAGCATGCACATGTGCAAGTAATGGAAGGGTAGAGGGAGAGAGAGAATCTTAAGCAGGCTTCACACACAGCTCAGAGTCCAACTCAAGGTTTGATCCAATGACACTGAGGTCATGACCTGAGCCGAAATCAAGAGTCCAATGCTCAACCAACTGAGCCACCCAGGAGCCAGGCGCCCCACGACTCACATTTTTAAATTCTTGTATTTCTAACTGATATCCATATATGGGAGAAAGATCTAATGCATCACTGTGTCCCTAAAGCGTTCTTATATCCACATATATAAACATATAAATATGTGTTTGTAAAGAAAGAAAGAGATTTTATATGAAATCATTTCAAGAACATAACTGACTATTACAACACTTGGTGAAGTATTCACATAAATTAGGAGTTGGATATGATTCGAATTATCTAGAATATTCCTAGTCACAGCTGAGAACCCCGAGGCCCACAGAAATTAGACAACTTCCACCAGTTCCCCTTCATCTGCTGCTCTGCCCCTCTCCTCACAATGTCTTTTCACTACAGAATGTTCTCATTCAATGCAGGCAAACGATAAGATAAAATTTACGTTTATTTGAATCACAGGTACCCAGTGAACAGTGCTCTTCAAGCCCCAGCTTTTCTTTCTCCCTACAGCATGTCAGATTTCCCCAAATATAGAAAGTCAACGTCAAGGTTAAAACTATCACATACGAACTTCCTTTCGGTGTTGAGGGAACGCAAAACACTCTCTGTTTTGAGAATTCCCAGAGGTTTTTAAGGGTTACTCAAGCGTGCAGCAGATGGGGCTTACAGCTGGGCCTCCACTGCCTTTCCTGAGCTGCGCTGGGACTTTGCCGCCCCGTCAGCCCAGTACCCGGGAAACCAGGCTCAGGAGATGAGCCTCATAGATTCAATACCGGCTTGGAAAGCATGAGTGTGAAATGGAAGCCAGATTCACTTAGTTTCCTTTACAGAAGCATCAGCTCCATTCAGACACAGACTGTCTTCCCTGCCAGAAAAGAAGAAGAAACGGCTTTGTCTCGTTCACTTCATCACCTCAAACCATTTCATGGGCTTGACAGCTGCTGCTTGCTAATTATGGGGCAAACTCCTCAGCATGAGGTTTGTTGCATCAACAGGCCCCGGAACAATCCAGCAATTGTTTGGAGGAAGCTTGGGCACTTAGGGTTGAGCACTTCCACGTCAATTATCCCCATGGGTTGTCATGACTTGGAGCTGCTCTAGTGGAATGAAGGGAAGAAAGTAATGAGGAGCTCGGAGGCCTGCACACAGCTGACTGGCCCTGAAGAACGTTCCGCTTGAATCTATGTTTCCAGCTGTCGAAGATACGATGAGAGGGGTCGGTGGTCCCACCAAATAGCTCCAGAAAAACACCAAATAGCTACCATTTCGCAGAATTCACATTCACACAGAAAAGGTTCATTCCCTATAGAAACGTGATACGCTTTCAGCTTGGTATATGTGTTTGGGGATTTGTCATTTTTTCAACAGTAATAAGAAGGTTGAAAAACGAATTCTCTTTCATTCTTGGAATATTTTGCGAAGGTAGAGAGGAAGGTAAAAAGGGAAGGGGAGAAGAGAAACAATACAGTTTCTTGGTGCACGTGGAGCCTTGGTGTTTAAAAGGTAAACTATATAGTGGGGCCCCTGGGTGTTTTAGTCGGTTAAGCGTCTGACTTAGCTCAGGTCATGATCTCACAGTTCGTGGGTTCAAGCCCCACCTGAGGCTCTGTGCTGACAGCTTGGAGCCTGGAGCCTGCTTCGGATTCTGTCTCCCTTTCTCTCTGCCCCCCCTTCATTCATACTCTTTCACTGTCTCTCAAAAATAAATAAACAAAACTTATTTAAAATAAAAGGCAAACTAGGGGCGCCTGGGTGGCTTAGTCGGTTAAGCGTCCGACTTTCGCTTAGGTCATGATCTCACGGTTCATGGGTTCAAGCCCCACGTCAGGCTCTGTGCTGACTGCCAGCTCAGAGCCTGCAGGCTGTTTCAGTCTGTGACTCCCTCTCTCTCTGACCCTCCCCTGCTCACGCTGTTTCTCTCTCCTAGAAATAAATAAAACATTAAAAATAAATAAATAAATAAATAAATAAATAAATAAATAAATAAATAAAAGGCAAACTATATCAAGAACTGAGAAAAGGATAGTGGGGAGTCAGCAGTCTTCCCAAATCCATGTTCCACGTGTCCACACAGTTCCAGGCTGCCCTTCCCAGCCTACCTGGCAGTTAGATGTCCTTGTCCTGGCTGCTGAACCACGGCTGGGCCCAGTTCTCTGAGGAGCGAGTGGGCCCACCTCCTCTGTATCTCCTCCCCTTCCCACACCTTGAAACTTGGATGTGTCCATAACCACCTTCAATCATGCAGATGACAAGTATTCTTGGGAGCCAGGGACAGTGGAGGACAGAGCAAAGACTTGGAAGGAGCCTGTGTCCTTGAACAGCAGTGGATCAGAGCAGCATGCTTCCAGAACTTTCACCTTGGACTGCCACATAAAAGAAATAAACTTCTTGGTTTTTTAAGCCACGGCGCCATTGAGTCTCTGAACTACAACTTGACCTTCTGTGCCAATACAGACAATGATTCTCAGACCACATCAGAAGGGGCTCCCCAGATCCTACTCTCTTCTTTACCAGTTCCCAATACATCACATAACATGTTGCAGAAAGCCCAACCTTTGCCCGGACTGAAGGCAATAATTCCCCCAGCCTCAAAAATCTTTCCTCAGGAAAGCAGCTCACTTTCAACAGGAGAGATGTCTACAGCAGTCCCTAGGGGAAAGTTCGGGCTCTCATCTGGGGCATAGCTGGGAGCTCTCAGGCTCAGGTCCCGAGTACCTTCCTTCCAAGCTAGGGAAGTCTGGTCCACGGTCCAGGGAGACTGTTTCTCTCACCAAAAGGCCAACAAGGAATTGTGACTGCAGGAGCCAGAAGAAAGATGTGGAACTACTATAATGCCTATAACTTTTGGACTCACATATGAGAAGAAAATAATTACTTCTACAAATTAGATCAGGAGTCCACAGGAGAGAATTCTGAATGGGCAATTTCTCATGAAACAAGACATACCATACTTTCCAGAGACAGTCAGTAAGTGTAACTATCATTCTTGAAGATGAACTTTACCTTGGGTTAAAGAAAGTGATAGAGGGGCACCTGGGTGGTTCAGTAGGTTAAGCTTCCGACTCTAGCTCAGGTCATGATCTCACAGCTTGTGAGATCGAGCTGCACTTCAGGCTCTGTGCTGACAGCTCAGAACCTGGAGCCTGCTTCAGATTCTGTCTCCCTCTCTCTGCTCCTCCCCAACTCGAGCTCTGTCTTTGTCTCTCTCAAAAATAAATAAACATTTAAAAACAATTTTTTAAGTGATAGAGATCAAAGAGCTTGATATGTTTGGGTTGTTAGTGGATTAATATAAAGGATTAATATGTGCTAATTATGTAACTTATTAATATATGAGTTTTCATAGAACTTTCTACAGCGATAAAAATGGCCTATATCTACATTATCCAATATGGTAGCCACTAGCCACAAGTGGCTAATAAGCACTTGAAATGTGGCCTAGTGCAAATGAGGAACGGAATTTTTAATTATATTTAATTTAAGGAACTTACAGTTGGATAGGCACATATGACTACTGGCTACTCTATTGGACATCACAACTTTGGTCGGCATAGTTTTCCTGAAAAGGTCCAGATAATAAATATTCCAGACTTTGAGAGCCATGTGATCTCACAACTGCTCAGTCCTTCTCAGGGCAAAGGCAGCCACAGGCAATCTATAAATTAATGGGCATGGCTGTGTTCCGTGAGATTTGATTTGTAAAAACAGAGGGCTGCTTTGGCCTTGTTGATAAATTTCTAAATACTTTCCATGCTGTTTTTAGCTACTTGAGGCTGAGAAATAAATTCACACCAAAGTGTCAGTGACAATATATTTCAATATCTGCCTGTTCCCTCTGTTGGTAAGGACCTAGAGGAAAAGGTACCTAACCTAGGAGAGCTCATCTCAAATTTCAGCATTTCAGAGGCTGTAGGGCTTGGGAGGCAACTATGTGAGGAAGAATGGCTTTCCTTCCCTATGCCCCCACCAAGCACCTTCCGGCACTGAGCAGCCCTCTGCTGTCCTTGTCAGGGACCTGCTTTCAGTCCCGTGTGTCGTCATGACATTTGGAGGGTGTCTGTTCCCATCAGACCTTTACCCCTACACAGCCCAGAAGGGGATGGGAAAATGCCTTGGCCAATTGCCTTACAGAACCCAAACCTTCCTTTGTCTGTCACTTTTATTTGATGCCAAAATTAGAAGATTAAAAAGGTAGATAAATCAAAGCCTTTTCCTACGTGGGAAAGGCAAATCAATAGATTCAATTTCCCAGAGTCTCAGGGAAGCCATGTTTCATTTTTAAATTTTACCTCAAAAGCCATAACTGGCGAATACAGGATACACTATATCCTGCACATTAGGCTCAGTGGGAAAGAGAAATGGGAAAAAGAGGGTTCTGGAGCCAAAGAGCCACAGAAAATAGACTCCATAATACAGAATCTGGAGCAGTCTCAAAGGCAGGGCTTTGCACAATCTGACTTTTGATTTAATACTAATTAAAGAAACATTTAATTTTAGCCCACATTTGCACCCTGACACATGGCCGGGTGCTTTAGGGAAAAGCCGTCTTCCCTTCGCCAAAACTGGTGGAGGTAATTGTGGCCTGGAGAATAAATGCTAATCATTAGAAAAATATGCTGAGAATGTAAAATATCCTCACAGCCGTATTGCGAATAGTTTCCTTTTGTGGTCAGACTGGAGGAAAACGCATCTTTCAATTCAGTTATAATGTTGTCAATATTGAATAGAAAATGCTCACATACACATGAGCCCCAGGACAAATCAAAAAGCAAAGTTATTGGAGGCAACTATTATATATAGGTTTTTTTTCTCTTTTCTCTAGGATGTTGTTGCCTCCTAAACTTAGCATGAATAGTAATGTCTGATTCCTTGATTGTTTCCTGTTTCCTTGCCCCTCTGTATCTAGGCCTCGAGCCTTCCAAAACTTCCCACTGGTAAGAGAAAAGCACCCACTACCACCAATGCCCCAGTGTGGTTTTGGATGTGCTCAAAACCCACCAACTACTACAACCTATAGAAGCCCTTTACTTCTGTTTAGGGCTTGCTGTGTGCTATAACCCACACAGACTCTTTCGTTCCCTTCACCCCCATCCTCCCCCTCAAAAAACAACCTTAGCCACTGGCCAAAAGAACTTGGATTTCCTTCTAGGGTGAACTGCGCACCAAGTTTTGGCTCAGTAACTCAGGTCACTGTAAGTGGGATGAAACAGCGCTGAAGTGGAGTGAGGGGAGCTGAGTTTTAGTCTATCATTAGGAGGCTCACTTAACCAGTTTCTTATGGAAAGTAAATGATAGCTGAGACAATGCTTGGCTTGCAAATTCTATGACTCTGAAAAATAACCAAATCTAGGATGCTACAATGTTCTGCATAGATTGACAAAGCCCTGGGGAAGGGCATAAAAGCAAATAACATTGACCTACTTGAAAGAGGAGAAATCAACAACTCAGCTAGTTTTTGGAGAGTTAAAGTATTAGTGATAATTAAAGAGGTGATAATACCTAATAAAATCAAGGGTTCTGATAAGGAGTTTTAGGTAAATTAAAGAGTAGGATACAGGGCTCTGTAGTTAGCTCAGATCTATAGTATAAAGGAGTCCTGCTTATTCTTTACAAAGACATAAACAAAATGTTTTCAGGAACTGCTTTCATAAATGGTTCAGCCAGCAGGAAAAACTGTTCATTGGGTGAAGAAAAAGTTTTTAGTGAAAGTTGAAATTTTCTGGTGTGAAGCTATAGAGCAGAAATGTGTGATTCTCCATGGAAATGTGCTTTCAAAAGAAGCCAAGGATCCGCTCACACGTTTCAGCGAAATCATGGGGAGCGAAGCCACCAAGGCTGCTACTGACCGGTCCACACACTGGATGGAGAAGGTCAGAAGCCAGTATTCCCTGCCTAATGTAGAACATACACAAGGTGCGTATGCACAAGGGGTTTGCTTCCGAGCTATAGTGGTTCATACCAGAGGATAGTCACTGGCCAGTGTTCAGAGGAGAGAAAAGCTGGCAGAGGAAATCCCTCATCAGATCATTTTCTCCTCCAGGCAGGGCAAAGGACTCACCTCATTGTGGCCATGTGGTTAAGTCTCATGTTGGGTCAGGTGTAGTCTGCCACCCTATGAACTCCAGAACAGTTAGGTACAAGGATGAATGAATGAATGTATAAATGAATAAAACACCTGTATAGGAAACTTTTCTAAGGTTCCAGTTGAATTTTTTTCATTGAAAAGACAGGAAAAAGCAAAGTAAGTCAGTGCTTTTGGGATCACACTAGAGAATGTTTGTATATTACCCTCTTAAAGATAATGAGGAGCCTGCATAGGCAGCCCACACAGGTTGTTTATTGCGGCCCTTTGGTTTTTTTTAAGTCTAAGCACCGTCTGTCAGTAGAAAAGTGATTGAATATTCCACAGTACACCCACATAGCATAGGATACTATGCAACCATTTAAAAATAATAATAAAGGGGCATCTGGGTGGCTCCACTGGTTAAGCATCCAACTTTGACTCAGGTCATGATCTCACAGTTCATGGGTTCAAGCTTCTGTCGGGCCCTGTGTTGACAATGTGGAGCCTGCTTGGGATACTCTCTCCCTCTCTCTCTGCCACTACGCCACTTAGTCTCCATCTCAAAATAAATAAATAAGCATTTAAAATTGAAAAAATAATCCGTGGGTGCTCAGGACAGGCAGGTCATGACCCAAAGGGCATGGACTTTCAAAGTCCTAAGCCTGCTCCAGGTCATAGGCAGGGAGGGATGGGAGTTAAGGATGAGTCAGAATTATATAAAAAGAGGCCTCACTTCTTTTTTTAGGAACCTGGAGTTATGCATGCTTAATTAGACTGGTGTAATTTAACCCATAATACCTCTAACTAGTCCAAAAGCTACTAGGCATCAAAATAATTTATTTTAATATCTGGTACACACACAGTGAACCACAATCTTTTCAAGTTATCAGGTATGGCTGTTAGAGACCAAAGAATTCAGAATCCGTCCTTGACATAAACTGAATGATTTCAAGGAAATCTGGAGATGGAATATGTAGTTAGGTAATTTATCAAGCAAACTCCTAGCTATTGTCTTTAAAATAAAGGGGAAAAAAAAGGTTCATACTGAAAGCATTCTTCTTAGACATTCCTAAGCTTTAGATTTTTTTTTTCTAAATCTCTAGATATATCTTGAAGACTACCAGGGGCCAAGAGCCTGCTTAAATCAAGTATTAAGTGCTAGGAGAGGTTTAAACTAACTACTTATTAACTAAATTGTTAACAGGGGATAAGATCTCACTTAAAGAGGTGGTACTTTCACTATTTGAGTACAAAGAAGGAAATGCTATAATACCTTCGTCATATTTGCTGTCTGTGAAAACAATAAGTGAGCATGTGTTTACTGATAGAAGTTTTCTGAGCACTGGCAGAGTGTCATTTTTTAAAATATTTATCTCGTTCAGCCCCAGGGAAAATTTCTAATAACAAAAGATTTGCTGTTTGCTTTGTATTGAGTGTGTACTATAATGAGTTTTCAAAGAGTAAGAGGCTTGAGACCCATTTGACTCAACTTTTTCAGAAGAGTTCAGTGTACACAAACCATTCATTAACAAGAGCAGAATTACCCCTGGAGGTACAGTTTGGATTCCTGAAATGTAATTTTTATTATATTCGGAGCCAAAGCACAGTAGGAATACATATCAGATTATAACAGAGAGATAAGATTTGAAATTCAATTATGGCGAGCGCTTGAATTTCCACAGCTCATTGGTACACTCTTCACGAATATTTCGGGTGAAGAAAATGGCAGTGGCTTGGAATCGTGTTATTATCAGAACAGGGGATCTGAGGAATGTTTCACTCTGACCGAAAGTTTCTTTGGAAGATTAATTACTGTGAATATAAGTAATTCTAGAGATAATGTGTAAAGAAAACATGACCCTAGGGTGGAGAACAGTTTGTAGTTCCCATCCATACTTGGCGTTTATCAAACACCCCTTTGGATAAGTATAGCAGGCGCTGGAAGGATGTGGCCAGGAAACCGTCTTAAAGAGTCTGTGCCTTGTGATGGAAAACAAGACAAACAGACACACTAGATATATAATGACACATACATGAAAGATACCTGCTGGAAATACAGAGAGCCCTCCACTTCCTTGACCATAGTCAGGGATGCCAAAATTATAACAACTCTCAAGAGACTTATAATATTGCTGGGAAAATAAAACAGACACAGGAGAGAACTATTTTTATAATAATCAAATAACAATACATCAGAATCTCAGCATCTTGGAGGCAGAGGAGAAATTAGAAATGATAGATTAACCCTTGAATAAATGAGGAAATAAAGATACAGGAAGGAAAAAGGGGGAGGACCTAATATTTAATAGCCAGCTACTATAAAGCAGACAACATGTGGTGCATGATCTTTTATTATACCTGATGTCACATGGTTCTCCTCACTGCTCTGTGAGGTACACACATTATCCTCCATTTGCAATGAAGGGACAGAGGAATAGAGCTGAAGCGCAGGCACATGACCAAGAAGACATAGGATCCGGGAGCACACCCAGGTCCCTTTGCCCCTCCCTGGGCTTCCTCCCAAACCACGCGGGGGTGGATTAAGTACCAGGCCCACATGCCTAGTAACAACATGAACACATGCGTGCTTGCGCCCAGAGGAGAGGTGAATCTGGGAAGTCTTCCCAAGAAAGCTGGAATCTGAACTGTGGTGTAAGAAGAAACATAAGCCGCAAGTCATATGAAGAATAAAGCTAGTAGTGGCAGTGATAGCCTCTACCTTCAGTGCTTATCTGTCCCCTCCATGCAGAGGCTAAGTCCTTAAGGGCCCATTGTGGGTCTTATTCTCCATGGCATTTTCAACTGGATCACAGCAGAGTCAATATGTATTGAAGCAACAAATGCAGAGAGACCTGGCTATAACTGAGGGCCCAATGTGACTTAGTTGAAGAAGAGTAGAAAAGATTTTCTCTAAATGAACAGCTAGCAGGGCGCCTAGGTGGCTCAGTCGGTTGAGCATCCACCTTTGGCTCAAGTCATGACCTCACATTTTGTGATTTCGAGCCCTTTCTCCCCCTCGAAACGAAATAAACGTTAAAAACAAAGAAACAAACAGCTAGGAAACTGAAAACACCAAAATTTGACAGATTTATCCAATTAACATATCCCTTCTCTTCCTGCCCTCTTATCCCACGTGGCTAGCCAGCCTCAAACCTTGCCTGGAAGAGCGTCCTCTGTTTTACTAAGTCTCTGTTGAGGAAAGGTCACACCATCAGCCCAAAGGTTAAGGATGGTTCCTCCCTCCTCCATCCAAAAAGACTGAAGGAGAATCCAAGACCTTGGGTCCACACCAGACCCACTCAGTACCAACACACTTGTCAGTTTCTTACCTCTGGCTGGCAACATTCCCAGGGGAGCAAAAGCAGACAGAAAGGTCCCAGTCAACTGCCTATAATCAATTTGAGTTTTGGCAAATGCTGGATGTGGTCACATTAATAACTGCGGGACAGAAGGGCAGTTAAGGAAAAACTTAAAAGTGAGGAGACAATCTATTCTGTGCAGGGCACACCAGGTCACTAGAACAGCCTCCTTCACTAGACATAAAAAAGAAAAACATAAAAGAAGTGCCCCTCCCACACTCCTAAAGTGTCTGGCCTTTGCATTGTAGTTGGAACCCCATATGGGTTCTTTTTTTCTCACTGATTAGGGGAGAATCGTCTTCAAGAGCAGTTAGGGCTCATGAGACTCTGAGAATCTTGCATCTCACTGCTGGTTGGGATCAGACTCAAATGAGCCCACCTCAAGAGATTTCTTTAAAACTCCAGTGATAAAATACAATCTTAATCTCCGTACAATCTGTACACCATCTTCCTGGACATTCTCCAATGTCTCCTCCAAGCTTCCACCTTCAGAAAGCTCTTCCCTCCTTCCATTCATACTATACTCAAAATACCATCACCTGTCACAAATAAAGCAAGCACTGTGCTGAATCTGAGGGCAGTGATGGGGGCAGGGATAGATGACCTTACCGTCACTGTGAATGTTGACAACATGACCGCTTCTTTCCAGTTTGGAACACCAAAGTCTCAAGAACTGGTCAAAAGTAAACAAAAGTGGACTTAAATGGGCCAAATATTTTAATTAGTGAAAATGAGCTCACGTCTGGAACCAGGAGACCTGCCACTTAGAAGACGGACAGATCACACACCTCTTTGAGCCCCAGTTTACCTCTGTAAAATGGGAGTGATATCTCCCAGGATTGACCTGAATATTAAATGACAGAGCATAAGAAGAAGTATCTAGTCCAGTGTCTGCTCCCTGCAGGCCTCCAAGATGTTTGCTAACTCACTGGGTTATGTGAATCCCCCAGCACCCACCATATATAGTGGGTGCCACCAAGGGCATCCTCTGAGAGCAGAGACATTGGATGGCGACAAGCTTAAAAAGTTAAAGGAGTGGGGCGCCTGGGTGGCTCAGTAGGTTAAGTGTCCAACTCCTGATATCAGCTCAGGTCATGATCTCACGGTTTGTAAGATCGGGCCCTGCATTGGGTTCTACACTGACAGTGTGGATCCTGCTTGGGATTCTCTCTCTCCCTCTCTCTCTCTCTCTGCTTCCCTGTTCTCTCTCTCTCAAAAGAAGTAAATAAAACACTTTTTAAAAAAAAAAGTTAAAGGAGAGGGGATCCTGGGTGGCTCAGTCGGTTGAGCGTCTGACTCTTGATTTCAGCTCAGGTCATGATCTCACGGTTTGTGAGATTGAGCCCTGCATCAGGGTCTGCACTGACAGTGTGGACCCTGCCTGAGATTCTCTCTCTCCTTCTCTCTCTCTGCCCCCCCATCTCACTCTCTTTCTCTCTCAAATAAATAAACTTTAAAAAAAATTAATTTTATTTCTTATCACCTTAGATCTTTTCATTTTTTAAGTTTTTCTGCTAACCTCTGCTGAGAATCAGACAGAAGTTTTCATAAAAAGTCAATTCTCTTGAATCTTAAGTTTAGAGAGAATTTAGGTTCTCAGCTCAAAAGATATTTACTTAAATATGATTTAAAGAGGGGAAAATCAGAAACAAAATTCAGAAGCACAAATAAGAAGGTTTATTAATGTTTACTGGTAGCAAGATGCAGAAGACATGTAAATGTATGCAAATGAGAGGCCACACTATCTTGAATGGCGAAAAAACAGACATACTATAAAATTAAATATAATGACCAGAAATGTAAGGCCTTTTATTCTAAAGCAAAAAGGAAAGAAGGAAAGAAAAAACAGAGGGAGGGAGGAAGAAATTTTTACAAACACAGTAAGAGGGCACCGTCAGGCACAGCACTCAGTTAGGAAGTATGCGCACTGCATAAAAGTTCGAAGTGAGAGAGGTACCTGGATGGCTCAGTCGGTTAAGTGTCTAACTTCAGCTCAGGTCATGATCTCACAACTCATGAGTTCAAGCCTCGCATGAGGCTCACTTCTGTCAGCATGGAGCCCACTTAAGGTCCTCTGTGCCCTTCTTTCTGCCCCGTCTCTCCTTGTACTTTCCCAAAAACTAAATAAGTATTAAAAAATAAAGTACACCCGGAGAGGGCAATTTTTTTTCTAATTCACATGCCAACATTACATAAGCTAGCAATGGCCTAAGCACACCAATCACATGGAAAGAAATCAGCAAAAAGAGACATACTTGCCTCTACTGACAGTGAACTCTCAGGTTACCAGTGTGATGTCACTGACCTAAAAACTAAAACCATGTCAGGCTGTGATTACAGATGCTTAAAATCTAGAATGATGGAAGTGGGCATCCCATTCTTGATCACTACATACTTGCAGTACCTTGTTCATTCCAGGGTATTAGGTGCTCAGAGGCACATGCAACAAAGGTAAATTGCAAACCAGAAAGCATTCGGAAGAGATGAGAAAACACAGCATCTCAGAAAGGGTGGGGGCTGCAAGGGATGTATGGCCTGGATGGAAGAGGATTGTTGTGCAGAGATCACGTGGCCAGATCACGATGGCCATCTTTAAATATCTTCAGCAGAAGGCCCTTGTTCTTTGTGGTCCTGAAGGCAAGATCCAGGAAGCTTCAGGAAGCAGATCTGGGCTTAATAGAAGGAATTATTTAGCACAAAGACAGAGATAGGATAGGCTTCCCGGAAGGGGACGGAGGTCTTCTAACTGGAGGGATTCAAAGCAAACCATTCTTTGGTTTTGTTGTTTTGTTTTCTTGCCCTGGCTCTTGTTGTCCCTACTGTCTGACAGGCATACTTCTTTCATGCCTTTCGCCTGCCCAAATCTACCCATTCTTCAGCCCAAATGTCTTTTCTTTCATGTTATCTTCCTTCATTTTTGCAGGCAAAGAAATGATGCTCCCCTCTCCACGCACCCCATTCATTTATCATTTTTGCACTGTCCAATTCCTTGCCACATTCCCTCAACTGCTAAGCTCTCTCTCTCTTTCTCTCTCTCTTTTTTAAAAACTGTTCCTTTTCCATCTACTTTATTTCCATGTTTCACTTAAAAGTCTACGGAAGGAAGCTTAAAGCCACATTCAGTAGTTGTTCTGACCCATTCAGTGGTCTGGGCAGTGGGAGCTGAAGACCAGTCTTCAGGGGCGGCCGAGCGCCTGGGGAACCGAAGGCCCTCACACATCTTCCCATCTACCTGGGACTTCGGGCTGAGTAGCAATGAACTCAAGAAGCTGGAACAGTCCATTCACCCCGAAATTCCTCCTTGGTCACAGCCTTTTCATCGGGACTCTGTTCCTCCTCTTCTGTCTCTCCAGAATCTCATGCCCACTGGCACAGGGCTGTAGGACCCTCCCCCCTCTCCCAGGTGGTGGAGCCCACACACACCAGCTGGCCCCTCAGGCTCAGACCCTGAAGGACCTTACTTTTCCTCTATGCAACACAAGTTTGAACTACGTGCGGATTTCTCTAGATAAAAACAGGGCAGTACTGTAAATATATTTTCTCTGCTTTAAAAATACAGGATATTAATACATATAGTATACAGAACATGCATTCAACAACTGTTTATGTTGTGCGTATGGCTTCTGGTCCATAGTTGGCTATTAGTAGTTAAGTTTTGAGGGAGTCAAAAGTTACCTGCAGATTTTCCAGTAAGAGAGGGGTCCCTAACCCTCCCTCCTCCCACATTGTTCAAAGGTCAAATATAACTGCATGCAAATGTATTTGCCTGAAGCTCCACCTCAACAATTAGGCAAAACATTCTACTTACGTGACTAGTGAGTCCTCCATGTTGGAGATAATTAGGAAAGGAGACATGATGGGAATAAAAAGGAGACAAAGCAGACGAAATATTAAGACAGATTAGAAAGCAGAGAGAAATCAACTCCAACCTCAGAAGCACTTTGACGACCAAGGGGGACTGGAGGAAATAAAAAGGAGCAGAGACAGTAGACAGTTTGAGTCTGGCAGAGAGTCATGGCCGCCACTGATGGAGACACTTCTCTCTTTTCTTTTCTAATATCTATGTCAATAAGTACTCGAAAACAAGAATTCTAAAATACCAATCACGGGGCATCTGGGTGGTTGTCAGTTGAGCCTCTGACTTCAGCTCAGGTCATTATCTCACAATTTGTGGGTTCGAGCTCCACATAGGGCTATGTGCTGACAGCTCAGAGCCTGGAGCCTACTTCGGATTCTGTGTCTCCCTCTCTCTGCTCCTCCCTCACTGGCGCTCTGCCTCGGTCTTTCTTTCAAAACTAAATAAAGCACTGAAGACATTTAAAAAATAAAACTACCAATCACAAAAGTTATTACACATTTTATGAATGACCAAAGGCGCAGAGACATTACCTTCAGTTTCTTAGCCTCACAAGCAAATTAAATTATGAACTGAACATTTTCTAGGGCATAAGCAAACGAATATGGAAAGGATCCATAGAAGAGTGACAGCATCATTTACTTAAATTTCGGGTTTTGCCTTTTCTCTTGGTTTTCTAAAACTAAAAATTTTTAGTTGTGTCATTTTCAACAATTCAGGAAAAAAATAGAGAAAAAATGGCCATTACCAATGGACTCAGTCATTGGTTCTAAGAAATGTTACCCCTAACTGAATCTTTGCTCCAGTTCTTTACCTGTTTTAAAAAAATAAGACGTTTTAGCCACAGTTGAAGCACTTTGTTTCATCCCTCAACTTCCATCCCCAGAAATAGATAAGCATGTGACCATGTTCTGTATTTTACATAAAGGTAAAACTGAAGCTATTTGTAGAAATGTTCATATATCTTTAAACGTACAAATGAGGTAAGTTACAAGATCATCCTGCAACACTAGGACTAAGTACCCATTGGACAAAAATTTTTTTTTAATATTTTGATAGATTTAGTTTGTTAATATTTCAGATCATTGCATTCGTGCTCACAACTGTCAGTGGCCAACGATTTTGCTTTGTTTTCTCTTTCTTGCTCAGGTCTGTTATCAAGGTTATACATATAAAGTGCTGTGGGGAGCTGGTCTGGTTCCATTCCTCAGAAACATTTATACAAAGTAGAGCTTATCTGTTCTTTGAAGATTTTGTAATCTTGGCTGTCTCTGGCTTGTTTTCTAAAGAGGGGAAAGGGCCAGGGGAAACCCAGAGATTATTAACTTGATTCCCTTCTTCTGTGGTGTATTCAGTCTTTTTGGTTTCATTAATTTTTGTAATTGATGTTTTCCTAGGAAATTGTCCAATTTCTCTGGAAGTTTCCAAACATATTGTCAGGAACTTATCCACAATATTTATTCTCTGATATGTTCTTAAATCTCCATCTGTAGCTACACCATGTTTCTTTCATGCCTCCTCCTGTCTTGGGTCATTTTCACCAGAAGTCTTTATCACTCTTTTCAAGGAACTAGTTTTTAGTTGATTTTCTGTGTTATTACTTTGTTTTCTAGCTCATTAATTGCTAACCTTATCTTTATGATTTCCTTCCTTCTGCATTCTTTCTGTTTACTCTGTGTGTGCATGTATGTGGGTTTTTTTTTTTCTTTTTTTACTTTTTGTGTTGAGCACTTAGCTCATGAGTTTTCAGTCTTTTTCATTTTCTAATGGATGCAACTAAGGTTATAAATATTCTTTCAAAGAACCATTTAGGCTGCACTCTACAGGGATTTTTCCTGTTCAATTCTTAAAAAAAAATTTAATGTTCATTTATTATTTTTGGGGGGGAGACAGACAGAGCGTGAGCAGGGAGAGGCAGAGAGAGAGGAACACACAGAATCTGAAGCAGGTTCCAGGTTCTGAGCTGTCAGCACAGATCCCGATGTGGGGCTGGAATTCAAGAACCCCGAGATCATGACCTGAGCCAAAGACAGAGGCTTAACCAACTAACCCACTCAGGTGCCCCTCCTGTTCAATTTTAATTATTTGTAAATACATAGTATTCTCTCTTTTGTTCTCACAGGTTTTAACTTTCATTATGGAGAACTTCAACCATCTACGGAAACAAACATTGCTTCACGTTGAATCATTCTAAAAAGGTCCTAGTTCAACATGCAAATGGCCTTTGGGTAAGAGTGTTCCCTGGTTATTTGTATTGTAGAAATTAGTGTGCATGTCTTATTTCTTCTTGAAGACAAAAACTGCACGCTAAATAACCTCGTGTCATACATAGTAAGTGCTCAACAAAACCCGGATGAATGAAGTTTTAATTCCATACGACTATATCAAAAGCAGTTTCTTTTACCAAAACACAGACTTCATAGACTGTTAGAAATAATTTTTAAATTACAAGTTTTCTCACTCTCTGCTCTGGCATTTTTATCACAGTGCCCACATGTGGCCTTCCACGAAAGTTCAGGAAGGAGAGCTGAACACACACCATTTTCGGAGCTCTTAAGTAGCTGCCTAAGGAATGCCAGTTCTACTCATTGCCTGCCTTCCATCCCTGTCCAGCTTCAGCTCCAAAGGGCCCTGGGTCCTCCCTACGGCTATGCCCACGCATCCAGGCCGCATCAGCCGCACTGCTGAGCCCAAGAAAACACCACTGAGCCTCCACAGGAAAAGTAACTTGTTGCCACACGAAAGAAAAGATTCCAGAGCCTTGAGACTCCACCACCGGCTCAACTGTTTCTAAGAATAGCGTGAACTGTGGAAAAAAAAAAAAAAATACTGGCACCAGACACCGGTCTTTAATTGTCTCCAGGCTTTAAAATAGAAACAAGCTGAAACGGAAGTGCCCCTGGAAAGGCTCCGCAGGCCTCCCTCGGTGCGCTGCATGCTGAAGGCTGAGCCAGCTCCTGGTGACGCTGGCTCAAGGGGCAAACCCTGCGCGGTGATGTCACCACGGCGCGCGCGCCGCCTGGGCTGGATGGGCTGTCCCAGGGGGCCCGGGCCTCGCCTTATGGCTCCGCGGAGGCTCTCCCTGGGCCTCTACTAGGAAGGGCCCAGGGCACTGGAAGGTTTCCCCTCCCACGAGGGACACTCGTTTGCCAAATGCTTCTCTTGCCATCTATTTTCATAATCTTAAACTTAGCTTATTGGTTCCTAAATCAGATTTTGCAAATAGTTCCCTGTCTTCTAAAAACAAGGTCAGCCTTACTACCAGGGAGGCCTCTCAGCCTAAAGGCGGGTGTGCAGCTGCACCCCC
>NW_027531318.1:6728474-6786024 GCF_008692635.1 Crocuta crocuta
CTAGCCCCCACAGGTGACCAGGAAGAAGAACACCATTCTTTCTGGTTCCAGCAGGCACGCAGTTGTGAGGCTTGTTATAGTGAGGATGCAACGCTAGTCTGAATAGGTTTCTAACAAGAAACAAATTCCCAAACGTCAGGAATTGCTTCTGAATAAAAAGTTCTGCATGGAAATAGTTCAAAAAATCTGTCTCCACACATCCAAACATCACTCAAAGATGAATCATTCAGAGGCACTTGGGTGGCTCAGTTGGTTAAGGGTCACACTCCAGTTGTCAGCTCAGGCCATGATCTCGCAGGTTGTAGGTTCGAGCCAACACTCCATTCAAAATATTTTCTAGAAAGCATGTCAACAGAATTGATTCATCTCTCAGCTCTACAGCTTTCCACTTCTGTTCCGAAACAGTTAATAACNGCTGTCTTTAAAACAACACAAACATGGGTGGCTGGGTGGCTCTGTCGGATAAGCCTGACTTCAGCTCAGGTCATGATCTTATGGTTTGTGAGTTCAAGTCCCACCTGCACCCCTGTAGGGCTGTGTGCTGACAGCTCAGAGCCTGGAGCCTGCTTTGGATTCTGTGTCTCCCTCCCTCTCTGCCCCTCCCCCATCCACGCACTTGCGCACTCTCTCTCTCTCTCTCTCAAAAATAAACATTAAAAAAATAAATAAAATAACAAAAGCAAGCAAACAGAAACTCCCTTACCTTCATGTGGGGTTCGAGCCTCACATGGGGTTCCAAGCTGACAGCGAGGAGCCTGCTTCGGATTCTGTCTCCCTCTCACTCTGCCCCTCCCTTGCTTGCTTTCTCTCCCTCTCTCTCAAGATGAATAAAAATAAAATTGTTTAAATCAATCATTAATGAAAAGAGAGTTTCCCACCTGCAAAATTTCTAGTATTTCCGAAATTACTCTTAGTTGGAAACAAAATAAACAAACTAGCTTCTTGCTCCCCAATTCCTAGACAAGCACCCTGTATCAAAAAAAAAAAAAAAAAAGGTTTTGGTCCTGGGCTCCCAGAAACCCTGCATGACTCCAGATAGGATTATTTCAGCGCTACTCCCTCCAAAGTGGTTGTTTACACAGGAAGAAGAAAAAGAAAAAGAAAATTGAAATATTTTTTTCCATGGGCATAATATTCTGCAATGTCTTGAAGTCAGGGGCTGCTTTGCAGTGTAGGGGGGTGCAGTATACAAGCCAAATAATGGAACTTAATGATAATTTGATTGTCAAATGCCAAACTACATGTTCCTTCCTACCTAAACTCTAGTTTTAGAAACACAAAGAACCAAAACAAGCAAACAAAAACCTAGTACCAGAGGGAGGCAGACACAAATGGGCCTAGCCCATCCAGATGGACCAGTTAAACTGTGGGTATCCCAGGGCTGCTGTCTTTGGTAACAACCATCAGCACATGTGGAAATTCATCATTCCTACCCCACCTCCAAAACGTTTCTCGCTGTAAGACTCCTCTGCCCAAACCAGGTTACTAAAGCCAGAGCAGAGACTTGTCCTTGCCACAGACCAAATGTCAATTATATTTGCCACGTCCTGGACTCTTCCTAACTCAGAGATCTTAGTGCATTTAATTGTATGTAGAGGCAATTTCATAAATGTTTGTTAAATTGAATGCAATCACTGTTCTCAGCTAATCTGCATTGTTCACCTATTTCCTAATACCAAATTGAACCCTGATAACCACCAACCATCTCTCGGACCTTCTGTTGCCTACTCTGCCATTAAGGTTTATATCCTAAGATACCAGCTCATCTCACCTTCTAGACCCTGAACTTGCCTATGATTTCCACTCTGACATCTCAGAATGACCTCTGCTATGACTCAAGACACACCTATCTCCACCATCTGGCATCTCTTGGTCCAGCCACAGCTACAAATATCCCGCTATGACATTTAGAAGTAGGATCGGGGAAGGCAAGGATGATGAAGCAAGAGGAAGGAACTAACACTTGTTTCCCCCCTTGTTATGTGTCTGGCTCTGTGCCCAGCCCTTACACATGTTACCGCTTTTAATTCTACTCTAAAGAACACCAGGGAAGAAGGAGATGATACATCCACTGTCTGAGACTCTGGGTCAGGAAATAACTCATACACCAAGATCCCAAATGTTTTTCCAAATGGAAACACTGAGCCCTTCCCTTCAATTACTGATTTTTAATTGCAGGTCTGAGAATTGATGACCATCCATAATGAAATTTTTACCCATCCACAACACAATGAGAAAAATAAAGGCAATGAAATATGTTTCCCATAGGCTGAAATATTCTGTTTAAAGGATTATCCTTTGCTGTGAGATCATAGTGGAACCATTTCTTTCGATGGAGTAAAGTCATTTCTTAAAGCAAAAATTGCTTATAGCCAAAATTACCCTTCCCAAATCCTTAAGGAGGTACAGAATGAAGTTCAATTTACTATTTATTAGCAAGGCCAATCACAGCCTATTTTTCCTCAGTATAGACAAGATTCTTAGTTCTATGGTAGAGTATATCCGATTAAATATTTGGCTTCCTTTAAACATCGTGTTGTTTTCAAAAAGAAACAAACAAACCTCTTAGTGACTAGAATGACATTCTGCTGAGGAACTCAGGGCTGTGGATGAAGTGAACAAGAGAGTCCCTGCTTTCTTTTTCTTTACATCAGTTACCACCTTCCCGTATAATATATATTGTATCTATTAATATTTGTTTACAGTGTGTCTCTATACACTGTAATATAAGCTCCTACTGGGTATTTAGTTTTATGTGCTTTGTTTACAGCTATTTACCAGCATATGATAGATACTCAATACGTATTTGTTGAATGAATAACACTCACTCCAATTATCATATTCAAATCATCAAAAAACACTAAAAATTTACTGAATTTAATACCCACTTATGATAGTTTTAAAAATCCTTTGTGGAGCACCTGGGTGGTTCAGTCAATTAAAGTCAGATTCTTGGTTTCAGTTCAAGTCATGATCTCACCTTTCATGAGATAGAGCCCAGCATCGGGCTCCACGTTGACAGCATGATTCTCTCTCTCTCCTTTTCTCTCTGTCTCTCTCCTGCTCTCTCTCTCTCAAAATAAATAAATAAGTAAATATTTTAAAAATAAAATAAAAATCCTTGGCAAACTGGCAATATAAGGGAACTCCTCCAATCCAACAAAGGAGTTCTGTAGCTAACATAACACTTAGTAGTGAAACTGTGAATCCCTTTCCCCTGTGAGTAAGAATGCAAGAATATCCACTCTCACCATTTTTGCTCAACATTACACCAGAGGGCCTAGCTAGTGAAATAAGGGGAAAAAGTTAAAAAGCATACACATTAGCAGAGACACAACTAAGGTGTTTATTCAAAGATGACGTGATTGTCCATGGAGAAAATCCAAAGGAATCTACAATAGGTTAGAACTAGTGAGTGAACGTAGCAAGGTGGTGGAGTATAAAGTCAGCATCCAAAAATTCATGTTACTTCTACATGACAATAAAAGCAAGTGAAAAAATAAAAGTTTAAATTACCACTTACATCCCCAAAAAAGTTAAACATGGAATTACCATATGATCCAGTAATTCCACCTCTGGTATACAAACAAAAGAATTGAACACAGGGACTCAAAGAGACATTCAACACCAAAGTCTATGCAACATTATTCACAATTGACAAAACATGGAAATAAGCTAAACTTCCACTGATAAATGAGTATATACACGAGATGTGATATACATGTACAATGGGATGTTATTCAGCCTTAGCAAGGGGGGCAATTCTGACCCCTGCTACAACACAGATAGGCATTGAAGACATTGTGCTAAGTGAAATGAAACAGACCCAAAGGGACAAATACTGCATGCTTCCACCTCTGTGAGGCACCTACAGTGGTCAAATTCACAGAGACAGAAAGTAGAAATGTGGTTGCCAGAGGCTGAGGGAAGGGAATGGGCAGTTATTTCTTAATGAGTACAGCCTTTCAGTTGAAAAGAAATTCTGCAGATGGATGACGGTGATGGTAGCACAACAATGTGAATGTACTTAAGGTCACAGAAGGGGACATTTTTAAATGGTTAAAATGATAAATTCTGTGTTACATCTTTCTTATCACAATAAAAAATATCATTTACAATATCATCAAATACTTGGGAATAAAATTAATGACAGATGTGCAAGTCCTCTATACTGAATACTACCAAATATGCAAACATTGCTAAGGGAATTCTTTAAATGAGATTCTTTCTTTTAATTTTTAACATTTTTATTTATTTCTAAGAGATAGAGCACGAGTGGAAGAGGGGCAAAAAGAGAGGAAGACACAGACTCCGAAGCAGAGTCCAGGCTCTGAACTGTCAGCACAGAGCCTGATGCAGGGCTTAAACCCACGAACCATGAGATCATGACCTGAGCTGAAGTTGGACACTTAACCCGACTGAGCCACCCAGGTGCTCCACTAAGGGAATTTTTTAAAGGTCTAAATAAATGGAAAGAATTACCACTTTTGTGAATAGACAGAGTTAATATTATTAAAATATCAAGTCTTGGGGCGCCTGGGTGGCTTAGTCGGTTAAGTGTCCGACTTTCGCTTAGGTCATGATCTCGCGGTTCATGGGTTCGAGCCCCGCATCGGGCTCTGTGCTGACTGCCAGCTCGGAGCCTGGAGCCTGTTTCAATCTGTGACTCCCTCTCTCTCTGACCCTCCCCTTCTCATGCTGTCTCTGTCTTTCTCTCCTAGAAATAAATAAAACATTAAAAAAAAAATTTTAAATATCAAGTCTGCCTGAGTTGATCTATAGATCCAGTGCAAGTTCTGCTACAATTCCTGCGGGAGTTTTTAAAATAAACGAACCGATTATAAAATCTATGTGAAATAAAAGCAATCTAAATAGCCCAACTGATCTTGAAAAAGAAGGAAGAGGAGGATGAGGGAAAGGAAGAAGATGGGTAGGAAGCAGAGAAGGATTTTGTACTGCCGTATCTCAAGACATACTATAAAATTATAATAATTAAAACTGTGTGGTATTGGCATGAGAACAGACAAATAGGTCAATGGGACATAATAAAAGGCCCCAAAATAGACCCATACATATATGACTATTTGTAAGGCACCAGTGAAATCAATAGGGGAAAGAAAACTCACTGATCTAGTGTGGGAGCAACTATGGATGTCCTATTACTTCACACTGTACACACACGTG
Organism: Crocuta crocuta; assembly: GCF_008692635.1. Classification (NCBI taxonomy): domain Eukaryota; kingdom Metazoa; phylum Chordata; class Mammalia; order Carnivora; family Hyaenidae; genus Crocuta; species Crocuta crocuta. The sequence continues at coordinate 6,733,659 of NW_027531318.1, forward strand.
CAAAAATAATTCTCAGTGGAGATGGATCTAATACCTAAATGTGAAGGCTAAACTATAAAACGTTTGGAGGAACTCATTGAATGACATCTTTAGGGGGCACCTGTGTGGCTCAGTTGGTTAAGTGTCTGACTTCAGCTCCAGTCATGATCTCGAGGTTCATGAGTTCGAGCCCCGTCTTGGGCTCTGTGCTGACAGCTCAGAGCCTGAAACCTGCCTCAGATTCTGTGTCTCCCTCTCTCGTCCCTCCTCCACTAATGCTGTCTCTCACTCTCTCTCAAAAAGAAATAAACATTAAAAATTTTTTAAAAAGAATGACGTCTTTGGGAACTGTGTGGCAAGAATTTCTCTGCTAAGATGCAAGCAGTACCAATTATAAGTGGAAAATGGGATAAAATGGACCTCATCAAAATTTAACATTTTGCTCATCAAAAGACATCATTAAGAAAGTGAAAAGTCAATGTCCAAACTGGGGGAAAAAAAAAACATTCACAGTACATATACTTAGCAAAGGACTTGTGTAAGAAATACATTAAAAAATTTCTTAACAGATCAACAACAAAAATATAGTCATAAAACATATAAAAAAGGCTAATACATACATGAAAAGATACGCAACATCATTAGTCATCAGAGAAAAAAAATTTAACCACAGTTGGATATCAAAAGACACCCACCAGAATGATGAAATTTAAAAGACTGGTGGGGCATCTGGGTGGCTCAGTCGGTTGAGTGTCCCGCCTTGGCTATGGCCATGGTCTCAACGTGAATTTGGGCCCCATGTCCGGCTCACTGTTCTCAATGGAGAGCCCAGATCCTCTGTCCCTCCCTCTCTCCATCCCTTCCCTGCTTGCACTCTCTCTCTCAAAAATAAACATTAAAAGTAAATAAATAAATAAATACAAAAACAAAACCTGGAAAAAATAATAAAAATTTAAACAAACAAACAAACAAACAGACTGGTAATAACAAACGTTAGTGAGGATGTAGGGGAGTTGGAATTTTTTAACATGGCCAATGAGAGTTTGGACATGTGGTTAGCAGCAGCTAATACAGTCAAATTTGCATTCAGTTATGACATGGCAATTCCATCTTAGATACATGCCGAAGAGAAATTCATCTACAGATCCACAAAAAAGCTTGTACAGACATATTCATAGCAGCTTTATTCATAAAGACAAAAACTGGAAAGCACACAAATAGGCATCACCAGCAGAATGAGTGATTGTTATACACAGTGGAATACTACTGAACTATAATAAGGAACAAACTATTGCTCTGTATGGAAGAATCTCAAAAGCACTGAGTGGAAAAAAACAGAATCAAAGGTTAAATGTGTATAATTTTTATGACATTTGGGGTAAAGGCAAAACTATAAGGATAGAGAACAGATCACTGTTCTCTCTACAGGGAGATTTGGGGCTGCATCCCAACTCTGGTGGTAGTTACAGGAATCTATACATGTATAACAGCTCGTAGAACTGTATACATAGAAAAAATGGACACAACTGCATGTAAATTTAAAACTGTTTACATGCAGAAGCCAGACATACAAAAGAAAGCATAGTATACTATTCCTTTTTCTTATCATTTATTTTAATGTTTATTCATTTTGAGAGACAGAGACAGAGTTTGAGCGGGGAGAGGGAGACACAGAATCAGAGGCAGGCTCCAGGCTCTGAGCTGTCAACACAAAGCTGGACACGGGGCTTGAACTCACAAACCGCAAGATAGTAACCTGAGCCAAAGTCGGACTTAAACAACTGATCCGCCCAGGCAGCCAACCATTCCTTTTATCTAAAGTCAAAAAACAGACCAAACTAATCTATAGTCAAAGAAATCAAAACAGTAGTTAAATTGGGGGTAATGACATTAAATGAAAGTGGGAATTGTCTAAGGTGACAGAAAAGTTCTTAATCTTGATCTGTTATGGTGGTCATGTGGCTGTGTACGTACATATAATATCATTGAGATTTGTTCACTTTACTGCATTTAACTTTACCTCAGTAGTATTATAAAAATTATTTATTATTCATGGTCACATGATTCTCGACAGCATTCTCAAACCTTCTGTGTTTTCCCACAACTGAATTTAAATCAATAAATACACTTAAATGCCTAAAATTCTGAGATTTAAAGTCCCTCCCTCACAGGATATTAGGGACGTAAAGAAGTTTCTTAACTCTGTCAAATGTTAAGTGCAAAAGCCAGGTCTGTAAGCTCTTCACTTATTACTAAAAACAGCCTTGGGGGCCAGGGAAACTGGGCTTTCACTGACCTCTTTATGGAGTCTTCCCTCACCTTAGCTGAAATAGTATTTATCAAAATCAGTCAAAGTGGAGGTAATCCAACAGGTATGTGTTCTCTTTTTGGGTTAAAGGCACAAGAAAAACCCTAAGCCAAACGTTTAATATTAAGCTAAAAAACAAAAAACAAAAAGAAACAAAAACCTCAAATCTCCAGGAAAAGGTATATGACTTACTTTTTTAGTTTTACAAAACAAAACAAAAAAAGTCTTAACTCTTGATTAAGAAAGAAGTCAAAACAATACTTCATTGTTAGTATGAAAAAATCTAGAAAATGGTACAGTAAGAAAGCATTAGCCATCAAGTTAGCTATTAAACAGCTTCCTTTCACGGTCTCCACTCAGCTCCATAGGAGAGGTCATTAACTTAAGGGGCTAAGTTCACATTAATTAAGCTTAACTGCCCTTGACCAGTTGAATAGTTAATCTGTAAAACATGCAGCTGCTTTTGGATATATAGATATATTGATTGATAGGTAGATAGATAGATAGAAAGAGAGAGAGATAGATCTACGCTACCGTCTATCTATAGACACATATCCATTAGGTACATTCATAATTATTGACAATTTTTTCTTTAACGTTTTGTTGCTTCAACCAGACTGCATTACCAGAATGTGTCATTAGTGGATAAATACATAATAAAGCATTTCCTTTCACATGGGCCATGTTTTGTTTTGTTTTGTTTTGTTTTAATTTATTTCTAGGAGAGAGAGAGAGAGACAGCATGAGCAGGGGAGGGTCAGAGAGAGAGGGAGTCACAGACTGAAACAGGCTCCAGGCTCTGAGCTGGCAGTCAGCACAGAGCCCGACGAGGGGCTCGAACCCACGAACCGCGAGATCATGACCCAAGCGAAAGTCAGACGCTTAACCGACTAAGCCACCCAGGCGCCCCGGGCCATGTTTTTTATGTTGAAGAAAATTGAAATAAAACCGGAGCATCAGCCTTGTAAATGTAAGCACTCCCCGTGAGCAGTGGCTATCTCTCATACTCTGAAGCTCAGTGTCTGGAATCCCTAACCGTAAACTTTTAAGTAAGCTCAAGTTGAGAGCCCCTGCCAACAAAGAGAGAGCCTGACAAAGGAATATCAACCGTTAATCACTGTTCCGTGTCCACTTGGACTTCCCGTTTTGCTTCATGATTCCTCCTCCAGCCACCTGCAGCCAAGCAGCCAGATCACTCTGGCAACTGGTGAGTGCCCTCTGCTCAGATAAGATGACTGTTTCTCCCTGGCACTCTCTTTACTGGGCTGCTTAACAAACAGCAGACGTCTGGGAATGAGCCTGCTTGCAGCGCTGAGCTGACTGGATCCGCACAGCTCGGCCCCCACACCCCTACACCCATGAGGCTCAGGAATAGGTCACTAAGGTCTTAGCATTGCTCTGAGGCCACCACTCACACTGAAGATGCAGCCCCAGGCCCATCCAGAACACAGAGTGTGCTAACTGTCTGAGTCACAGTGAGGAGGGGGATGCTTCGTTTAATAACCTTGGACAACTCTATCTGGGCTAAATTCCCGCAGTCCTGCGACAATGTCACAGAGATGGTGAGGCTTTTCTCCCTCCTGCACAGGAACAATCTTCACTCTGGATGTCTGGCCATGTAAGTCCATTGACGAGAGAATGACAGGTGTGTTTTGGGTTTGGGTTTGGGTTCTGAAGTTAAAGGGGGAAGAGAAAAGAGGAGAAAGAAGTCCGTATCAGTGTATGTGAACTGAATGGGCAAATGCGAAGTTGGGGGAAGACCAGAGGAGACCAACGTCAGTGCCCCCCCACATCCCCAGTTGGACCAGAGATTGGGAGAGCCCACCACCCATGCCCCACTCACTTTGCTGCGTGAGTGAGTGCATCTGAAGGTGCCGGGAGCTGGGGAGAACTGGTTTCTTGTGGCCTCAGATGCTGTCACAGTTGCCACGGTGACTGACAGTCACAAAGTCCCAGGCAGGCTAACAGCAGAGTCCATATGCACCCATTTTACTTCCATCTTCTACAGAACACTGAGCCATAAAGAAGAGCTTTCCTAGCGGCTACCTCCACTTATCTAGTCTTTCTTTTCCTCCAACGTGGCTTATGCATGGCATCACCCCATACCCGGACAGTTCTGCTACGGCAAGAGCCTGTGCTCGACAAACAAAAATTGAAATTTGGATGTCTGTTCGCTGCCTACACATGTAGAATCAGATCAATGAATTTTCCTAGAGTCAGTGATGTGGACACTGACTCTGGAAGCTAAAGGGAACACTCTGTTCCAGGGCTTGTCCAGTCCCGACCGTAAGCAGTAGTCTCCTAGTTTACAGGACAAGGACAGAGACATAGGTGCAGACACCCCCAGGGACCAGGCTGGCTCCTTCCTCACTGTCTGCCCAGCCTGGGAGGTCAGCACTTACTGGGAGATGTTCCATGTTCGCTTGAACCATAACATGTCCTCCCCAGGCCTTGGGACCTTTGAGCTGGCCCCTCCCTAAAACTTACAGTCACCTCCCTGGGGGAGCAGAAAACAGTCATTTGGGTGCTGAGTCTAGAGGCGCACAGACCACAGCCAAAAATAATTTACCCAGAATGGCCAGGGGCACATCTGTTCTCAATTAAAAATATATCTGCAAGCCAGAGATCTTGATTTCAAACAGACCCAAGGGTACAGAAAAGAACTTTTAGCACATAAGATCTAGTACATAATAATACGGGATATAAGGTTTTGTTATAACAAATAAGTGTTAACTACATATATTATATACTACATACATTTTTATATATAATATATATACTACATGTATATATATATGTATATATATATATATATATANAAGTATCTGCACTGTCATTTTGTGTCAGTCATAAAATTCTATGCTTACCTGAAAATTTTAAAAATTCATAACATTACACTCTATTAAAGATGAAACAATTCAAATTTTATCCAATTTAACCACTCCAAAAAAAAATACAAATTTGCTTTGCACATTTCTTTACAAGACCTTCAAAGCCATCATTATAAAAAATCAAAGTTAATCAAAATCCCTGTTGATCTGTAGGGAGCAGTGTGGCAAAACCATGTAGAAAGATCTGCTGTGATTTCATCTAACAAAAGCAGAGGAAAGAGCGATGGAATAGGAATTTGGAAAGATCCTGAAGTATTATCTGTTCTTTCTATAGGGTTTCCTTTAAATTCTTTCAAATTCTCTTCAAGCTTGTACATCTGGACTTTTTCTAAACAGTTAAGTCTCATTTCATAGCAGTTATGGGATATTCACAATATGAAATAGGGACATACTTGATCCATTTTCTCCTGTCCATGTTATGTAAATTTGTTTCCATGACAACACCAGCTTCTCAGTCACATCATCACCCCCAGCAATGCCATGACCCACAGCAAGCCATCATTCAATTTTTTAAATAGACAACCATTTACAAAGAAATCTTTTGGGGACTCTTCTGCTGTTTAGAAGGGTCTAGTATTTATATTTCCGGAGAAATAGCTTTCTCTATATTTTGTAGTTTAGCGGTAGAGGGCCATCAGGGGCCTCTGGGCCCCAGAAGTCACTCCTAATATCTTAACATGGTCAGTTAAGCCAGTAGAGCTGGCTTCCTAGGGGTCGTTCTGACCACAGTATGACTCTCCCAGCCCCCAGTGTCCTCAGTACACACAGACAGACACATTCATCACAGGGAAACATTCTTGAGGCTCTGTGGCAACTAAAGCTTCATTTGTTAAAGGTTAATCCAAGGCTGAAGCAAAAATACTCAATAAGGGGGTTATTAAATTTTCTTATTAAATGTAATCAGGGAGCTTTGTTGTCTAAATGTCAGGTTAAAGCCATGACTGGGAAATTTTCTTCTGAAGACAAAAAAGCACAGTGTTATGACTATAATCATGTATCAACATACTCTGTCACTTGCACTTGAGAGTTCTTTAATCTTAATGAAAAGTATCAAGTGTTGAGTGTGCATTTTACAGCTTACGCAGAGCTATGAGCCAAGGGAGCTTGTCCAGTATTTCAGAAATGCCCTTCCCTGCTAAGCCATTGACTCGGCACTAAGGTTTGACAGGAGGGGACAGGCCATTATCCCCTTGTCAGGCACGACTCCTGCCAGGGTCCCCTTCCTGCCAGTTCTAGATCTTTCAACTAGAAGACCTATTACACTCAGAGACATTTCAGAATAAATTCATGGTAATCACAGACAATCAAGTACCTTACAGATCATCTGTCCAGACTAGTTATTTTTATAAATAAGAAGCTCGACGCCCAGAAAAGTAAGAGGAATTCTCAAAATAACGCTGAACTCAAATCATCAGAAATCAGGTTCCAGAATACTGGCCCACTGTAGGAAATGGTGTGGGGGGGGGGGCACCAAAGGGCAGGCCTAGACTCCCCAAACTGCAGCAGTGACATCCTCAGACACATTCCCCACATGGTGGCTTTGACTATGAACACATCAAAGTGGAGAGCTGGAGTACTCCTCAATCTGAGAATGAACACACTGGACAGGTACCAGAAAGGTGGGTTCAGAGAGGAACCAAACTGCCCACCACTGAAGGGAGAAAGCCAAGTGGGCCCCATGCTCTTGGTGAACAGGTCCAGTGATGCCAAAGAGAAGCCAGATATCCAGATTATTTCATGTACAGTCTCCCAATTTCTTAATGCCGGCACCCTATTCAAATAGTTTCTAGAAAGCATGTCAACAGAATTGATTCATCTCTCAGCTCTACAGCTTTCCACTTCTGTTCCGAAACAGTTAATAACAGACACTTTTCTTTCTCAGACAACCATGTGTACCCTGCTGTTACTAGATTCATTCGGTCACGTAGGATTAATTATCTAGTGTACCCATCCGACTCCAGTTAAATTCAACTCTCTGCCTCCTCCACACTTACACCCAAGAAGCGAGTCTGGTAGGGGAAACAAAATAGTGGTCAACCATGACCACCAATGTCCTTTCATTTTTACTCCATGGCCACACAGCTCAAACGAGTCCTTAAAACTGCCTGTCAGTCTCTTGGGCACCTGTTTCAAAGGTTCTCTCTTTTCAGACCTCCAATCCCTCCTGCTCTCTGCTCACTGGCAAGTTGAGGACTTTGGGGTCCTCCCACCAGCAATGCCACTGCTGAGGTCCTTACCCCTGCTGCCAGTCTTCCTGATTCAGTGGGGGAGCTGCCCTTTGCCCTCCCCGAGGCCCCGCCCCCTGTGCTCAGGAGCTCCTGCAACTGCCCATTATTTCTTCTTAGTTCATTATTTCGCCTTCTCTACTGGATCCTTCCCATCAGCATACAAATATGCTGCAATTTTTGCCGTCTTTAAAACAACACAAACAGGGTGGCTGGGTGGCTCTGTCGGATAAGCCTGACTTCAGCTCAGGTCATGACCTCATGGTTTGTGAGTTCAAGCCCCACCTGCACCCCTGTAGGGCTGTGTGCTGACAGCTCAGAGCCTGGAGCCTGCTTTGGATTCTGTGTCTCCCTCCCTCTCTGCCCCTCCCCCATCCACGCACTCGCACTCTCTCTCTCTCTCTCTCTCTCAAAAATAAACATTAAAATAATAAATAAAATAACCAAAGCAAACAAACAGAAACTCCCTTACCTTCAAACTCCTTCGAACTGCACTGTCGTATTTCTGTTTCCTTTTATAACAAAACGTCTCTAAAGAATTGCCCACATTCTCCTCTCTCATGCTCTCCTGAATCTGTCTCATTTAGATTCAATTCCTTACCACTCCAAGGAAACCGCCCTTGTCAAGGATGACAATGACCTCCACAGGGACAGCTCGAGCAGTGAACCCTTTCATCTTCCCTCTTATGTCAGCAGTGCTGGGCACCCTGGGACAGTCGCCTTTCCTGAACACTTTGCACATTTGGCGTAGTAGGTGCATTCTTCTTCATTCCTCCTCCTCTGTTTCCGTCCCCTGTGAGGGCTTCCCTCTCCCTTCCTGACTTCATGAGAGCAGTTCTCAACGCCACTTGCATATTAGAACCACTTGGGATGTGTCCACAGAATTTCGATCCCCAACCCTACACTAGATACTTGAGCCAGGAGCCCTGAGGGGAAGGTGTCTATATCACTGTGTAGTTTTTTAAAACCTCCGAAGGTGACTGTGCTGTGCAACCAGGGAAGGACCATGGCTCTGCACATGGCCATGCACTAGCCTAAGGTGCTCAGGCTTCTCTGACCTTCTCCATCCATATCCACCTCTTAGATGGTGGATCCCATGCTGAGGACTCTTAGATAAGCATCTGTCTCCACCTTACCTTTCCCCCAAGCTCCATACTTTATATACCTCACTGCCTGTTGGGCAAAACCTCTCTAAGTGAAGAAATAATTCCCAAAAAGTCCTGTTGGCAACAAGAATCCCCATTACTCTAAAATATCCCCATTGCTTTAAATACAATTTTTGCCCACTTCACTTGTCTTTGGCACATACTCAGTAAGTGATAGCGACCAATAAACTGTTCCTTGTTCACAGAAGCAACGTATGAATTCTCTCAGATTGAAATATAATGTAAATGAAATGAACCAGACAATTCTGCAGATGGAATACAAAATGGTGCCTAGAATTTATAAGTTGAAGTGAATTATAGATTAAAAGAAGAATTATATTGCATTGATTCACTGGGAAATGCCAGGGAACAAGGGTGTGTTATTTTGAAACCTGGAATGAGGCAAAGAATATTTTTAATATTTTAGGTCTCATTCAGGAGAAACCCCAAACCAGAAATGTCTTCTTCAATCATCAAAACATAGTAAGCACTGATCCAGGGCTCAGAAGGACTGGTCCAGGACCAAGCAGTTTCTAGTTTTAGGCAAGTCAAAAACTTGCATTTCTTCTATCTTCTGTAAAAAGGGAATACATGTGCACACCAACCTTCAGGGGTTTTGTGTGGCTGAACTAAGTATTTTTGGTAATACTCCTCTGAAGATTATTAAAAATGATGTTACATTTATTATTATTATACAACTCCATGCTCTATTTAATAACCAATTATTTTCAATAATGCTATGTTAACAATTTATCACAGAGACCTAGGCAAAGAAATCTAAAAATTTGGAGTGTCTGATATTTGAGGTTCCAATTTTCCCTCACAATAATCACAAGAATTATTTTGCAATAAGCCCATGCCCAAGGTCATAAGACTACCAAGAAATTCCTTAAAGTTGGTCATTTCAAGTTCATTTTAAAGTATCTTTCTTCTGCTATGTATTATTATTATTATTATTATATAGATACCTTTTGAGAGAAATCCAATTAGGCAAAGTTTTTCCTGCCTTACACCTACCAAATCATTACAAAAACTACTCATTAGTCAAAGTTTTTAGTAAATTCAGGTTTTCATTAAATTTTTAAATAATCTTTAAGAAACACTTTTGTTTCAAGATGTAGTGAAAATGTCAATGATGCTCATCGTTGGACCACATCTAAGCCCAGAATTACCTGCTTCCAGTCAGACTCCATGATAATATATATAACTTTTAGGTTATGTACTCTGTAGCTAGCTTTATGCTCTCTATCTGGGCAATACCAGTTATTCTTCAAATTAACTGTTTGACCTTGCCATTTAATCCTCAGTTGCTTCTATGGGAAATCCAATGAAGATCAACCATATTTAAGAACTATCTGATACTTTTTTAAAGCAGGCTTCACGAACTCCAGTGGAGGTGGAGATCAATAAAGGGCTTGAACTCAAAACCCTGAGCTCGAGGACCTGAGCTGAGATCAAGAGTAGGATGCTCAACCAACTGAGTCACCCAGGCTCCGAAATATCTGAATTATTTAAGAAAATAAAACATGTCGCTCACAATTTCTTGGAAACTCAGTATCTGTTAATTCATGCCTCCAAGTAATCCTGGCATTTTAACATTGTTTCACAATTCAAAGTGAGAATTAGCCAAAATAATGAACCTATTACCCAAGTCTCCTCACAAACTCTAGTTTGGTTTTATAGTAGAGACACTGAATACTTCTGTCTGATCTCTCTCTTCCTTGTGGTGCCACAGGGCATCCCCATGTTTCAAACATGTCTGGCCCTAATGAATTTTTTTCTTATTGTGGCCGCAATCTGTTGTGGTGTCAGATTCACACTAGCTTTGAGGACTTTGTGGTTCTCTTTTCAGCTTCAGTCCCATATAGTCTCCAGAGTGTGACTTAGGGCACAAAATAACTGGTCTGGACAGATCTGCAATACTACCATGGTATAAACCAGATTAAACACTCAAAACAACTCCTTTCTTCTTTTGATCACTGAAGCAATGGAAGCCTAATATTGTGAAGTATATTTTTATTATCTGTAAGTCAACTTAAAACAAATGCACACCATCTTGAGAACAGACCTCCCCAGAACTTCCCAGGTCAAGGGCAACCAGAGCCTCATCATTTTTAGTGTTGAGGTCACTGCTTGGTGCCATGTTTTCATAATTTATCAAGAAATTTAATCAGCTGAGAAATACTCTCATGAGAGAAGGTCTCCATGGTCTGCTCAGAGTCTGAAAATCTCCATAACTCTTCAAGGTGGCATCATCTATATGATTTTATTACAAGAAAAAGGTAAACTAAACTAACTTCTAGGTAACAGAGAGTCACACATGCACAGCAATTTAATCTCTCCATTTCCAGATTTCTGCTTAAAAAATCTATACCCTGGGGCTCCTGGAGTGGCTTGGTCGGCTGAGCGTCCAACTTTTGATTTCGGCTCAGGTCTTGGTCTTGAGGCTCATAGGTCTAGCCCTGCGTCATGCATTGAGCACACAGTGCATAGACTGCTTAGGATTTTCTCTCTCCCTCTCTCGGTCTGTTCCCGATTGGCATTCTCTCTCTCCCCCTCTCAAAAATAAATAAATAAACGGTTTTAAAAACCACATCTATAACAGGCATTCTGGAAAGGAGGAAAGGGGTGTATATTATACAGCACTTCCTTTTCTAATGGGGTCGTATACCTTACGTGTGGTGATTTGGCTTGTTCTGTGGGAGTCTGATGCCTGTCCTACTAAGGACACAGTGTAGAAACCCAGCACACAAGTGAGCTTCTCCCTGAAAGGAGGAGATATTCCAGGACTGGGGAGGAGACCTAAAATGGAACTCCAAAGATTCTTCTGCGAGAAAGAGCACCTCTGTTGTTCTGGGTGTCAATCTTTTGGTTCTCTACTTGAAACAATCTCTTTTTTAAGGTTTATTTATTAATTTTAAGAAAGAGAGAAAGAGAGCATGAGGCAGAGGAGGGACAGAGAGAGAAAGAGAGAGAGAATCCCAAGCACGCTCCATGCTATCAGCACAGAGCCCAGTGTGGGAGTGGATCTCATGAACCACAAGATCATAACCTGAGCCAAAATTAAGAGTCCAATACTCAACCAGCTGAATCACCCAGGGTACCCTGAGCAATCTTTCAGTGTATGAGAGTTCTTCCTGGACGTAGACTCAAAGATGCCCACTGTCCTGAGAGAGCAGAAGAAAAGCTCTATGGGGACACAATCATGTAGAAAAGTCAATCTGAAAATAAAATCATATTAGTTTATGAACTAGATTATTTCATTTCATGTCCATCATTCCATCTATATCCTTTCTATTGCCCCTTAGCATTTGTTTGAACTCTAAGTGCTTAGGTTAGACTCACTAGTTCCAAAGGCTCTAAAATCAGGTCTACAAGTTCTGTCACTCTTGTCCTCCGGATAAATGTCCTTATTTAGAAACTCCAGGATGGGGTGCCTGGGTGGCTCAGTTGGTTGGGCGGCAAACTTCGGCTCAGGTCGTGATCTTACGGTTCGTGGGTTCGAGCCCCACGTGGGGCTCTGTGCTGACAGCTCAGAGCCTGGAGCCTGCTTCGGATTCTGTGTCTCCCTCTCTCTCTGACCCTCTCCCGCTCCTGCTCTCGCTCTCTCTCTCTTTCTCTCTCGGAAGTAAATAAAACATTAAAAAAAAAGAAAAGGAAACCCCAGGATATCTCGGGTGGGTGCCTGGGTGGCTCAGTCGGTTAAGTGTACGATTTTGGCTCAGGTCATGATCTCACAGTTCATTAAGTTGGAGCCCCATGTCAGTCTCTGTGCTGACAACTCAGAACCTGGAGTCTGCTTCGGAATCTGTGTCCCCCTCTCTCTCTGCCCCTCCCCCCTCTAAAAAATAAATAAACATTTAAAATTAAAAAAAAAAGAAACCTTGGGTATCTCAGTTTTGTTACTAGCAGAGTTTAGTGGGCAATGCTTTCACTTTTGATAAGGTCAGGGTAGGAGAACAACAACAATCAAGTAACATGCCACTTGGATTTGATTTAACTTCTACAGGTGAGAAATGGTTGTGGAGCCTGAAGGTTTGCAAGGAAGCTCCTCCAGGCAGAAAGACAGAAGGATGATGGGGCTTATACCTGGACCGTCAGGCAGCAGCCCTTCAGGGAGCTTGGAAATCGGCAAAAGAAAAAGGGAAAAGTCCTGGTGTGGAGGGTGCACCAAGCTGAGAAGCAGATACAAAAGGATTCCCAGGCCTGATAGAGGCACAGATACAAAGAAGCAGCATAGAAGGCATAGTTTCATTTCTGAGGCTAACCACAGCTCTGGAGCCAACCGCAGGCTTCTAGAGAGCTAGACAATGAATATACATTCACATCTAGTGCTACAGAGTAAGGTGGCTCCTCTGGAGGTGATACTTCTACATTCTGATAGTTTGAGCCTTTTCTGTACACAAAGCATATATTACTTCAATTTAAACACACACACACACACACATACACACACACACACACACACACACAAAAAGAGGAAGGAAGGGAGGGAGGGAGGGAGGAAGGAAGGAAAGAAGGAAGGATGGGAGGGAGGAAGGAAAGAAGGATGGGAGGGAGGAAGGATGGGAGGGAGGAAGGAAGGAAGGAGGGAAGGAAGGAAGGAAGGAGGGAGGGAAGGAAGGAAGGAAGGAAGGAAGGGAGGGGGGGAGGGAAATGTAAGGAAGGAAGGGAAAGGAAAGAAAGAGAAAGAAAAAGATTGAGGATGGGAAGGAGGAACGGAGGGACTCTAGCTTGCTCACCTCATTACTGATAATGCAAGAGAACTCTCCATACATTCTCCTTTGCATTTACCAGCATCCTAAAGGCATATCAGGGATGGATGGTATCCTCATGGGGCAATGATGGCAGCCAGGTGGGCAGTTATTGAGAGCACTTGAGGAAGATTGAATCACATCCCCTCACTAACATGAAATTCCTAAGGATAGCAAAGGTTGGTGGGTTGGCCTGATGGACACAAACTTGCCTAATCTCTTCCCAGAAGGCAAGACAGATTTTTGTGTTTTGACCTGAGAAGACAGCCTCACCATTTCTGCTCACCTCTTTCCCCTGACCTGTTGCCAGAGGAAAATAATTTTTTCTAACTCAGCAAAGAAAAGATAAACACATTGCATTTACATTTACTGTATCTAAGGGAGACATAGAAAAAAAAACAAAACCTACAAGGTAAATGCTCATATATTGGTCCATAGTGGAGTTGAAAGAGAAGGTGAGGATGTACCATTCCATCCATGTACCTTGAATAATCCCCATAACCCTGGTTTTGCATGTATTAATTAATTTTTCAACTTATTAAGTACTCACTATGAACTAGGCATGGTGCCTGATGCTGGAAATAGCAAAGTGAAAAGATGAGAGACATATATCTCTTCACCAGGACTTTATATACACATACGCCAGTTGGATTGTTTACATTTGCTTATGCAAATTGGGTACAAACAATGGACACACAAGGCATAAACTGTCTAAGTATGCCTGAGAATTCAGGAAGACTGTCTACACTGAGACTCACTCTCCATCCCATTATTTCTGAGCAGAAATTGCTTTCCTTAGCTTAGGCCCAGCTTCTGTTGCTATCACAGCTCACTCATTACCTGAATTTGGCCACTATTAAAAATAAGCTGCCTTTAAAGTGCAGAGTCACAATGAAAAAAAAAATTCCATCTATACTTTTTTGTCTCTAACTCTTCTTCTCCTTGCCTTCTCCAACCCAGTGCCCTTCAGTGAAAAATCATTTCAGGGTCTATCCCACACACAAAAAGAAAGCTAAAACCAGGTATCAAGTGTGTCTCCTCAGTGGTCAGCAGTTTTGATTCATTCAAACTTTAATTCCAAGTAGGTGATCGACCATCCCAATTTTCTCAGGGCTGAAGGGTTTGCCAAGACTCAAGACTCTCAGTGTTAAAACCAGGATGGTCCCTGGCAAACGAGGGCTACCAGTCAGTTTGAATCAGTTAGGCAGCAGTGTGTTCTTGTGATCCTGGGGCTCATGACAGCCTTCCATAAGGAAGCTAACCTGAGTTCATGATTTCAAAAGCAATCATCTCAAATCACTGCTTTATCAAATCAGGTTCTTAGCAACAAGAGAGCAAAACAGCAATCTGGTCTGCACTCCTTTGACCCCCTTCTGCCATTTTAAATTATGGCCAAAGTAAGAAAGAAATAAGGCCCCTCCAAGCCATGTTCTAACCAGATCTGATTAAACCTCTCAAAGAACAATTAAAACAAAGAAATAGACAAACTTGTAGGCTGGGGATTGAAGAGGAAGAGTAAACATTCCTGTTATTGCCTACACAATCTCCACCAAACAAGGTCTTGGGGATGTCTAGTAAGTGGCTTGACCAGTGACTGCTTCCTTTATGCCAGGTCCTTTGGGCTCATCTGCTGTTTTAAATTAAATATCAAATGATTGTTGTAGATCTGTTTGTGTCTTAAAAATCAGCCATTAGAATTTACTGATCGCCTGTGTGGGAGTTAAAAGTTCCTTTGACTGGAAGAGAAATACCTCTATGCTCAAAATGGCTCCAGATATGAGATGCAACTCTAGTCTTCAACTATTGGCCACCCTTGTTGAAACAAGACTGTATCATCCAGTAAGCCTGTCCCAGGAGGGAAGTTAGAGTCTCCCATATTTCTCTTAGGTATTTAAGGAAGTCCAAATACAGAGCCCTCAGCAATTCTTCAGAATATTTTGTCACTTCAGATTCTCTGACTCTGAAGCCCCTCGGGAGAGAAGACAAGTTAGGTGAGCAAAAAGGTCTGGGAGAAAGCTCTGAATCCCACACACTAACAGGGTGTTGTTCATTATGACACCACTCATTCCCCTTTAGTTTCCCAGGGCTGGGTGGTTATTGGCAATTGCAATTCAGGGCAACTGGAAATACTAAAGCTTGCCATGAGGAACATGGAAAATGCTGAACTTCAGAAGAGCCCTAAATGGGGATCTTCTCAGCGTGGAGAAAAAAAAAAAAACAACAGAAGACGATGTAAGTCTTAGTGAGATCTGTGTGCCCTTTGTAATCATCACAAGAGAACTGACTAGGGTAGAAAAAGAAGCTTAGCAGGTGAAGGATCAGAGATTGAATGCAGTACCTTCTGTCTCCAACCAGCAGTACCTACACTCTGAACACTCCCTTTGGAAACATCTAAATGCTCATTATAGAAAAATATACTTGCATTGTTGAATAATGGGAAAAAGTCACAGCTTGGTGGTCTTGGTTTATACTTCCCAATCCTTCTGTTCCTTCAAAATGATAGCCACTGGCAGGGCATGTAAATGAATGGCCCCCTCCCAGGTCGCCCCCACAAAGGGGTGGGGGCATTGGCCCAGAGAGAGGCTTCTGCCTGGTGCAGGGGCTAATTAGGACACATGGTCCTCAGTGCTTCTGTGGTGTGGGTTGGCCTGTGGATGGATTTTCCATTCGATCTTTAATTTTTTTTTCTCTTCACATTTTCCACACTGCACTAAAATTACTCTCCAGAAAAGCATTTCTCTTTCCTATTGCCACTTCACAGCCTGTCCCATTAGAGGATTTTCAGGAAGGACTAGCTGGTACCTGTAAAAATATCCACTGACTTTTACGAGTGGAACATCACAAGAAAATCCTATTTCCTTTTCTCCTCCTATCCCTTGCCTGCTACCCACTCAACTCATAAACGCAGTCAAAGGATTTCAACATTTCTTGCCATTTTCCTTATTTTTTTTCTTCTACATTTTTTATTTGGGGAAATTTTATTTCAAGAAAAATTAGTATTTCCAGTACCTGTAACTGACTTCCAAAAACAGACAAGAAAATTCAAAATGAGATGCCCCATTCTGTCTTGTGTTACAACACAAATATGTGTGTGTGTGTGTGCGTGTGCGTGTGTTTGCATTGCTCAAGAAGTTACATGTCAGGGCCTTTTTTACTGTTTTTGTTTGTTTGGTTTTGTGGGTGTGTGCTAGTGTGTGTGTGTTTGTGTGTGAAAACTATTTCCCACCAAGTTATTTTTTAACTTTTTTTATTATAAAAAATAATAAATTCATGATGGAATATTTGGAGATATCAAAATAGAAAAAACGATTTTCACCAAGCTAAAAGCCAAAGGCCACCAATATTACTATTTTAGCATATTTTTCCATTATTTGACTTCCTACAGTTATTTTTTACATGCTGTTTTAGATTTCTGTAGAGGTTCATCAACTCACTTCAAGTGTTCCCTTCCCTGAGAAATCTTTCCTAACTAAACCTTTTGTAGCCCCTGAGTTGACTTCCCCTGTGATCACACCTATCACACCAAATGACAGATATTCTCTGTATACACATTTGTGTCATTTACTGTACTGAGCACTCCCGTTTAGCAGGGACTTCCTTTCACTTGTCCTAATGACTCTAGGAACTAGCGCATAGCAATAAATTCAACAACCAAAGCAAATATTGATTTGCACAACCTCTGTGCAAGAGTCAGTTACTGGGGACTAAATATACATCAGCTAGTGGAGGGGACATGAGGGGAACCGGCCAAGGGTTATGTGTGTCAAAGAAGAGCAGGTACAGGGGGTAGACTAGAGGGAAGACTTGAAGAAAGGCAATGGCCAGACCCAGTGTTAACAGTCCAATGGGAGCCATTGGAGATTTTATTCGGGCCTCACACTTTTCCCGGATGCTCAGGAGAAAATTAGAGCTGCCTTCCCCCCGTGGAAGCAGGAGCCACTTACGAAGCTGAGGGTGACTTGGGCTAGAGTTGAGAGAAAAAAGGGAGGAGCTAAGTGAACAGACTCAGATGTATTTTGGAACCGGACTGGGCAGGAAGTTCTGACACACTGTCTCTGAGCATAGGTAAAGCGTCTCATGGGTCATCCAAGTCTCTGGATAGAGCAAAGGGGAATGAAGGAGTGACTGACTGAGATGGAGAAGACAAGGCGGCAGTCTATTGAAGTGGCAAGACTGGAGAGTTCATCCTGGGACAGATGAAATTTGAGATGCTTCTGAAATGGCAACATATAGTAGGCAGTTGGATGCATGAGCCCGGAGTTCAGAGAAGCCGTCTGAGTTGAGGCTATAAATTCCAGAATCACCAGCAAATAAATGTTATTTAAAGCTATGGGTCAAGTTGAGACCACCCACAGAGAGCGTGGCAAGAGAAGAGAGGCCATGGGCACAGGGTTTAGCTGGGTTGGGGAAGGGGGAGGAACCAAAAGAAGTCCCAGGCAAGGAGGTGACTGGTGCAGAGGGTGCAGTTTGACGAGTGTTGGGTTGTTTTTTTGTTTTTGTTTTTTTTCACTTCTTTACCAGAAAAGTTTTCTGTAAATAAACCATGGATAAAGACACTCTATATACCAGTGCTTACCAAACACTGAGAAAAATAAGGCCAGTGTCTCAAATATTCTATTTAAATTTCTCACCTGCTATTTATTCTGTTTCTGTTCTTTCTATGGGTTTAGAGTTAAAATGCTCCCTTTTCTGTTTGAAATAGTCCTGATCATTTTCCCACCAGTTCATCTCTTGATGAACACTGTTCATCTGTTTCCATTGTTTAGGTCATCTTAAATGTATCTCTGTTCCCTCCACTTAAGTAGATTCCCCCACACTTCCCCTTATTATTTTG
This sequence comes from Crocuta crocuta, assembly GCF_008692635.1. Taxonomy (NCBI): domain Eukaryota; kingdom Metazoa; phylum Chordata; class Mammalia; order Carnivora; family Hyaenidae; genus Crocuta; species Crocuta crocuta. The sequence continues at coordinate 6,751,795 of NW_027531318.1, forward strand.
TTATTGAACCCAGCAGCCTTGTGAAAGCCCTCAGCCCTTTGGAACACAAGACCACCACTCAAAGTGGCATAAACAAGAGAGAAGTGTCTTGGCTTACACAGCAGGCTGTCTCATTGCAGACTATCTCCAAAATTGCTTCATTCAAAGGCACAGCAGCCTCAAGAACACAGCTCCTTCCGTCTTCCTACTTTGCTAACCATAGTATGTTAGTTTCCCTAAGCCTAGCTCCCTCATCGTTCAAGATGGTGGCCACAAAGGTACTGAGGTCACCTGCAGACACAACCGCCTCCAGTACAAAAAGGACTGGGTCTTCTTCTGTGTCTCTTTTTAAGAACCACGTTCCAAAAGGCCCCTCCATCAGTCGAGGTTTGGACAGGGAAGAGCCGAAGCCCTCACAGAATTTAACTGAAATGAATTAATGAAGAGACAATTTATAGCCCATGGGCAGAGTTCAGGGGACAGGCCAAGAAGAAATGGCAAAGTGTCAAGGATTAGTAATATCGGGAAGCCATTACTCCTTCCAATTCTGAGGGGATAAGATGAACTGAAGTTCCCACCCCTGTAAGGAGGGCTGTCACCGAGGAAGAGAGTCACAGTCAGAATGCCCTTTAGCCTCAGTGCTAACTTGTTCTCTTTGCCTTTTGGTCTTAGCTCCCAGCAGTGCCTCTGTTAGCCTAGCTCAGTGGAAAACAGCAGACAAGAGAGCCTTGATGATACCTTTAGAGGCTGGCCTTCTGGGGGACTCAGAAAGGCAGAAAAAGACAGAAAATGGCTCTTAAAGGAGAGAAGCAAATGAAAAAAGACCATCATATCCTTGAACCAACTTCCCCACGCCTATTCTATTCGTTGTCCAGACTAGAATCCTGTGCCCATCCTGATACCAGTCACTGTGGGGGATATTGATTTAGAGCTTTAGACGAATCACGATTCAACTTTAATTCACACTTAACTTTAACTCACACTGGAGAGGGGTAAACTCCCAAACAAATCTAGAGTTTTGTCAGCAAGGAAGGAAGGAACAATATCTGCTACAATAAATACTTCTTTTAAAAAAAAAAAATACCGTTTAAAGATTTTTTTTAACTTTTCTAAGCTGCCTTTTAAAAGTTGTTTTTTGTTTTTGTTTTTGTTTTTTTGAAAATGTATTGGTCTGGAGTGCCTGGCTGACTCAGTCAGTTAAGCATCTGACTCTTGGTTTCGGCTCAGGTCATGATCTCCTGGTTCATGGGTTCAGGCCCCACACTGACAGCACAGAGCCTGCTTGAGATTCTCTCTTTCTGCCCCTCCTCTGCTCTCTTTCTCTCAGGACAAATAAATAAACATTTAAAAAAGAAAGAAAGAAAATGTATTGGTCTGTGAAATGTAAAAGTTTTGGAAAAATTTTTATATACTTATAAAAACAAAAGACTATGTACTCCCATTAGGATTTGGAGATTGAGATTTAAAAGAGGGCTGAGGCTGGGGTACTTGGGTGGCTCAGTTGGCTAAGCATCTGACTTTAGCTCAGGTCATGATCTTGCAGTTTGTGAGTTTGAGCTCTGTGTCAGGCTCTGTGCTGACAGCTCAGAGTCTGGATCCTGCTTCATATTCTGTCTCCCTCTTCTGTGCCCCTCCCATGCTTGCACTCTGTCTTTCTCTCTCTCTCTCTCTCTCTCTCAAAAATAAATAAACATTAAGAAAAAGTTTTTTTAATAAAAATAAAAAATAAAAGAGGTCTGGGGCCTGAAGGCTGCAAACATACATATCCACTTTATAATTTTAAATGGGAAAGAGACCGATCGCCCGTCAAATGAGTCCTCTATGGAATGTTCGCCAGCATTTGTCTTCTAGAGTTTTAAGCGTGTCATAGAGTGGTGATTCTTGGGGAGACCAAAACATTTCCTTTCTTGCTGTGAAATAGGTCACAACACACAAATCCAATTTAATCCTTGTTCAGGACAACAATTATTGTACTACACAAAAAGGCAAAGAGAACAGTTTAGCACTTAAGCTGAAAGACACTCTGACTGTGACTTCTTTCTTTCCTGAAAGAACAATCCAGGAAAGGAAACATGTGTCTTGCTGTTATACAGAAACCCGCTCTGGAACCATCATCACCTGTCTCGTTGGTTAACTGATCATTTCATCTGACTGCAGTTGACAGAACACTTAAAACTTTGGCCTTCTGTTCTCAAGATGCAGCTGCTGTGGCTGTCAGTAAATACTGGGATCTAGATTTTTCTCCTTACTGTTAAAGTTGGAGCTGACTTTCTGACAGTCCTGGTGTGAAGAATGAGAGAGTGTTACATGGAATCGAAGTCAAGAATTAAATTTTAGAAATAAACATTCGTTGAATTTGGACAGGGTCTTAGTCCATTCAAGGTGTTATAACAAAAATACTATAGAGTGGGTGGCTTAGAAATAATCTTCATTTATATCTTAGTGTTCTGGGGCCTGGGAAGTCCAAGACCAAGGTGCTGTAGGATTTGGTATCTGGTGAAGACTTACTTCCTGGTTCATAGATGACCATCCTGCCACTGTGTCACTACATGGAGGGAGGGGCAAAGGTGCTCTCTGGGATCTCTTCCATAAGGGTGTTGATCCCATTCATAAAGGATTTACCCTCATGCCCTAACCACCTCCCCAAGACCCCATCCCATAGTACCATTACACTGGTGATTCGAGTTCAACATGAACTTTAGGCGGACACGAATATTCAGTCTATGGCAGATGGTAGCAAGAACTAGCAACTAGGAACAAAAAGGCAACAAAGGACACCAGAGGTCTGGCTTAGTGGAAGCTGAGTGAACAAGCACCTACAAACATTTGGTACAAATGAAAGCTTCTGAAAGCTTCCTCGTGCATGTTCTCATAAGTGTGCTCTAACTACAGAGGACACAGAGGCTAACCCTTCAGAAGAGGGGAAGTATAGCATAGTTACTTGTTAACCTAAATAGAGCACTCCGTTCTGACAGCAAACAACTATGTAATCCTCAGAAACAAGACAAATTATTCCCTCAATCTACAAATAAAAGATGGTGCTTTTCAAGCATATTCTCATTTGTTCACACACACCTGTGATATAACAAAGGCAGGTTAGTTCAGCTATAGCAATATAAAACAAGAAATGGGTGATTTTTGTCAGTTGCTTCTCTCAAGTACAGGCATATGGTCCGGCCAAGTGCATGTATCATTACACTTGTACACACAAGCTGAAGAATGAGGAAGCATTAAGATAATGACAATAATTTAGAGACCATTAGAATCGACCTTTAGGAGAAAATGGGTCCTCAGAAGGAATCCGAAAATTGAAAGAGATATTGATAAACCAAGGAGGGCTGGGAAACAGTCTAGAAATACTCATTATCAGAAGAAAAGGCAGGGGCAATTGAGGATGTTGGCTTGGTTGGAATGTAAGATCTGAGAAAGCCCATTCATAAGAAAAGAGGAGGAGACTGATATGTAAAGATGCAGTAAGTTTCAAAGTCCATGTGCTATCATCTGAATGTCTGTACCCCCCAATTCCAAATTCACATGTTGAAAACCTAACGTCCACTATGATGGTACTAGGAGGTAGGACTTTTGGGAGGTAATTAGGTCATGAGTGGAGGCTTCATGAATGAGATTGGTGTACTTATAAAAAGACACCAGGGAACTCCCTAGCCCCTCTGCCATTAAGGACATTTATTGTGTCTGCAGCCCAGAAGAGAACCCTTACCCAGCCATGCTGGTACCCTGATCCTGGACTTCCAAGAACTGTGAGCAATCAATTTCTATTGTTTACAAGCTCTTCAGTCTGTGGTATTTTATTATAGTGGCCCAAATGGACTAAGACACCATGGCTCAAAGCTGTAAAGAAAAAAGAAATTGGATTATGGGAAGATAACGAAAGGATCTGAGGTCAATGATTATGTTTTTGTATAAAAGAAATTTTGGAAAACTGATTTCATCCAGTAAGTATCTAAAACGAAGAAACACAAAACAGAGCTGCCCACCTCTACTCTTACCTCAAGCACTGGAAGGAGCCACATGGTTTCTTCTAGAAGCCTAACAGATTGACCATTGTCAAGCATCTCAGACACAGAAGACTGACAGCCACATTTTAAGGCAATTGTCTGAACCTGCTGAATGTTTAAGATCATGGTGCCACAACAGTACTCGAATATCAGAAAGGTAAGAAATGTTGAAATGGAAGGCAAGGAGTTTATCCACTATCATCTTTAATTTGGGGTGACTATCAAGCTCTCAAAAGGAAGTGACTCAGCCATAAAAGGTGTTTAATCTTTTTTTAAAGCTTTTTTAAAAAATTGTTTTAACATTTATTCATTTTTTGAGAGAGAGATAGAGTGTGAGTTGAGGAGGGGCAGAGAGAGAAGAAAACACAGAATCTGAAGCAGGTTCCAGGCTCTGAACTGTCAGCACAGAGCCCGAGGTGGGGCTTGAACCCACAAGTGGTGAGATCATGACCTGAGCCGAAGTCGGACTCTTAACCGACTGAGCCACCCAGATGCCCCTGAAGGCATTTAATCTAAATGTGAGACCAGTTTGGCTTTGTTGCCCCTGAATTTAGCTGCTTCGAGAATATGAAAAGGAAATTCTATAATAAGCAAGAAAAGCTTATGTGCAATTCACAGAACACGAACCCAACTCTGGGTAGAAGAAGTGGGGTGGATGCTTACATTTAAAACAAAAATTTTTGCATCTGTAATTAACTTAGATTTACCTTCAATTTAGTTTTCCTGTTCAACTTCCAGAATATTTTAACTGTAAAAGCCCCTGAATTTAAAAAAGAAAAAAAACTGTAATAAGAAAATCTGGTACTACTTTGTGAATCAACTTTTTAAACGGGCATAAATATTTCCATGTGTTAGCATCCCCCTGTTAGCCACTTATTGCATCTTACTGCTTTTATCTGTGGCTAAACTGACTACTACCAGCTGATTGGAGCATTGTGTCAGTGAGTCCCCAGGAAAGCAGACAGTGCGGTTGTCTTCAAACGGCAAGAAGTTTGGAGGAGGGGAAAGTAATACTTGTGAAAAGGAGAGAGGAAGGAAGAACAAAGATAGCCGGAGGTTAAAACTATGGTTCAGATCTGACACCTGTAAAGGAGGAGAGGAGAGGCAACAAGATAGAGCAGAGAGAGCCTTAGATCATGGGCCTGACAAAGATTTGGCCAACCTGATGGGGAGCTCTGGGGTAACGATTACCTACTGGAGGAGGCCCACATTGGACAACCATGACCACTGCACACAGTCAGTGGCTGGGAGCTGCCCAGGGAATGTGTGGCTTTGGTTCAGAACCTGAGGTAGATCCTAAAATGGTGCCGGGGGATCTCATTGACTGCACTCCTGCTGCCCAGGGTGTTCTTTCTTGAATGTAGATCTAAACAGCACACCCCAGTGCCTGCTATAGTCCACCTCTGTGCCTTGTGAATTTTGAGCATGTTTGGGGGACAAATCCATACATATTTTTGGAGTAGCTCCTCCAAAAATCCCATCGGGTTCTCTTTCTGAGGGGAAACATAAGAGGGGGAGTTAGCAGTACAAACTGTAGCCCCTGTTCCTGAAGTTGGCCCCTAGGACTTCTCATTTCTCCCCTTCATCACCCAATTGAATTCCCCCTCACCCCCAGCTATTACCTCCACCAATCTTGGTGGCTTCGCCGGTAGTACAACCCAAAATCTCATTTCCTGAGGGATCCTCGGTGGCCATAGGATTCTTAAGCTAGGATTACTGCACTTGTCCATTCAAATGAACAAAGAGGGACCTGAGCCATTCACCTGAGTTCTACACATAATTCCTCTGCCTCCACTGGGTATCAGCAGCCCTACGTCTTTCTTCTGATCAAACTCAATTATCCCTGTCAAGATGGTGACTCTTATTCTTGTCCAGGCAGAAGCCATAGTTTGTAGCTCAATAAGAACATCACTGTGTCCCCTAGCAAGGAACCCAGAGCCCTGAGGAGTAAAGATTTCTGGGGGTAAGAAACACAAAGTACCCCCATTGTGAATGATAACAAGTTGGGTCACTTCTGCTACTCCCCTTTGGTTCTGGATCCCATGTATTCTGGGGATACAATGCCAGAAAGAGGCCTCTATATCAGTAGAGTAGAGTGGAAAGGAATGCATGCCGCTCTCCCAGAGCATGGCCTCCAAGCTGGAGCCCCAGTCAGCAGCTTCTGGACAGTGTGGCATATCATAAGATCAGTGGATCCTTCACTATGGGCCCATTCTTGCACCTCCTTTGCTGCGAAGGTGCCTCCTGATAGATGTTGTGTTGTGTGAGGTTCTGTGCTTATAGATCAGCCTTCTCATAAGCCACCAGGCAGTGGTACTGGCTGAAACTCTATGAACAAGAAAAGCAACCTCATACCTGAAATATGTATCTATTCTTTATGATAACAAATCATTAGCCCTCCCAGGAAAGAAGGAGGCAAATGTAGTCAATTTGTCACCAAAGCTGGTTGGTCTTCTCAAGGAATTGTGCCATATTAGGGGCTCAGGATCTGTCTCTGTTGCTGGAAGAGGGAGCAGTAGTTAGATATGTCTTGGTAAATGGGAATCCATGATGGTGGGCCTATGTGCATCTTCCAGCTCTGCCACCATGGCCACTTCATCCTTGTGCCCATCATGCCAGTTCTAGGGTGGCTGATTACAAGGGCAGGCTAATGTCAACTGGCCACATCATTTTGTCTACTAGGTTCAGTGTCTCTTTCATGGTACATACTTCCAGGTGGCCATTAACATGTGATACAAAACTCTTCAGACTTTATGCCTACTTCCCTATATCTGCTTATATGCCCTAGGCTCCAAGACTTCTTTGTCTCTGATTTTCCAGTCTTTGTCTTTCTAGACCTTTACTCATGAATTGCACCTTGGAACACTTCTTCCACGCATAGTAGCCAGCATCTAGAAAGCAAGCTTGGATTTTTTCCTCTTCCTTCAGTTGGTCATATAGGCCCTGTGTTAGTCAGAGCTCTCCAGAAAAACAGAACCAGTATGAACATAGGGAGAGAGAACATATATATATATATATATAGTGTGTGTGTGTGTGTGTGTGTGTGTGTGTTTGCGGGGAGAAAAAGACAGAGAGAGAAAGAGAGCGAGAGAGCACATGTGTCTGACCACTGAACCATTAAAAATTCTCCTGACATGGCAGACCCTTGAATCTTTAAAACTCTATCTCCCAATCTTTGGAAAACATGTTTCTAGCCACCTCTTATTTATCTTGCCAAGTCAGCTTGCTAGTTTTGATGACATGGGTTAATATGTTGTTATCAAGGATAACTACTTGCTCCCAATCTCAGACTATATCATGACAAGGGGTGTAGACAGTTAACATAGACTGAGGGCAAAATAGTCACTGTATATTGTTAGCTGTTCCACATGATTATTACTTGTTTCTGATCCTCTTTCTTGATTGAGATAGAAAAGAGGCATTTGCCAAATCAATGGTTGCACACGCAGTCTCTGAGGCTACACTATTCTGCTATGATAGAACTATCCCACCAGATACACAGCTGTGATCACTTCTACCTGGTTGAACATTTGGCAGTTTACAATCACTCTTCAAGATCCAGCCAGTTTCTGCAGTGGTCAAGTGAGTGTAATAAATGGAAATATAATGGCATATACCAGCTCTATGTCACTGAGATCCTTACAAGTGATGTTAACTCCCATTATCCTTCCACTTCTGTCTTAAAATTTGTGTTAAGGGCACCTCGGTGGCTCAGTCGGTTAAGTGTCCAACTTCAGCTCAGGTCGTGATCTCACAGTTTGTGAGTTCAAGCCCCAAATTGGGCGCTCCTCTGTCAGTGAGGAGGTCACTTCAGATCCTCTGTCCTTCTCTGTCTCTCTCTGTCCCTCTCTTGCTCTCTCTCTCTCTCTCAAATAAATAAACATTTAAAATACAATGTGTTAAAGGCCAACAGGTCAAAAGACAATTGCCATTAAAAAATAGCTTGTTACTCAGTTCCTATGGGAGATGGGCACAATCCACCACAGGGGACCACACAGGGAAGCCCCTGGGTCAGTCAGGAGGCAGAGGAAGAGGGGGAAATTGTGAACAAGAGCCTTTATTTTTGTTTTCATGAGAAGAAGTGGGCAAGGCAGGGAAAGCAGGCTTAGGATTGGCTAGTTTGAATAATTTCAGTGAGTTCTGGGGTGTAAGGGCTGTCCCTAGTGGTGCAGTACCTGGCCCTGGGATTATTGTGGCAGGTGGATAGTGGCCTGGAGTGTGACAGCCTGATAAAGAAGATGATCGGGTGGTGGGTAGCACACTGGTTGGTTTGCACTTGAAAAACTCTCATAGACAAGTTGGTTTACTATCACTAGGACTTGGCTAGCCCTAGGAGGAGAAGGACGGTCTCCCCCCACCCAGGCTCCAGAAAGGTCCCAAGAGGTCAAAGTATCAGAATACTGGAAATAAAAGACATGGTTAATATAACATCAGGATGCAATATTGTTTTATTTTTACTATTTTGGCCAAAAGAAACAATTTCAGCAGCTTCGACTTGACCTTCTCCACTATGACCAAAGTTTAGCCAAAGACCCAGTGGCAGGATGATTCAAACTGCCAAGTATATCAAAACCAATTGTATATTCATAGCCTGGACAAATGATCACAGGGCAGGAGGTCCATGAGCCACTGTAAGCTGGACTTTGCCCAGAACTCCATTTATTGCCTGGGTCCCTCTCTCTTACCTTTCTAGCACTGGGGTTATAATGATATATAATGCCTCAAGGTAGCAATGCTTCCTCAGAATCTGTGTCTAAGAACCCTCCAAATGTTTAGGAATTTTTCTCCAAAGTAGAGTTGTCTACTTGAAGAAATGGTCTTTGTGGAAGGACTATGGGATCATTCTCTTATAGACTTGCTGTGGGATTCCTGGGTCCTTCCTCCTAGAAACCTAGTGGTTTCAACTGGTAGGTTCCAGGTCTAGCTAGAGTTCCAAAACTAGACAAGGAATCACAACTGTTTGATAGAGCAACCACCCTCTGCCTCCTAGACATCCATTCATGCTTTCCTTTGATTCTTTATAGTGAGAAGTATTCTCACTAGATGTCCATCTGTTCTACCCCATCATCACCACTATCCATGGACTCAGCTCAGTGACAGCTCTTCCCACGACCAGGCAGAAAGGACCCACCACCAAATCTCCCAATGGCCTGGCATCATAATCCTCCAATGGGCTTTCTGGTTTATGTAATCAATCCTCTTCAGCATATCTACTTCCCTAAGTTTTTTAACCCTGCCTTATACTCTCTGCTATGACATTTTAGACTTTCCAACTTTGCTTCATATGAGCCTGTCTTTAATCTTTCAGGAACCAGCCAAACAGCAAGTCTGCACTATCCCCTGAGGTCATTGCCAGGGGAAAGTAAGTCTCATGTCCTGAGACAATGCCTCAAGATCCATAAACTTTCTCCTGTCCAGTCTCATATTCTAGCCACCTTGATAAGCATCCTCAAAATCCAGTCCTGATTTCTGGCAAAGGATGTTGGCAAATTTTTGCAGTTGAGGGGGAAGGGGTATATTCTCTCTCTAACTTACCAGAAGGTGGGGATGCTAAAGAGGTCCTTCTTGCCTGGTGGGGACAGGACTCTGTGATGTCATCCCACACAGGGAGCATCCTAACTTGTAATAGGAAAGAGTGAACCACCTCTGCAGGCTCCAAGGGTTCAGAGGGGCCTGCGGAGCCAAAATATTTGGAGGCATTCACCTAGATGTCCCCATCTCATGTGTAAGGGTCCCACATTTTCCCAGCCAGGGCTCTGACCTTGGCATAATCAGTCCATTGTCTTTGAACCTAGGCAAGTCCATTAAGTACTAAGTTTGGTCTTCTGCTTTTTCTACCCTGACTGCAGGAACAGTCCTCTCCCAGAAGCCCTCTGGCATTCATACTTGGTTTTCAATTATTCCCTAACTCTCTACAGCTTCTCCTTAGCCCAACACTGTAGGGCACCAATGCAATCTAGCAACAGCCAGCCAATTCCATGGTCCTTGCACACCTTGCATCTCTGACTTCTCAAATGCTTGCATCCTTTTTCCAGCCAAGGCTGCCCCCTCTGCTGGAATATTCTCCCAAGTGACCATATCATGAAAGTTTTAGTGATTGAGTCACCGCCTAGTGCCAGAAATCATCTGTGCTCCATGCATCACTGGGATGGAGTCCTCATTTCCAGTTGAGTGAATGACTCGATCCTGAATACCATCCTGCCACCTCTCTCTCCACTGGATACTACCAACTGTATCCAACTGGATCCTTCAGAAAGTGGACAGTAAGAATGGAAAAGTATAGGAAGCTCATTGGGGAACACCTGTGAAAGGTATAGGGTGTGATCAGACCTAGGCAGCAGAAGCCCCCAGATCAGGATGCAGATCTGATACCTGTGAGAGGAAAGGAGAGCGGAAGTGGGGTGCCCACATTGCCGAGCTCATAGAGTCTCAGCCTCATCAGATACCCAGGAGCAGGCCCCAGAGTCCTTACCATGTTCCGTCACTGGCTGGCAGCTGCCCAGGGAATGCATGGTTGTGGCTTGAAAGCAGAGGATGCTGGAGGCTCTAACAGCTCTTTGCAATGGATCACAGGTTCTTTCTCTTTTTTTTTTTTAATTTCTTTAATGCTTATTTATTTGAGAGAGAGTGATCACATGAGTGCGGGAGGGGCAGAGAGAGAGGAAGATAGAGAATCCAAAGCGGGCTGGGAGTTGGTGGCAGAGAGCCTGATATGGGGCTCTAACCCACAAACTGTGAGATCATGACCTGAGCCAAAGTTGGATGCTCAACCGACTGCGCCACCCAGGTGCTCCTACAGGTTCTTTCTTAAAGAGACATCTCGCATCCTGCCTCCGTGGCTGCCACATGGCAATGGGACTACCAGGTGAGGTTCTGATTTGAGTGATAAAGCAGTCAGCATATCTTCATCTTTTCCTGTTCATATCCCAATAACTAAAATGATGATATGGTCCCTACACCATCTTCACAGAATAAAAGAGCTCATCATCTTCAGTCAAAGACACATATTGAGCACCTACTATATACCAGGAATTATGCATGTTCTGAGGGAACAAAGATGAGTAAGTAGGCAGCCATATAATTCATCATAAAACCAGGGCACTCTTAAGGGTGGAAGAAGCAACTTAACATCCATGCTGGGATAACAGGTATAAGCCTGGATCACCCTGGGGAAACTGGGATGTATGGTCATCCTTTGAATAAGACACATCTTAAGTCTCAAGGAATTCACAGTCCAGAAGGAAAAGTAGATATGTACATAAATCTATTAAGTTGAGTGTGATAGGAATAAAAGTGTAGGGGTGCCAGGGTGGCTCAGTCCATTGAGCATCTGACTCTTGATTTCAGCTCAGGTCATGATCTCACAATTTGTGAAATTGAGCATCACATTGGGCTCTGTTCTGACAGGGTGGAGGCTGCTTGGGATTCTCTCTCTCCCTCTCTTTATGCCCCTCCCCACCCCTCAAATAAGTAGAAAAATATTTTTTTAATAAAAGAATAAAAGCATGGTGCCTGGGTGGCTCAGTTGGTTAAGCATCCAACTTTTGATTTTGGCTCATGTCATGATCTCACGGTTCATGAGTTTGAGCCTTGCATCAGGCTCCATACTAACAGCACAGAGCCTGCTTGGGATTCTGTTTCCCTCTTTCTCTGCCCCTTCCCTGCTCGCTCTGTCTCTTTCTCTCAAAATAAATAAATAAACATTAAAATTTTTTTAAATTAAAAAAGAATAAAAGGGTAAGTATAAGAATCAGAGATGTGAAGTAATTCTGTACTTTCTGAGAATTACAAGGATTTGGTATCAAACAAACCTATGAATTTGATTTGGGCCACTGATCAGCTTTGTGACCATGGGCACATTCCTTAACCTTTCAATAAGGAGATTGTCCCTGCCATACAGATCTCCTGCAGAGACAATGATAGAAAGGGTCCTTGGCTCAGCAGCGTGCTTTGTGGATTTAAGTGAGAGAAGTTTAAAAATGTCAACACATCACTTGGACTAGATGAGTTCTCAATAAATGTTTGTTGAGGGTTTTTTGTTGGTTGGTCTTATTTGATTTGTTTCCTGGATCCCAGAGTCTAGGAAGAGGAGAATGAAGAAGATACCAAGTCTTGAAGGCTGTGCCAAGGAGACTGAAATTCACCCTGTGGGGTCAAGGGAAACCACAGAAGGGGTTAAAGTTCAGGAGGAGCCCTGCCAGCCTGGGTTTCAAACGTCACTTGTGAGAGCAGCATCCAAGAACATGAGATCCATCCCACAGCCTCATTTTTGTTTACCTGAATTCCTGCAACAGCCTCCTACCTGGCCTCCTGCCTTTTCTCATCCCTCTGCCTCTAGGATAATCACCCCAACCTGTTGCTTACCTGAAAAAAACATCCTCCAAAGACTCTTCCTGCCAAAAAGTTGAAATCCAAATCCTTCATCTTGCCCCAAGCTCTTTCAGGAGCCTGGCCCTGCCTGCCAGTCTCATTCTCTGCTCCCCCACTCACCACTCACGGCCACTGGCACTTTCAGACCTTTGGAAGTGGACTTCCCTCTGCATGATTCCCCCTGAACGTGTGGGATCCAGGTTTCTAGTCACAAAAGTCACAGTATGTATACAGCCTGTCTACATGCCAGCTCTCGTTCTAGGTGTTTGTGATGCCTCCGTGAACAAAACAGACAGGCATCCCCGAGCTTTTGCCCTACAGGGTCTATAGTCTCAAGTGGTGGTGGAGAAGAAGACCGGCAATAAATGTATAAAATATAAAGCATGTTGGATTTTCAGTGCCCCGGGAAGAAGAAAAACAAATGATGGGACAATGGGATTACCAAGGGGAGCAGGACCAGTGGGCAAGGAGGTCAGGTTGTCAGATGAAATCAGGTGCTCAGGACAGACCTTGCTGAGGAGGTAACATGTGAGCAAAGACTTAAAGGAAATGAGGGCATTGGTCAGATACATTTGAAAGTGAGAGAATTCCAGGCAGAAGAAACAGCTAAAGAAAAGGCCATCAGGCAGGTGTAGGACTGGGGTGTTAAGGATCAGCACAGAGTTGGGGAGTGGGGAGCAGGTGGACCAACAGCTTCTTTTTTTAAATTTTTTTAAATGTTTATTTATTTTTGAAAGACAGGCAGAACGTGAACAAAAGAGGGACAGAAAGAGAGGGAGACACAGAATCTGAAGCCGGCTCCAGGCTCTGAGCTGTCAGTACAGAGCCGGACGCGGGGCTCAAACCCATGAATCACGATATCACGGACCCACAGCTTCTAATATGAGTGAAATACAAGCGAGTACACTGCTTTCAGTAGAGGTGTGACATGACTGGACTTGAACTTGAAAATCCCCAGGCTGCCATGCTGAGGATGGGCTGAGGGATGTGGACACAGGGCAACAGTCAGGAGGCTTGTACTAGTCCAGGCAAGAGATGATGGGGGAGAAGTGGCCACATTCAGGAGATATTTTTAAGCCCTTTGAACCAAACTGATTTTGTGATCAACTGAATGTGAGATGTAATCACAACAGAGGAGTCGTGTCCATAAAAGTTTGCCTCAAGCAGCTGGGAGGATAGAGTAGCAGTTCTTCTCTGTGCTTCCAGAACACATATCTCTGAATTATGCTCCATCCTTTACACATCTGTCTTCTCCCAGGAAACAACGCATCTATTTTGTCCATGAACCGTGTCTCATGGGTCTTTTCATCAGGGCCTTCTAAATATTTATCAGATGAATGGCTGTTTAGTTTGCTAGGGCAGCCATCACAAAGAACCACAGATGGAGTGGATTAAACATCAGAAATTTATTTTCTCATAGTTCTGGAGGTTAGAAGTTCAAGATCAAGGTGTTGCAAGGGTTGGTTTCTTCTGAGGCCTCTCCTTGGCTTGTAGACGGCCATCTTCTCTCAGTGTCCTCACATGGTCTTCCCTCTGTGTTCCCACCACCTCTTCTTATAAACACCCCACTCATGTGGATTAGGATCCACCCTATTGACTTCATTTCAACTTAACTACCTTCTTTAAAGACCCCATTTCCAAATACAGTCACATTTGGAGGCATCAAGGGCCAGGGTNATGGGTTAAGTACATAATTTCAGACATAAAAAGAACAGACCCAATGAAGGAGACTGAGATGGGAAATTAAGAAGTAAGAATAGAGTTGGGAGAAACAAAAGTCACAAAAAACAAGAGAGAAGAAAGGCTGGAAGAGAACATGGTAACCAGAGCCAAGTGCTGCAGAGAACCCCGAGGAGCTGAAGCATGACACGCCATTCCAGTAGAAGATGCTGTTCTTCCTCTGGGATGTGACCCTTTCCATCGCTGAGCCATTAAACTGAGAGACGTCCTCTTCTGTGAAACGCTAGCTGGGATGTCTGTAGACAATCCGAAATCGCACCTGCAGAAAGAAGGGGGCACCTGGCTGACTCGGTCAGAGAAGCATGTGACTCTTGACCTCAGGACCATGAGTTCAAGCCCCATGTTGGGTGTAGAGATAAACAAACAAATAAACTTTAATGGTTGGGCAAAGAAAACACCTCAGTTGTCATAGAGATTTGAAAATGTCTAAGAAATTCTACTGAACAGAAACAAGCTTAATCTCGTCCCAAATATCTTTCAACCTACCTTTTAAATCCAAAAGGCTCCACTCTTATTTCTCCTGGGGTTAAGTAGTAAAATATGTAGGATGAGATTCTGGGCCCAGGAATCCAGAGTCTAGGACATGAAAAGATTTCTGGAGAGATGTTCTATTTCTCCTAACACTAACTTACTTACTGATTCACTCACTTGTTTGCTTACTGTAGTAGGACGTAGTTTGTTACAGGAAGGGAGCATGCTGTAAGAGACCACCAGCAAAAGCTGGCTCCCTCACTGTCATAGTCCTCCAAATATATTGTAAAGTTGAGTTTTTTAAAAATAAGTTACACCCACTGACGGGGAAATGCAAAAATAAAACCATCTTCCCTTACCGTGATGGGAAATGTGCGTGTGTGGGTGGGTGGATGGGTGGGTGTGGGGGTCTGTGTTTTGATGTTCCAATCTAGTTTTTGCAAGCCAGTTGATAAGCGTTATAAAAAGTCCAATATAGCCTGAGCGTTTTAGCTCCTCATGCCTTTAGGAAGCCATGCAGATCACAAAACAGTTTTATCTAATCCTTTGAGCCAGTACGGGTTTTGATAACATTGACTAAATGTAAAGCTAAAGTATAGATCAGAAGTTAGAAGTATTGCCATTGATCCTTTTCTGATATATCCTTTTTCAACTAATTTGTGACAAAACAAATAAGAGCTAACATTTATGGAGAGCTCCCTGCTTTGCAGATGCAGGCTAAGTGTTTTACGTTTCTGTTCATGCCCTTCCCCCTCTCCAGATTACCTCACCCCCCACCCGACTTTCCAGTGACCAGAAGGCTCTGCCCATCTTGCATTTTGAAAGTTTCTCCCATCGTTTCCAACTCCTGGAGTCCTTCTGCTGTGCCACCTGGAACTCAAGCACAGGAACTGAGGAAAGAAGGGATTTTTAAATGTCAGTCCAAAGGGAATGATGTCCAGAATGAACAAAGAAGGGACATTTGGTATCCTCCTCTGGACTTCAAGCCCAGAGGAAGAGGGGCCTCTTTCTGTGAATGGACTGACTGTAAGTGTACCTTTCTTTTAGATAGGATAAGGCATGGAGATATAGTGACCTTTTTAAATTTGCTAAAAAGCAAGAAAGCCTAATAATAGCAGGCAATCAGTTTCAATGCATTCTTGGGTTCCACAAAATGTGTTGAGTATTTACTACATGCAAAGAATTGCAGTCATACTAGGGGCTATCTCAAACCAAATAAGCAATTACATTATCTGGAGGATGTGAGGCTCCAGCAGAAGGAGAAGGCAAATTAGCAAATAACTATAAATATGAAGTAGAAAATGGCTAACACTGAGGTACAAGCAAATGGAATAGAGAAACAAAAGACAGAATGGTATATTTTGCAGGGAGCTAAATCAGCACCCCGGCAACAAAACTGCAAATAAAGAAAAGGCCATTTCTTTCCTGGCAGCAGTATATATAGCATCCTAGAGAAACAAAATGTATAAGGACAAAGCAGGAAATTCTGAGTGATTCTACTGACATTCTGGTGAGCAAAGCAGAGGCGTGATTACATGGTAACCTTTTGCCTGAAGGTTCATTTTAATTTGAAGATCTGTAAGGAAATCCCATATATTCCTTGATATGGAAATGTTGGGATCAATTACAGAAAAATCCCCAAGGGAAAAGGGACCTTCTGGGGATTCAGACAGGGATTCTCAAATCCAATTATACCTTCAAAAGTGGACAGTATCCTGTGCTGCCCACCTCCACGAACATGACCTTGCTTTTATTAATAGAGACTCAGACATACACAGAATGATTTTGGCTTCTACAGTATGGCTCAGGCTGTTGTAATTAAGTTTTGATATGGGGGGACAGTGTTTATTAAAACAAAAAAACTGAAGCCAACCATTAGCATCAATTTATTTATATGACTTCTAGAATCATATAAGGTGGTTGGCCTTTCTTTTAGCGTAGATCAAATTCCTCCATCCTAAAATATGAACAATCCATTCTGGAAATACAGGTATTATGTTACCAAGCCTAAACTTGTGGGGTTTATTTTAATGGGAAAACAATGCCAGGGTAATTTTTAAAGTTTTGTCTAATATCGTCTCCCCAAAATGGTTTGCTAAACATTTTATATATCTCTATATAATAATTAGATTTACATGCATACAGAAAGTTTAACATATATGATTCATTTGAAACCAAAGATTTCTACTTCATGATGCCACGTGCAATAAATAACAAAATTAATGCTTATTTTAGAATATTTATTTAGATTAGTTGCCATTTCATTCAATAGTGTCTCTTTGTAGCAAATGACCCCACCATGCACTCAAGTTGGGACAGGAGAAGGACTCCACCTTGTATGTTACAGAATAAGTGGTATATGGACATAACTCAAAGGTCATTCCTCTTAAGCTTTCAAGAAATCCCCTCCATTAATATCTTTTAGGCTTTTGTCCGAAGGAATGTATTATCAGCAATTTTGACAAAACTTGTGTTAGTTTACACACAGCCATCTTATACTGTACCCGTATTTGCTTTGACTAACCTCAGAAATTCAAGCAAAACAAAGTTATAGTATATCTATAAACAAGCAGGTCACAGGGTTGTTTGACACTAATTATACTACTACCACTCAACAGCAGGCAAACGCAGCAGGCTGTGCTACCAGAAAAAGCAAAAGATACATACTCACCTATCCAAAGCCAACCAACCTGAGGCTTCCGAGTGACGAAAAATTATTGAATCATTAAAACAAAAAACACACGGAAAGTAAAGCTATGAAGTGACCTCCATCTTAGCCCATTGTACTCTGCCCCGGGCCCAACAGAGGATGCCAGAGACATTGATTCTTTCCAGTTTTTGAATGAGCATGTATCATTTTGAAACTCATTTTATGGAATTAAAAGATTCTCTCAATGGATCTGTAAAAACTGCATCAAAAATCTATCAGGGGATGCCTGGGTGGCTCAGTTGGTTAAGCATCTAACTTCGGCTCCAGTCATGATCTTGCAGGTTCATGAGTCGAGCCTCAGGTAGAGCTGGGCACTGATAGTGGGAACCTGGAGCCTGCTTTGGATTCTGTGTCTCCCCCTCTCTCTGCCCCCCCCTTCAAAAATAAAAATAAGTATTTAAAAATTATTTTAATCTATCAGAAGATATTTTTCAGATCCATTAACCATTATAAATCCTACATACACACATCATGCATGATACAGAGGATTTTTTTAATGTTGACATTGGAGGGGAGGAAACACATTTGCAAAGGTCAACTGTGCACAGGATAAATGTCTTTCTTGCATCTCCCACCTCCAGACAAGACCCCCAGAATGACAGAGAACACGGGCCAGAGAAAGGGCTCAGAGAGTCTTACATTGAATTTGAATGAAACAGGCAAGTAACTACCAAACCCTGTTACCAACAATAATCGTGAGCTCTCTTCACTTGGCTTCTCCCAACTTCAAGTCCAAACTCCCCATGGAGAGGATTGGAAAAGTAATTTTACACAGCAAGGCCATGGTTGCACAGCATTCCCCAAACACGAAGGGGAGTACAAATGCACCCAAGCCCGGATCTAGTTGAGAAACTTTGACTCTTGGGTGTGGGAGCCCAGTCCCGAGTGTGAGAAATGACACATAAAAATGTGTGCACCAATAAAAATGCGTTCAGGGACAGGCCCTGCAGACTCTTGACAGAGGAGCCCCAGGTTTAATGGGCGGTTTGCAAAGGTCCCACGTGCTGGCAGTAAGTCGGTCTCTCCTTCCTCGGTTTTCTGGGTGGCTTTCTGCTCACAGTTCAATGCAGCAGTTACCAGAAAAGACGTGTAAGCACCCAGTATCGCTGATTCTGGCAGAGGCTCCGTTTCTGCCTCTGTAATTAAATGAGGCTGATGAGATAATCAGAGGAAAGTGCTTGACCTCCCTGCTGCTTCTGTCCTCTGCTTCTCTGCCTCTCCATGCATTTTTCTCAAGAATAAAGGGAGTACCTTTAACCCCCATCTCCGCCCAACACGGGGGCTCAGAAACAACATCAAATTCCAAATCAGCTTTTTAAAATTATTATTATTGTTGCCTTTCCATAGGCAAGAGCATCTTCACTTCTCAGCAGATATAGCAACAGCTCCTCAGTTATCCCACATGAGATGTGAGTCACTTGTCCTGGCCCCAGAATGGTCTTAGCCCTGGGTCCTAATACGGCCTCTAGAGTGTACAGAATGTCACTAATGGTCAACCTCGAATCCATCCTAGAAAATGCTCTCTGCAAGTCCCTGATGGAACTGAGAAAGCAAAGTGAATCAATAAGCCCATAATTGATCTCATATTTTCTAAATTAGTAAATCTTCTTATTGAATGATTGACCACAGGACCCATGTGACATCATGTGACACTGTTACACTAATGGGCTGATACTTGGCAAGGAGGGCATGTGTCTAGGCGAGTGTGTGGATACAATACAAATGGTTCCTTCCTACCACCAGGTCTTGCTTCAGCTCTTCTAATTCAAGAAAAAACCTTTCTGCTCTTAATTTTGACACTAGACTCAGCTGAAGGGCACACCACAAGAAACTCAAATACAGTGCCTCATTTAAAAAGATAGATTTCCGCAACTTTATTTGGGGTGGTTCATATGGTCAGATTCTGATCTAACATGGAAGAGAATGGAATTCCCCATGACCTTTCAATGGATTCCTCATAAATATCTGTCATATAATAGACAAAGTCTCAGCTAGAAAGATGTTAGGAATTGTTTCTATCATTAGAAAATAATCTGATAGAATCAACACACAATGGCAGCTCCGCACATTCATAGGATTTCATATCTGGTTGTATTCAGCGTCTTAATACACATTATCTCCTCCAGATAGAGTTTATCATTTCTTCCTTCGGTCCTAACCTGGGGCTGTCATTGTTTGTTTAAGTATCTGCCACTTCCGTGAAGTTTGGGCTCAAAAGTGTTTCAGCTTTGTTCATCTTTCTAACACCAGCAATGTGCACATGAGTTTCAATAAAACTATTTCTGGAAATGAAATAAATCATCTCCTTTGATCCTTGCAACAAGCCTAGGAGGAGGGCAGATGAAGAAGTGGACACTGGGCAAGCCACCCAGCCAATGGTAAGTGACAGGTGGGATGTGAAATCCCACGTCACTCCACCAGGTACCTGACTCCATTTTGCACTTAGCTAGTCAGATGTCCTGATACCTCAAAATTAATTTTCTTTTTTTTTTAATTTTTACATTTATTTATTTTTGAGAGACAGAGGGAGGCAGAGCACAAGTGGGGGAGGGGCAGAGAGAGAGGGAGACACCAAATCTGAAGCAGGCTCCAGGCTCCGAGCTGTCAGCACAGAGCCCAATGCAGGACTCGAACCCACAAACCATGAGATCATGACCTGAACCGAAGTCAGAGGCTTAACCTACTGAGCCATCCAGACACCCCAATTTTCATATCAATATGTTTTATGTCTGCAAAGAGATTGTCATTTTTCTGAGGGCATAAGATTTTAGGTTTATAAAATCCATATCGTACATTTGCATCGATCTCCACACAGTCTGAATTCCTTGCTCATTGCAAGGAGTATGAAAAGTCACATTTAATCATGTTAACATGAACCCTAACTTCTAACTTAGAAAAGTTGTCTCGTGACACTAAGAGAAATGACCACTGGGACCCGTCATGAAAGTAAGATCTGCACCCTCCCATTCCTGGCCTCTGGCCACCAACCCCAGTGGCTTTTCTGTCTCACTTTATCTTTCTAGGACTATTGGTTTCCAATCCTGGAGACACACAAGTCTCAGGCACGCTGGTAGTTCACTATTCCAGCTTGATTTTTGGAAATTCTTTATGTCACCTCAAAACTTACCCTAAGACTCAAGATCCAGTGCTCCCTATGATTCCCCAGTACTAGGAAAAGAAGCTCCAGGCTCAAATGGATTCAGCCCAGCATGAGATCTTTATCATCACTGCAGCAATTAGGCTCCTGGAAACTTTAACACCTGTCACTTTCACTACTGAATTTGGAACTTCTAGAAATATGACTCTAAGTAAAGTTCAATCAGCAGAATGAGACTTTGACTAAACAATTAATTTATTCCAGGGTCAATACCTAAAAGTTTACGCTTCATTCAGTATGATCCTTACAGTATTTTGTTTTAAATACTATTGCTTAAATACTATATTCACAAGCTATGTGCTTTCTTTCTACCAAATTCTTATGATCCACTTGATTGACTTAAATTTTCCAACCCAGTCCCTAATAACATTTACATATATAGTTTGGTAGGCCCATGGTGTTTTTATGTATTTCATATATGCTCATACTACCTTGACCCGCAAGGGGGTAAGTAATGGGAAGGGAAGGGCTGTATCTCCTTATCACATCTAACTTGGAACTGTGTATGGAATGACTGAGTTTTCAGGAAAGGCTGTTTAAGTTATTTTATAGAATATGGTAGAACCTAAACAGAGAAGAATGTGCCTATTAGGCGTCCGGAGGGCTCAATCAGTTAATCGTCCAACTCTTGATTTCAGCTCGTCATGATCTCCAGCTCGTGGGATCGAGCCCTGCATTGGGCTCTGCACTGACAGCTTAGAGACTACTTGGGATTCTCTCTCCCTCTCTCACCTCCCTGACTGGCACACTTTCAAAATAAATAAATGAACATTAAAAAAAATTTTTTAAAGAATGTGCCTGTCATATGCCATAGAACAGAACAATCTGAAAAGACTGGGCTTTGGGTAAGCAAACATCCATCCAAATTCTACCACTGTTCTAAGACTTCGAGAGAATAGAGATAAAGTTGAGTTGAGCATTGGACAACATGAGTTTGAAGTATGGGAGTCCACTTACACATGGCTTTGTTTTTTTATAATACAGTACTATAAATGTATTCTCTCTTCCCTGTGGTTTTTTTAATAACACTTTCCTTTCTCTAGCTTACTTTATGGTAAGAATACAGTATAGAGCACATACACAATGTGGGTTAATCTGCTGAGTTTGTTGTTAGTAAGGCTTCTGACCAATAATGGGCTATCAGGAAAGTTTTGGGGAAGTCAAAACTTACATGTGGATGGGGTATTCAGTGATTAAGCCTCCCATTCTTGATCTCAGGTCAGGTCTTGATCTTGGGGTCACGAGTTCAACCATCATCTTGGGCTCTGGGCTGGGTGTGAAGCTTACTTTAAACAAACAAACAAACAAACTTATATGTGGATTTTTTGACTGCACAAGGGGTCCATACCCCTAACCTCTGTGTTGTTCAAAGGTCAACTGTACGTACAGAGCAACTCTCTTGTAAATGGACAACAGACTGCACCAGTAAAGATTTACCCAGAACAGTCAACAAAAGAAATTAAGACTTCAGCCATTTTATTTCGAGTACCTCCAAGACACAGTCTGGGTAGGTAAAAATGTATCCTTGGATGATACAACCGGTTCTTATTTCTGAAGCTTTAAAATTAAACACTAATTCCTACTCAAACAGGTTTGAGGACTAACCCGATCGCCATTGAAATTTAAGTTCCTATTTCCATGGAGCAACCCTTCCAAGCTATATTCATTTCCTCTTAAACAAGACTGATGTTTGAGGTGGGATCAATCCAGTATCAGATAGCTAGACATTTTTTTCCAGCCAATCACATACCATGAAGAAAGCAATGGAAATAGAAATCTGCACTTTAAACATGATGACATAAATCTGAGATTAAAATAATGTAAATGGAGGTGCCTGGCTGACTCAGTCAGGGGAGCAAGCGTGTAACGTTTGATCCCGGCCTTGTGAGTTTGAGCCGCACATCGGATGTAGAGATGACTTAAAAAGAAAATCTTAAAAACATATAAATAAAATAAAAGATGTACTCCATTCTACCAACTCTTTCTACATGGTGATGGCTTGTGTACTGCTCCTGCATGATTTTCATCATATTTTCAGGTCACATCCGAAAACTAGTAACATCAGATGCTCATGGCTTCAGTTTTCAATCCAAGCATCATTTGTTCAGTTTTCAGTGTGGGCTACAGGCAGCATCCCAGAGCCATGAACGATTATGCACCAGATTAAATAGAATATGTGGTAAATAAACCCTTGCTACCTTTAGTAATGGGAACATGACATTCATTTCCATAGCACTTAGGCAATAGCTTCCTAACTGTCCTGTGTTTATTCAAAGGGCCCACCAGAACCAGACAGATTTGAATAACCCATAGCAAGTCAGCAGCAGAGCCTAGAACCTTCCCAATATCCCTGCCACTCCCACCAGCACAGGACAGTAAATCAGGCAAAACAACAACTACATCAGCACCTAGTCCTATACCATGAAGACTACACAGATCAGGTTTTTCTTTTTATTCCGAAGCCACGTATCTGTAATCTTATTCCAGCCTATTAACAAACAGCTGATTTTGGAACATTTAATGATCTTGCTTATGAAAACTTTAGAGTGTTAAAGAATTTCTGGTGTTTTGATAATTGTTTTTACAGCATGTTTGGGCATACCGCATGATTTACTTCATAAACATCCCAATGTGAACTTAATTAAGTTCTGGTGAGAAGTAACAACACTCTCAAGAAATAGATTATTAAGAAAACTGCAACCAACTTAGTTCTTGGCTCCTGCAACTTAAATTTAGATTACTGTAAATACACCCAGTCGTGCATCCTGCCAAATACTCTATTTCAGTGTTTGTTCATAAAATGTAATTTGAAATGCATGTAGGATGATACAGCCTTTTTGTAAAAGGAAGTTATTATCTGTGATAAAAGCAGTTGTTGACATTAGAAATGCAGACGCAAGGATCCAGATGGGAAATTTAATAAAAAGAAAACAGAGGTAGCAGGGGAAAGGGGGTTAACAATATGGCAAAGCAAAGCCAGATGTGGCTGCAAATATCTGCCTACAGGCGAAACGCGGACCCCTACCTTTCAGATGGGCCATCAACAGCCACTAGAAGCAAAACATGGCCCCAGATTAAAAAGGAAAGTGGGCCATTCAGTTCAAGGCTGTTTGCTGTACAGAACCCCTGTGAGTGGAGGTAAACTTATTCATTAATTTCTGAGCAGGCTTCTTTCCATGTGTCAAGTTAATTGCCTGTGGATTTCCACACTCCCAGCCTCCTCGTATCCATTGCTACCTTATCAACCTTCTCTAGCATGCCCCATCCAGTGGTCTAATGAACTGGTTCTAACTATACTCCCCACGCCCCACAGAGCTGCAGAGAGATGAGGCCACTCCATAGCAACTGTACTTCAACATGTTTTACTAGGTTCAGGTAATCTGGTAAATGTTAGATTCTTTAAACAAAACACACTGGGAAGTTCTCCCCTCTTCACGTCTAGGCAGTTTTCATCCTGGAAATCATATCACGGGTCACCGGGATTGTGTGAGACTCCAGGCGCATCTTTCTGATGCTTACCAAACAAGGCCTTATAGCGTCCTCAGCCTTCAGGGTTAGTGCCATATGAGAGCTGATGTCTTTAGTATTTCCCGTAAGACGAGTGTGTTTTTCAGCTTGTGTTTTACCCCAGGCTGTCTGAGGCAGTTCTCTTCCCTTAATGCCCAAAACAATTTCATGCCTATGCAAATAACAGAAAATTCATCACTCTTTCAGAAGGAGGTTGTTAGGCACCAATTTCAAATTATCACTCGACTCCAAGAGTTTACTGGAGTTTGGCTTTCAGGTCAGGGATTCCATTCCAGGACCCAGGGAAGACATTCTAAAAGCATCAAAGGAAAGTCAAGGGGTTTTTTGGGGTTGTTTTTTTTTTTAAAGATATTTTTAGTACGAGTGCAACCCTTTCAAGATGGAAGCTTTTGATAGTCCTCCAACCTTTGGCATAATTTAGCAAACCATGCAACAATAACGCCCTTTCAGTTTCTTAAATTCCTATCACTCATGACAACCCATAATCTTGAGTATCACAGAGCCCCTGTCTTTTCCTTTTTCTCTTCCTAAGTAAATTGCTGGAAGACTCAAATTATAATGGGACTAATAAGCGTGAAACCTGTGGGTGGTGTAGAAATGCTTGATCCTGCCTCAAACCCACAAAAATTCCAGAAGGAAGGCAGCACCCAAGGGTGTGCACAGGACGTTGTAGGCAAAAGACTGATCTTGAGATCCAGCATGACTTGCCAAATTTCCTGGGTCGGTGCATCCAATAGCACAGCAACGTTTCTAATAATGTGATCCACAATAAGAATGCAGCATTTCTTCAAGTCTTGCCATGAATATGCTTGGAGACAGCAAAAGACACATTGATGGAAATCAGCCCTGGAAATATCTACCCAAAGTCGTTTTAAGGACGTTCAGATTAGGGAGTGTAAGAAAGTTTAGATCCTTAGACAAAATTTTCTGACCAGTATTAAGCAGCACCCAATCACTAAATGAGACTGCAGGGGTCCTGAGTGGGAACTGTCAGTTCAAGGGGCCATTTTCCACCTCTGGGAAAAATCCGAAGGAGAGTCTTTGGGCTTGGGACTGCCTCCCAACCCTCCTTCTGCTCATGTAGGTTGTCAGGCCCACCAGAGCAAGTATACATGGGCCCAGTTAGTTAAATTTCAGCCACATGGTAACAAAGTGGGCACTTTCAGGATCTTCATATGAACACATAATCATTTCTTCTACAAGGTTTCAAACCTGAAGGATATTGCATAAGCAGGTATTTAGGAAGAGTGAGGATGAGCAGATCCTAATGTCAACCTTAGCTTCAAAGACATTCAATAAGCTCATATGTGACAGTGTTGTACGAACAAGATGGGCACATACAGATAATAGTCTTCAGTTGCAGTTCTAATTATTTAGATCTTTTCTTATTTCAACAGGAACACATGAACATAACATAAAATTTGGGAAAATACCTATATGCAAAAAGGAGAAAATTATTATGACCCTAATCTTAGCATAGAGAGGCAACCAGTGTTAGAATTTTAGTGTATGTCACTCATTCTTCTTTCCCTTTATTACTCATTTATTTATTTAGCATTTATTATAGGCCAGGGACCATGTATATCCATTCTGTCTTTTATCTATACATAAATATGCATACTTTTTAAAATTTTGTTACTGTTTATTTATTTTTGAGAGACAGAGTGAGAGTGGGAGAGGAGCAGAGAGACAGAGAGACACAGAATCTGAAGCAGAATCTGAAACAGTCTCCAGGTTCTAAGCTGCCAGCAGAGAACCCGACGCTGGGCTCGGGCCCACGAACCGCGAGATCATGACCAGAGGCGAAGTCGGATGCTTAACCAACTAAGCCACCTAGGTGCCCTAATTATGCATACTTTTTTAATAGAATTATTTTCTACAGGATTTTAATCTGATTTGCACTGATATATCAAGAACATTTTATTTCATTATTTTATACCGTATTATTGTCATATACTACTCCATTAAACATATAGATTTACCATAGCTTACTTATTTATTCTTTAAAGATTTTATTTTTAAGTAATCTCTACACCCAAGGTGAGCTTGAACTCATGACCCTGAGATCAAGAGTCACATGCTCTACTGACTGAGCCAGCCAGGTGCCCCAAATTAGCTTATTTCAACAGGCCATCACTGTCCAGTATATGCCTTTTATGCAATTACATAAAGTGCCATGCAAAGTGGAAAAATTTACACATATCTATGATGGTCTTATGATCATAAACTCCTATATCAAAGAGTAAACTTCTTTAGGATTTTCCGAACTTTTGCCACATTAGCCACCACTTACATTTTACATTCTCATCACCATTATGTGATTTCTTGTAGTCTTGCAAAGACTGATCCTTTTTGAAAATTTTATCAATTTTTAGGTAAAAATGGCAGCTTGTTTTGATTTGTAGTGCTTTCAATAATTAGGAAAATTGCATTTTTTCTCACTTGGCTAGCTTGTTGATTTAATCGAAAAAGAAAGATACTATTCTTTAAAAAAGAAAAAAAGAAAGATATTTATAAAGTGACTACTTTGCTACAGACCAATTCTAGACACTGGGAAAGATAAGCGGTTTGCAAATCACATAAAGAATAATAAAACACTGGGATGCCTGGGTGACTCAGCCGGTTAAGCATCCGACCTCGGCTCAGGTCATGATCTTCCGGTTTGTGAGTTCGAGCCCCGTGTTGGGTTCTGTGCTAACAGCTCAGAGCCTGAAGCCTGCTTCAGATTCTGTGTCTCCCTCTCTTTCTCTCTGCCCCTCCTCTGCTTGCACTCTATCTCTCTCAAAAATAAACATTTAAAAATTTTTTAAAAAGAATAATAAAACACTAAGAGAAACATAAAGAACTAAAATAAAACAAAGAAAATAAGACTCAGAAGGGACCATCATTTCACTAGCTAAAATATAAAAAGGAAGTTAGAACCAAATGTGTTTTTTCTCTTCTTGTAATCTTTATTTGTGTAACTTTTTGTTTTGTGTATATACTATATACGAAGGAATATATATAATGCATATGTACATTTTAAAGAATTATAATTTAAAAATAAATGAAACAGATGCCCATGTACTTGTTATTCAGCTTAAGAAACAAACATGATTGATTACCCTAAAGCCCTATGAATGGTCTCACCAGACGTATTCTCTACCTTCCTTCTAAGAAGTAACTACTGAGCTTTACATAAACCACTCCTTGATTGTCCTAAATGATATGTGAAGATACTGTATAACATACCATTGAGTTTTGCTTGGTTCTGAATCCTATGTAAGTTCTTCTGCAATTTCGTTTTCTGTTGGTTTTGTTCTATTTTGGTTTCGCACACACTACGGTGTGGACTTGATTTGTGTTGAGTATAGGCTCTTCGTTTCCACTGATGTAAAGTCTTCCATTACTTAACACACCCAAATAGACTTATCCAGCCTGTTGTCATAGGACATTTAGGGTTAGGTTGTTTGCTTTTTAAAGCTATCACAAGCAATGTTGCTATGAATAATCTTACACATGTCTCCCAATCAAAAAGTGCAGGAGTTTCTTTAAGATGTGTATTATGTTGAAGTCAAAAGTGGTAGAATTACTGGCTTAAAGGTATGCGCCACCCTTGTTTTACCCCTCACTTTAAAGGGATTGCTCTTCTTAAGTCTCTACTGGTAAGATGTTCACTGTAGATAAAGGAAGCCCCATCCTAAACCTAGCTTGCTAAGGTTTTATCTTGAATCATTGATGAATTTCATTAAATGCTTACCTTGATCCACTGTGATGGCAAGATTTTTCTCCTTTAAACGTGAATTACAAAATATATTTTACAGTGTCAAATCACTCATGTCAAAAATAAATGCTGCTCGATCATTGCTGGCTCTGGTTTTCAAATACTTTATTTAGAATTCTTGCCCCTAGATCTATGAATGAGATTGATCTGTGATTTTCCTTTTACTAAATGTCCTTGTCGGCTTTTGGAATCAAGATTACATTAGTCTCATAAATATGAGTGGGAAGGGTTCTTTTTTTCTTGTTCTTTGAAAGAGTCTGTGTAAGCTGGGAACTATCTGTTCTTTAAATACATAGTAGAGACTACCTGTAAAAACACCTGGCACTGGTATTTATTTTGTGGAAAGATTTTTTAACTACTGACTCAAATTCTTTAAAAATTATAGGATCGTTCAGGTGTTTATTACTTCTTAAGTCAGCTTTAAGAATTTATACTTTTCTAGGAATTTTTCAATTTCACTGAAGTTTTAAAGTCTTTGACATAAACTTGATTATAATATTCCCTTCAAATTTAACCTCTGATACATCGGTACTTAGGACCTTTATTCATTCTGATATTGTTTGTGACTTTCTTTTTTCCCTTGATCTGTCTTGTTGGAAGTTTGTCATTTCAAGCAACTTTGGCTCTGATAATTTTCTGTTGTTGTTGTTTCCTATTTCATTAACTTCTACTTTTCTTTCTTTCTAATATTTTGGGGTTTATCCAGTTATTTACTTTTTTCTGTCTTCTTAAGATGAATATATGGGCATTTTTTGTCAGTCTATCTTCTTGTCTAATGTAAGTATGTAGGCTACAAATTTCACTATGAGATGCTACTTAAAAGAAGTCTGGATTACATTGACTTCTTTTATTGTCTTCATGGCACTTCTGAAATCATCCATTTTATTTTTTTATTATTTATTTGTCTCACCAACAAAGAGATATATTTCCATTGTTGTTGTTGTTGTTTATTTGTTTGTTCTTGTTCTATCCTCAAACAAAAACCATGATGTTTTAATCTATCAAAGCCAAAACAAGAGTCTGCCCATCATTCTATTCTATTAAAGGACCATCCTCCCTCTTGCTTGAAAAAAGATGATTTTAAGGAAAAACTTTAGTGCTCTTGCTTAAGGGACATATTTGGATGATTGAAAATTGGATGAAGCTGTCAGTGACCCCTCGGGGGGGAAAAAGTGATACTTGCTGCCCATGATTGAAAATCAAAACAAACTTAGAATCAAACATTTTCTTGCTCTGTAAAATGTGTATTTGAGAAGATACAGAGGAATATAGAAATGGACATGGCATAAAAACATTTCCTTTCTCTTGCATCAAATTCGTTTTGCATCAAACTTGGATTTTCAGATCCTCTGTCCCTGTTACGGCTCCCTGAACATCCCTCCATAGCTCTGTTAGCCTGCCTGCAAGGAGACAGATAGCCTGTCTCCCAGATTCCCAACCTGCCAACAGCTGCTTGGTCCTACCTCAACAGTATGAGGAAGCAGATAAAGATAACTCTTGCTTCTGGCAGAGAAAAACAAAAGCCGTGAATTCTCAAAGAGCTGGAGAGACTCTTCAAGATCCACTAGTCAATCATAGGCATCCTTAATTTCTACCCAACCAGAGCATGCATTCCAGACCCACTCTACTTGAAGTAGGGTTAGCTGTGTACTTGTCTTTGAAACTCCACCGTCTCCACTCTGCCAGCTTGTGAGGGAAGGTACAATGCCTGATTCGTTTTATATCCTCCTGACAAAACAGAGTCTCTTCCATAGAAGCACTCCATAAACTCAGAATCAAATGGAAATTGGGGCCAAGCAAGAGGCCCTATAGCTCATGTAGCAGTAAAGTTTAGGACCTCTGGGATCCTACTCCAGTGCCCTTTAACTTGACCACACCCCTCTCACTCAAAAACTCAGTTGACATTTCCTTCTTCCAGATTCCCTAATTCAGATGACATTCCTTCATTCAGATGGCAAACACATTCACTGGTGTTTCACCAATAACTATCCATACTCAAATGGGTCTGGTTTCTTCTTACAAATTCATACTTGGCAAGATCTGCAAACCATCGCTAAGCATATAAAACACTGAGAAAATCATCACCTGAATTAGACGCTTCAATGTTGAAGGACAAGACACACAAATCATCTCCTATGATGGGACTTGACTTTAAGAACACACAGAGAACTGAGGCAGCCTGAGGGCATGATAACTGCGGCGTTTCCATGTGGACCTCAGAGCAGCTGAAACAGTGCTAGCTGGGTGCTGTTCAGAATGTACCCTGAGCTCTAGTACCACATTGCTTGATTTTCCTTGCCCAAGAGAAATATGTTGGGTCATTTTACCTCCGTCCAGTAAGGAGCCAGTGTGTTGGGCAGAATCTCTTACCGACGGATCTCCCTGGTGTAGATCATTTGGTTTGGTCACTGAATCCAGACTTGATATCTCAATACCTGGAAAGCAAGTTTTGGCTCTTAAAGAAGCCTATGACTCCTCTCCAGGACATCTCCTGCTAATAAAGAGAAATTCTTTTTCAACTGTCCAGTAAGGATTAATATCTGTTTTCTTCCCAGTTCCCCTTCATGTCTTCATTCAACTCCTCTTTCTTCACATCACTTCTGTCTTTTACTCCTCAACACAATTGCTCATTTTACTTCCCTTTTACATGTTTCTCCAGGTGAAAGAGATGATGATGGCTTACATGGAGATGGAGGGGAATGGAAGGTTATTGGAGTTCCTCAGTAGAACTCAAGATCAGTCAGTATCTAGAAGGCCCTTCCTCCCATCATGTCCAAACCAGCACTCAGAAGCCCCAGGGCCTGCTATCTGAAGTATTTCCTTGCACTACATCAATTCCTCTTCCGTCTCTCCAGAAACTTCTCAGAAATCTTACATGAAATTCCTAATGAAATTTCTCCATGTTTCAGTGCCAGCTTGTACTTTTGGTACACCCCCCCCATTCACTAATAGGGAACACATTCATCACTCTAGATAAGCAAACATATCTGCTACACCCTCAGTATCACTTATTCACTCATCTCAGAGTGGTTGCATTCAGCCAACAACTTTCCTCCCCTTCACTGTCCTTCAAAAGCCTACCACACAGGGGAGCCCCACAGATTGCATCCCCAGGGACACCCCATCACTGCAACAGCCAATCTGTGAAAGGCTGCATTATTGATCTTGAGTTCTACTGAGGAACTCCAATAACCTTCCATTCCCCTCCATCTCCATGTAAGCCATCATCATCTCTTTCACCTGGAGAAACGTGTAAAAGGGAACAATGAGGAGACCTACAAATAGGGTGGCCCATTTTTGGTGACTTGACTAAAGTTCCAAAGAAAGGGAAGAGCTAGCCACACAGAAATCTGAGAGAAGAATATTCTAAGCAGAGGGAACACAGGTGCAAAGCCCAGAGTGCAGATACGCTTGACATAATAAAGATACAGCAGGGTACCCTCTAGCTGAGATGAAGGGAAGAAGATCAATAGATGAATGGATAAAGAAGACGTGGTATGCATACAATGCAATATTACTCAGCCACAAAAGAGAATAACATCTTTCCATCTGCAACAACATGGATGGGTGTAGAGAGTATAATGTTAAATGAAATTAAGTCAGTCAGGGAAAGAGAGATACCATATGATTTCACTCATATGAGGAATTTAAGAAACAAAACAAATGGAGGCACCTGGGTGGCTTAGTTGGTTGAGTGTCCGACTTTGGTTCAGGTCATGATCTCACAGTTCATGGGTTCCAGCCCTGCACTGGGCTCTGTGCTGACAACTCAGAGCCTGGAACCTGCTTCGGATTCTGTGTCTCCCTCTCTCTCTGTCCAACCCCGCTCGCACTGTGTCTCTCTCTGTCTCTCACAAATAAATAAACATTTATAAAAAGAAAGAAACAAAACAAATGAACAAAGAAAAAATAAAAAGACAAACCAAAAAACAGACTCAACTATAGAGAACAAACTGGTGATTACCAGAGGAGACAGGGGTGGGGGAATGAGTAAACCATGTAGAGGTTTAACCAACACTTGTCGTGCACTGAGGAATATATAGAAATGTTGAATTATAGGGGCACCTGGGTGGCTTAGTCGGTTAGGCGTCCGACTTTCGCTTAGGTCATGATCTCACGGTTCGTGGGTTCGAGCCCCGCATCGGGCTCTGTGCTGACTGCCAGCTCAGAGCCTGGAGCCTGTTTCAGTCTGTGACTCCCTCTCTCTCTGACCCTCCCCTGCTCACGCTGTCTCTCTCTCTCTCTCTCTCTCTCTCTCCTAGAAATAAATAAAACATTAAAAAAAATTACTTAAAAAAAGATATGTTGAATTACCATATTGTACACCTGAAGCTAATATACCACTGTATGTTAACTAGACTGGAATTAAAATAAAATTAATAATAATAATA
Organism: Crocuta crocuta; assembly: GCF_008692635.1. Taxonomy (NCBI): domain Eukaryota; kingdom Metazoa; phylum Chordata; class Mammalia; order Carnivora; family Hyaenidae; genus Crocuta; species Crocuta crocuta. Next base: position 6,783,920 of record NW_027531318.1, read on the forward strand.
ATAATACAATACAGCAGAAAATATCAACAACACACACACATAAGAAGGAGAGTAAAAGTTGATAAGGTTGCAGAGGCCTTGGACATCACTGACAGATTTGATGAGAGGAGTGACAAGATCTGATATTATCGAAGGCTTCTTCTGACAATTGGGAGGACATAGCAGACCAGCTAGGAAATTGTTGCAATAACATCAGCGCTTTGGACAGAGGCGGGTGCGCTGGTGGCCACGGGGAGTGGGNATTTTTGGATTTTCCAGCAAGATTTTTGGATTGAGTATAAAGTGTGAGAGAAAGTCCAAGGGCCCAAGATTCCAGGTGGACAGAACTGCTGTCACTAGAACAAGACAGATTGTCCCACTTTCTGAAAGCCGGGTGAGGCTGTAAATGACACAATGTCACACTGACACTTTCTAGATTTCCAGCATTGGAGGTAAAGGGAGACAGCCCATAAGGACCAATGAGAGCCCCAAGGAGGAGGTAAAAATACCTAGGTTTTTCGGCTACAGCCCCCAGTTGAAGGGAGCTGCCTCTGACGGAAATAAAAGCTCATGTGACCCCAAAGAGGGGCCTCAGTTCCTGACTGTCCACAGGCTCCAGCCCTACTTCCCAGGGTTCTGGAAAATCAATAAAGCCCATCAATAAATTTCCTTCCCTTAGTCTTATTTGAGTGGGTTTCTCTTCCTTGGAATCCGACTGTTTGCTAAAATAGAGTCCAAAAAAGAAAGAAAGAAAAAGAAAAAAAAAGATGGGACACCTTAATTGTAGATTCATCCTATTCCATGATGCTGTGTTTTTTTGTATATATGCCATGTTTTTACTGTGTGTGGATCAGCTTTGAAATAGAAGGCAATATGAGGCTCCTGGGTGGCTCAGTCGGTTAAGAGACTGACGTCGACATTGGTCATGATCTCGTGGTCTATGAATTTGAGCCCTGCATCAGGCTCTGTGCTGACAGCTCAGGGCCTGGCACCTGCTTCAGATTCTGTATCTCCCTCTCTCTCTGCCTCTCCCCCACTTGCACTCTGTCTCTCTCTCAAAAATAAATATTATTTATTTTTAGAAAAACATTCATCAAAGTTGAAAGCAACAGAATCTGATTCAAACCAGTTTACCCAAAAAAGGCAAATGTCTACATTCTATCAGGTGAAAAGTCAAAGAGTGGATTTCTCAGGTATGATGGCCTTCAAGTTCAAATTACATAATCAGGTATCTATCCATCTATTTATCTGTTATTTATCCATCCATCCACCCATCTACTTAGCTCTTGGTTTGCTTTCCTCTGTGCTGACATCATTCTAAGGCAGATACTACTCACATGGGAAGAAAGACAAGTCCCAGCAGCTCTGGGTGTTTACCTCCCGTGGAAAGACTATCCCAGCTCGGCACCCATATCCATCTCTCAAAAAGGGTTTTGTCTGTCCTGCTTGGGTCCTGTGTCACCTTGTGGTGAGAGTAGCGTTCCAGGCTCTTCATTGACTAACCCACCAGGATGATACAGAATGCAAGAGCGGTAAATTCTAGAAGGGAGGGATAATCTGAGTCAGACAAAGGAGTAAGAGATACTTGCTTAATAAAGATCTTTATTCTAATGTCACGAACATGGTTTTCTCTGTGATATGCAATTGGCATCACAACATACCTGTATACAAGTCACCGAATGATGACAGGTATTGCAATATGTTTAAAGAAAGTTTCTCTAGTACACACAAATACACAGACTCTAGCACAAGTGTAAACTTACAAATTCACTTGAAAGGATGTTAAGTGGGCGCCTGGGTGGCTCAGTTGGTTGAGCATCTGACTTGGGCTCAGGTCACGATCTCATGGTTTGTGAGTCCGAGCCCCAAGTCAGGCTCTGTGCTGACAGCTCAGAGCCTGGAGCCTGCTCCAGATTCTATGACTCCCTCTCTCTCTGTTCCTCTCCCACTCATGTTCTGTCTCTCTCTCTCTTTCTCAAAAGTAAATAAACATAAGAAAGGAAGAAAGAAGGAAGGAAGAAAGGAAGGAAGGGAGGGAGGGAGGGAGGAAGGTAGGAAGGAAGGAAGGAAGGGAGGGAGAGAGGGAGGGAGGGAGGGAGGAAGGAAGGAAGGAAGGGAGGGAGGGA
>NW_027531318.1:6786077-6851578 GCF_008692635.1 Crocuta crocuta
GAGGGAGGAAGGAAGGAAGGGAGGAAGGGGGGGAGGGAGGGAGGGAGGAAGGAAGGAAGGAAGGAAGGAAGGAAGGAAGGAAGGAAGGAAGGAAAGAAGGAAGGATGTTTGGTGGGGCACCTGCGTGGCTCAGTCTGTTAAGCATCCAACTCTTGATTTTGACTCAGCTCATGATCTCAGCTGTGAGATCGCGCCCTAAGTTACTCAATCACGGAGCCTGCTTGGGATTCGAATCTCTCTCCCTCTCTCTCCGTCCTTTCCCTATTCGTGTTCACTCTGTCTCTGTCTCTGTCTCTGTCTCTGTCTCTGTCTCTGTCTCTCTCTATTCCTCTCCCTCTAAAAATGATAAAGAGACGTTTAAAAATAAAAAAAATTTAAATGTAAAAATAAAAAACTTAAAAAAGAAAGGATGTTGTTTCAGAGGGATATTAATCAAGGATATCAGGATCAGCTAACTCTTCAGTTTTTTAATGACTGTGTGGAAACTATAAGGGAAATACTCCTTGGGCTGGGCTGCGAATTGGTTCCATGCTGTCTTGCTCAAGGGCCATTTTTTAAGACACTAAACTCTTCCACTTAGAACAAAAAAAGCAAGGATTGCATACACAAATAAATTTCCTAAAGCGGAAAAAAGAAAGGCCTCTCGGTTTGAAATACAGTGTGGGGAGTACAGGTCACAAGAAAAAAAGACAGGTCATTCAAACAAAAATACCCAAGGGGCCTACAAATGTGTCTCATTTTGTGAGCATTACACATTTCGGGGAGGGGGTGGTTTGTCGGATATTGATTTATGTACCAGGCCACCAAATGGAACTTTTTGTGGGGTTTTTTGTTGTTGTTTTTCGTTGTCGTTGTTGTTGTTTTAGGATATCCAGTTGTTACCTTTGAAGGAGAATGAAACCGAACTAGCCAGCCTTCAATCATGCAGGGACTCACGGCTGTGGTGTGAGCTACCCAAATCCGTTCCCCTGATGACCGCTTCGCAGGATTATGACACCCTGAGGAAAGTGCAGGGGAGGAAGAGGTAAAGTTTTAAAACATCAGTTTGGGTAGCGAGGAAGGAAATCCACCGGCTGAAATGAGAGCTACAGGCAAAAGATTTGATACTATCCTCAATCCCCTGTTCCTTCCACGATTTAGGAGATTATCAATATATCCTGGGAGTCTTCCTGAGCCTTCTTAGGATAGGAGAAGGGCCACAGGGCCTGGCGGTGGGGGGGGGNAATTCTTCTAGAAAAGAAGGCATAAAAAGTCCTACTGACTGAGAATTCCTGAGTCCTTTTACATTGCTTAAGCTTGGATAAAATGTCTTCTTTATAAAAAATATACCAGCTATTGATATATTGCTTCTTAAATCATCAATGTTTTTCTTACTTAACTAAGAATGAATATATTCTTTTCTGTGTTCATAGAACACAGAACTATATAAGAGTGCTAAAATAGCCATCTTTGCCTCCCCCGTCCCCAGTCACACCACCTCCACCATGGTAACTAACCACTGTAATAGTTCAGTGTGTCACTTCGACGTTTTTCTACATGGTTGTACACGTGTATCTGTGCACACACGTACAGACATGTGCACACACGCATGCATGCACACATGCACACACACACCCGTGCACGCATCCATGCACACGGATGGGAGGTCTATAAATAGAATCAAACCATAGGCATTGTACTAGGTGTACTTTTCCAAATAAAAACATATGTTCTAAATCTTTCCATGTCAGTACTATGGCTCTACCTTATTTTCTTTTATTAGGGAATATTATTATATAATATTATGTATATTACAACTTATTTCCCTAATTATGCACATTTAAATGCTTTCTAGTTTGGGGGGATTCCTGGGTTGCACAGTCGGTTGAGTGTCTGACTCTTGATTTCAGTTCAAGTCATGATCTCACAGTTTCAAGGTTTCAAGCCCCACCTCAGTCTCTGTGTTGACAGTGCAGAGCCTACTTGGGATTCTCTCTCTCCCTCTCTCTCTGCCCCGCCCCCACTCTCACTGCCTCTGTCTCTCTCAATAAATAAACTATAAAAAAAAATTAAAAATAAATGGTTTCTAAATTTTTGCTATTATAAACAATGCTGCATTGAAAACCCTTATTGATGCTTCTTTGTGAAGATATGCAAAGAACTCTCTCAGACAGAAACAGAATTGGAAGTAATGATACTTTTATTTTTGATACACTCTGCCAAATACACATTTGTACTTTTGATCTACACTGCCAAATTGATCTCCAAAAGACTATACCATTTTGTATCTCCTCAACATTGAAAGGAACAGAATTTTTGTTTAAATTTCCAATGCAATGGGTGAAACTTCAATCTTTGTTCATTACTTACTAATTAGATTAAGTATCTTTTTTCATGTTTGAATTGATCACTTTTAAGTCCATGACATGACTGTTTCTATTTTCCCCATGTTTCTACTTTTTTTAAATGTTTATTTATGCTTGAACTAGAGAGAGACAGAGTGCAAGCAGTGGAGGGGCAGAGAGAGAGGGAGACAGACTCTGAAGCAGGCTCCAGGCTCTGAGCTGTCAGCACAGACCCCGATGCAAGGCTCAAACTTAAGAACCGTGAGATCATGACCTGAGCCAAAGTTGGATGTTTAACTGAGTGAGACACTCAGGCGCCCCATCTTTTACTTATTTGTTTGTATGAACTCTTTATGTATTTTGGATAATAATCCTTATCTAATTATGTACCTTGTAAACATTTTACCTCAGACTTTTGCTCATGTTCTAAGCATTTCACTGTATCAAAACTTAACTTTTTAAATGTAGCTTTAAGAAGTTTTTTCCTGGATACTGTCTGTGTTTTATACCTTGCTTAAAAACACATTACCCGTCTGAAAATTACAAAATAGTTTTGCTATTTTTTTCTAATGCTTTTATAGTTTTTCTCTAGATCTAGTTTTTCAATCCATATGAAATAAAGTTTATACACATTGGGAGATTAAAATATTCTTTTCTTCTTATAGTCCTGACACAATTTATTGAATTCTCTTCAGAATTGAAGTGTTACCTTTGTTATACACTAAATTCCTATGTAAACATAATATATGGATCCATTTATAGACTCTTTCATTCCATTGATCTATTTCTCTATTCTTGAGTTATGTCTTGAGGGGCACCTGGGTGCCTCAGTCAGTTGAGAGTCTGACTCTTGTTTGTGGCTCAGATCATGATCCCAGGGTCGTGGGATCTAGCCCTTGCATTGGGATTCATGCTGAGCATCGAGCCTGCTTAAGATTCTCTCTTTCTCCCTCTCTCTCTGCCTCTCTTCCTCACTCACACTCTCTCTCTCTAAAAATAATAATAATAGATAAATAGATAAAATAATAGATAAATAAATAATAATAGATAAATAAAGGAAAAATCTATTACTTGAACTCTTTTTGAATAATCTTTTGATTCATCTGTGTGTCTTCTATTTGACATAAACTTGTACCTCAGCTTGTCAAGTTTCATGAAGTATCCCGTCATTTTTCTGAGAATTACATTAAGTTAATAGATTACTTAGGGAAGAACTGACACCTTCACAATTTTGAATCTACCACCCAACATGGTATATATCTGTTTATTCAAGTTTTCTTTTGTCCTTCAATAAAATGTGATGGCTTTCTTCATATTACATTTTTTTGCTAGATTCATTTACTACCGTAATTAAAATGTTTTCGTGACATTTCCCGATCATTTACTGGTGTCACACGGGATTACTAATCTTTCGTCCATGCATTCAGCAACTATTGCTAGATGGTCGCTCCGTGGGACACTGCACAATCCTAATTGCCTGCTGTAAGCACACCGACAAATCATTGCCTTTTGTGTTGGTAAAAGATAAACTGAGTCATATCAAAACATTTAAGGGTTTATTTCCACAGAAATCGATTCAAATCAGGCAGAGCCAAACCGGAAGCGGTGGGGAGCAATCCACTTACAGGAGCTCGGGGAGAGACTTACAGAACAGACAAGGAAGCCAAGCAAAGAAACCATTTGATTGGCTATCGTTTAAGTGTTTGCCTTATTTGGAGAAGCCCAGTTGGTTATTTGTGATTGGTTGTCCTTTGGTTGCCATTTCTTAACCTTGAAGCATTTACAAGCTTAGGTTCTGGTTTCCTTGCAGAGACTACCAGGCATCAGAGCCCACTCAGCCTGGTGGCTTCCTTGCTTAATGAATTTAACAGCAAATGTCAATCTCTACAGGAAAAGTTACAGCATGAAATAACCAAGACTGGATAGATCCATGGGCCAGAAAGCTTAAAGAAAAGTAAAGTGCATAGAGAAACTGCTTGAGCACATTTCAACCACATTTCTAGGGTCTTCTATATAAAGAAGCCACACAGTAGACATTTCTTCACTACTGAGTGGTAGAAGAGGCTTAGCTTTCCTTGTGGTCATGTGCTTTTTCCTCACAAAGAACCAAAAATATGCAATTGCATATATCTTTCCCCTACCCGCCTTCTTTCTGCATCTGATGCCAGGAAGTTCAGAGTTAACTTGCTTGGTCAACCACAGCAACCGTACATTATCCCCAGTCTTCTCGCCCCACCTACCTGATCCGGTGCTAGCTTTTGTTTATGTTTTCAATGTGTATTTCCTATAAAATTGCTTGATCTGGGAAGCAAGGCAAGGAAAGAAGAGACAATATTTCTAAGCACCTAGGACACTAAGTTGGTATAAACAGACTTGAGGGGGATCTTTCCTTCAGCCTCCTGAGACCCCCAAGGACAAGGTCAGTGCTCAGGCACCCCCATCACCCCCCAGCCCAGGTTCTGGGAAACCAAGCGGCTCTAGACTGACTCCCTGCCCCTTCTCTCTGGGGCTGTTGCTCTTTCCCCAAATTACCTCTGGCTCCTCAGTCAGCAGCTACATTCTCATCAAGCCACAAAGGACAGACAGCCCTGAATCCTCTCATCCTGAAGACAACAGTATTTTCTTAAGTTGTTTGTTTTTTGGTTTGGTTTGTTTTTTTCTTTTTTTCTGAGTGCAAGGAGAAAAATGGGAGGAACCTTCTCTCAAGGCCCAAAACAGCTTTAAAAGCTGCGTGCTCACCGCAAACAGCCTTTCTCATACTGTTTATACGTTTGGGCCCCACAATTTTGAGTGACTCAGACGACAAAAAACAATCCCGATCTGGGGGAAGGGCGCCCGCAGGGGCCATTGCTCTAATTTAGCGCGTTTTCCTATTGTGAAGCTTACGTGACAGAAAATGCCAGAAGAAGCTGGGAACCTACTTCAACCTAAGCGACAGGTTTGCATTTTTCCATTTCTCTGCATTCCCTTCTGCAACTCCACCCCACCATCCACACCCCACACCCCCCCAATTTAGCTTTTCTATTGCAAATGATCGGGGATGGGATTTGAATAAAAGCTGAGTTCATTTCCTCTGCTCTCGACCTGCAGACAACTGCATCACAATTTGAGATATTTTGTGCCCTTACCACCAATTGTGAAATAAATGAGCTTATCTGATTTATGTCATTTGAGTCAAAGAAAACTACAAAATAATAGGTAAAAATAAAGGTTTATTGTTGTGAAGGCCAGCACTGGCCTTTAGATTTTCATATCATTAGGCTTGAGCAAGAGGACCATAACAAAGGATTTACATTTAAAAAAAAAAAAAAAAAAGGGGATCACTACAACCTTTGCAACAGATTTCTGACCCTTGAATAATTCAGAACCCGGAACCTACTGGAGCTAAACCCCATTAGCTACCGGGAGAGAAATGATTCTTCCACTACAAAAATTTCTAAAAGAATCAACTAACAAATTTTCAACTTCTAGAGCTTCTAGAGAGCTCGAGAGAGCTCTCCCATCGAGTTTATTGAAAGACAGTCATTGTGCCTGAAAACAGACGCCTGTGTTTTAGGAGGCTCCTGATTGCAGGATAGTGTGGGTTTTTTTTTTTTTCTTTTTTTAAATCTGACGACACTCACAGTGGCATAGGAGGGGGGAAATGCCCCAGCGTTTTCAGAATCATCTCTGTTTAAACTGACCTTGATGAAGTCTTTGTCCCGCTCTGCATCTTTATTATTTAATAGCATTTTCCCGACTACAGAAGTAATGCATGTACCCTCAGTCATTTGCAAAACACAGAAAATCACGGGTAAGAAAAACTCAAACCTTGTGTTTTTCCAGCACTCATCAAGTCACGTTATTAACTGACTATTTACGTTTTAGTGCTGAGTCTTCCAGCCTGTGCTTTTCCGTGTAGATGTTCATATTCTTCCACAAAAATGATTACATGCCATGTTTGGCTTTTCATAAGCTGTCAGATATCCTCACCATCATGGTGGCTGTGAGATGCCATCATTAAGCTTGCATCAGAAGTTTCTGCCAGAAAGAAGTTTCTGGACCCATCCTCTCTTACGGGACATTTGGGTTTTCCTGGGTGGCTCTTGTCAAACATGGAGGTCATGGTTAAAGTTGTGAAGGATGTAAAAACTAACTTAATTCACCCCAAAGTGACGCTTCTACCTCTATGACCAAGAATCTACCTGGGGCACATGCCTGATGGTAAAAAAATGACAGGAAAACATTTTACACACTTGTAGGGGAATTGGCTAAACTGGAGTCTAGTGCCATTATTAAAATGGTTAACACTTCATGGCTACATATACATGGAAACAACCCGTCAAAAAGAAAAACATTCTCTCTAGGAAAGTGCTTTTTCCCCTTTCTCTAAAAAAAGAGCAGAGAAATCATTTGAACCTTTACATCCCTTTCTGGAAAAGAACTCCAACATTTTAATGTCACCTCCTCCATAAACCGACCCCCTGGGTCACCTCTTAGCCCTGCCCCCCCCAATCCCATTCAACCTGGTAACCCAACACAGTAGGCACATAAATATTTGTTGCATATTTCTTTCAAGGCACCTTGCCTGGCAAGGGTCTCAGGGTATTTTTCTGCATTTAGGTCTCTCACAGGCTGGAGGCCACAGTTTAACAAAGCCAGGGCAAGGTCAAGGGGAGCCTGAGAAGGCAGCTTTCAAGTTGAGTAATGAAAGGCGATGTTAATTACCGACATGGGCCATTTAGAAGGAAGAAAAATGCTATCTCTTATTAATTTTGCTGAAATAGACAGACTCTTGTCAGTGCGTAATGGTTAACAAAGCCGTTCTTTTCTGACGACAGAGCAGGAAAATCTCAGAAAAGGACCTGGGTGGACACGGCACAAAAGCCAACTTCCTGCTCCCACATGTCTGCGCCGGCCCAAGATAACGTATCTTACTTTTTGGTTGTTCGTGTGTAAAGTTAGACAGAAAACCATACATGAGAGGTTACGAGGTTCATTTGTACCAAGATGTTTATGATGGGCTTTCAGGGAGCCTCAGTCACAAAAGCCGGGCTCTGGAATCGAGTTTACATGTTAATGGGGGGTGGGGGAGGCAGGAAAAAAAGCGAAATCAGCCTGTGGAATGGGAAACGCTAATTTAATCAAGAAGAAAGGGTCTTTGGGCCAGGCGCTCTCCCTCGGCTTTCAGCCTGCTGGATAATCTTGGGTGGAAGTTCATAAATGCTTCTCAAATGCTCCCATGCTTTCAATCTGAACACTGGTTTGGGCAGTTGTGAACTTCAAGTGGACCTATTTAAGCTGATCAGAGGAAACAGGCTGACAGTGAGCTGATTAGAAACCTCTTAGAGACCTTCTTTAAAGAGGGAAAGGCGTTCTTAACTTTTTTTCCATCAGCTTTGGAGAGGGCCCGGGGAGTGGGTCGTAAAGAAGAAAGGATGCGGGGTGGGGGGTGGGGAGGAATGTCCATTTTAGAACACGAAGAAAAACAACCCCCTTGCCAGACCTTTGCCAACCTTCCTGTTCTTGTCAAGCTCTGCTCTGAGGGAATGTTTGAAGATAACAGGAAAGGAAATAATGAAATGATACGGCGGGGACGAGCTAGACTTGAAGAGACGAGCGCAAGCTGTTTCCTTGACCCAGGCTTATCTCGAGGCTGCCAAAAAATAACCATCTATCAGAGACCCATAAATAGGTTAGAAACATCAGAGTGAAAGGCCTCTTTTAACAACACAACACTATCTGACTTCGTTTAGAAAACAACAGACCTGGTTGTCACAAAGGTGTGCTTCTGTCTCTGGGAATGAAAGGCGGGGCTGAGTCCTTTCAAAACGCTCAACGTTTATTAGGAGTGAGGACTTGCCATTTGAGAAATGTTATAAACATACTAGTATTCAGAGGGAACATTTCAAAACCTCTGGTGGGGGGAGAATAGGAGTTGCTGACAGTAACACACACGCACGCACACGCACACACACACGCACGGAAGACAAGTTTCCATGGCCAATTCTAAATATATGAGTTACCCCCTTGGTGTCCACAGACCCCTTATCAGCAACAAAAAGTTCAGGTGAAGGATCCGATTTCCAAACTGATAGCCCACAGTCGCCCGAAAATAGAGCAAGCAGTCAGGGCTGGGGAGACCCAGGCCCGCAAACCCGCTCCTCTTGGAAGTGCTCAGCTGACTGGCCTCTGGGGTTGCCGCCTGTGAGGACAGAATGGAAGTTTAGATTCCAGACCTAAAACTGAAAATGAAGTTTACAAATTGGCGTTGCATAAATATTATCCTTCCCGTCTCCAGTGGAGAGCTGTGGCCAAATTAGAAAAAGACCCAATTCAGCTCCTAAATACACAGAACCAAACCCAAGCCGACCTGACCTGCCGTATTCCTCTCATTCTACCGAAATAGCATGGTGACGTCATGCTTTTCATCGTTCTCCCCCCAAACCAGCCACCTATGCCTCCCAAAAATAGCCTGATGCAGTTCTAAGGGGGAAAAAAGGAGGAAGTCGAAATATAAAGAACAAAATATTTTTAACTTTAAACCAGCAAGCAATAAATGTCAATCTTTTCCTTCCTGTTTATTCATCTCCCTGACTCTGTGAGTGTGTGTGTGCGTGCGTGCGTGTGTGTGTGTCAAAATCCCCTGAAAATGGGACAAGAAGGAAAAATCATTTCCAAAACAATGTAATTTCTGTAGTCTTATTTCTGAAAGAAATACTACCTTCTCATTTTTGTCCATGGTCCCTTCGTTTTTCAAAAGTCAATGCACTGGCATTGGGATTTACAAAATTCTTCATTTGGGGCCCTTTTGAAAACTGTAAATGTGTCTGTGGAGAAGAGGGGACAAATCAGGCGGGCTGCGAAATATCAGGGGCCTAAAAAGATGGTTCTTGATGCTGCTTGAGCCTCAGGACACGTGTCAGGCTTTTAAAATCCGGAGGCACAGGGGTCACCTGAGTGGCTCAGTCAGTTAAGCGTCCAACTTCGGCTCAGGTCATGATCTCACAGTTGGTGGGTTCGAACCCCACGTCAGGCTCTGTGCTGACAGCTGGCTCAGAGCCTGGAACCTGTTTCGGATTCTGTGTCTCCCTCTCTCTCTGCCCCACCCCCTACTCATGCTGTCTCTCTCTCAGAAATAAATAAAACATTTTTAAAAATTAAAAAAAAGAAAAAATATATATATATATATATATAATCCAGAGGCACAGGATCCATAGGACACCTGTTGAATTGGTAAGTGAGGCCTTGTTCGGAAGGAATCCAGGCAGCTCTGTGACACGGTCAGCATTCAGAACGGCTAAACAAACTCTTGCTGCAGACCAGCGTTCCAGAGAAAGAGTTCATGTGTCTCTGTCCCCACACCCAGGGACGGTGCCTTGTCCCAGCTCTCACAGATACAGCAGACTATTCTCCAGCCATTCGGAGAGATTTTAGAAACACCTCCCCCCAAAACCGCTTAGCATCCCCATTTCCCCACTTCTTTTGTTTCTCATAAATCACTGTCAATTAGAATCAAGTTCCCTATGAAAAAGAGAAACACCTTACTCAAGACTTCAGTGGAAGAGGAGTCAGGAGACACCCTGCCAGAAATGAAAGACTGAATCGAGTGAATTTTGTGTGGAGACAAGCAGAGTGAGGGCCACAGTGAATCACTTGTGGGTCCCCACCTACCCTGCACTTGAGACAACTGCCATTTATCTGAGGGCTAAGTGAGAGAAAACCTGGGTCAAAAAAAAAAAAAAAGTGATCCTTGGGGCACCTGGATGGCTCAGTCAGTTAAGCGTCGACTTCAGCTCAAGTCATGATCTCGCGGTTCAGTTCAGGAGCTCAAGCCCTGCGTCGGGCTCTGTGCTGACAGCTCAGGGCCTGGAGCCTGCTTCGGATTCTGTGTCTCCCTCTCTCTCTGCCCTTCCCCCACTCACACTCTGTCCCTCGCTTTCTCAAAAATAAACATTAAAAAAGAAAGTGATGCCGAGTACTGAAAATCTCTCTCTTTTCGAGATGTCTTGACTTCTTAACCTTGCCAAAATCCTTCCACATCTATCTGCTTTTGTAACAAATTCCATAAATAACTATATATTCGTACAAGACCCATTAACCAAGCAAATGTAATATTGCTGTCATTTCTTGGCTTGATAAAGAGAAGCACGGGAAAATTGTCATGGGATTATGAAATTGGTTTCTAAATACCAGTATGTTTATAATTTACTTTTTTTTTAATGCTACACAAGTCGAATATCTGACTGACTTATTGTAAAAGCCAAAGCCTTTAGGCTATAGTACACCATGGTGAGGAAGTCAGGTAGTCATATTTTCAAATTTCTATCTTCTGTCAGAGCTTCCCTTAAACTTAAAGAAACAGAGCCTGGGTGGCTCAGTCAGTTAAGCATCCAACTTCAGCTCTGGTCATGATCTCATGGCTCATGAGTTCAAGCCACACATCGGGCTTGCTGTTGTCAACATGGAGCCCACTTCAGATCCTCTGTCTCCATCTCTCTCTACCCCTCCCCCTCCCAATCTCTCTCTCTCCCTCTCTGTCAAAAATAAACAAACATTTAAAAAAGAACAAAACTTAAAGACACAGTGTCAAGAATGTTTTACCACTGTCCCAGCACGCCATCTCTGTCTGGTAGTGGACATGCAGACTGGCTACTTAATCATATGCTTAGATTCTCATGAAGTTAACTTCTATGCTGTCTCCTTCCAGTGAAGTACCTCTACTTCTCTCGAACTCCTAGCTCTCTTGGCTTCCAGCCTTTGACCACCCCTAGGTCTCCTCAGACACCCTCAAGTTCTACAAGACTCCTCCAAGGATCTGAGAGGCCACAGGGCTAATGGGGACAATGTCACACAGACTACAATGACTTGGAAAGTCAGAGGAAGGTGGGTTCCCTCCACCACAGACCTACTGGAAGGACCTCAATAGAGGAGGCAGGTCAGATGTGGGCCTTAAAGGAAGGATTGGGATGTGGAGAAGAGACCTTGGCTTTGTATCGCTAAGTGTTTCAGGCTTGCACACAGCAGTGTTGGGACAAGAGCAAATGTGGGGTGGTTGGGGGTGCCCCAGGGAGGAATAAAGCAATTGGAGGGCTCTTCTCACTCAAGAGATGGATCTCCTCCTGGAGACTCCTAGAAATAAAGATGGAAGGAAAAAGCCAAAAACCCAGTGAGGCCTGAATGCAGAGCTAAGGGCCTCAGAAATCATCAGAATGGCAATTGAGAGGCCACTCCTGGTTTTTAGTGAAGAGAATGACATTTAAGAGGTTCACACTGGCAGCCGTGCTCACAGTGTATCAGAGCAGGGGTAAATTTGTAATCTGAGTCTGAGATGAAAGGACCTCTACTAAGGTTTATTGATAACTGTGTTGCCTGAGACAGAGTCAGAAGTCTCCCTACAGTCCAGCTAGATTGAGGCTGCCCCTTGCGTTTAACCTAGCAGGCCACCCAAGATGGCCAAGGAAGGGATACAGCCTATCTCACTGGGTCTTGTTGATGAAACCAGGTGGATGCTTATTCACAGGACCGAGTCTCTCAGATCACGCACGCATGCGGCATGCATGGGACAGTTTTCCCCTCCCACTGCCAGTTATTTCTGGACAGAACTGTTGAGAACTCCTAGAATCATAGGCTGTTGGGATTCAACATAAGCTCAGGAGCTGTGTGGTTGCTCTAACTCACTGGCACACCATTTTGTGCGGAGAGCCAACCACAGGCCCAGAACTACTCAGGGAGGACATAGGATACAGGGGAAGCACCCCCTCCCCAGTGAGCAACACTGGCTCATTCAATGCCTCTGTTTTACAGCAGGGCAAACCGAGAGGTGGGAATATTACATGACAGGTCCACGATCACGCAAGTATCCCAAAGCCAGGTGAAATATGCAGGCAGACAGAAACATGCAAGCAGAGTGCATTTTTAGGGCTATCAGGCAGTGAGATTACCTATTTATAACCTTCCTGTGTCTCTCCATTATGTGTTTATAGGTGTTGATGTGTGTATGTGTATAAATATGTATGTATATATGTGAAGGTCCATGGCAACTGAGGCCATCACAGAGTTAATAAATGCACAACCTAATTTGGCATCCAGACAATGCAGATAGCAAAGCTTCCCTTTGATTCCCTTACTTGGAGGGAAAATATTAGTGATCTTTATCAGTGGGCTCCCTGAGGGGAGCTATAGGCTGGGAGCAGAAAGAGGTGGACTTTTAAGTAGCGCTCTCATTTATGAACACACCACGCGGCCCCCCAAATCTGAGTAACTACAAAGCATTCCGCTCTTAGAATATGCTTTCCCATCCTGGGATGTTTTCACTTAAAACAGGCAAGAATTGGTAGCATTCGGCACTGAGGGGCGGCCCTGCTGAGTGAGGCTGTGTGGTTTGTTTCCAAGGTGTAGCCTCCAAGGCTCTCCATTCACAGGATTCCTGTGGATTTGGCTTTATCTGTGGGCAAGGGACCAGGCTCTGACAATCTACAGAACGCACTCCCTTCTCCCGGGATAATGAGAAGATTTGAAAAGCCATTTAGTAATAACTCAATCAGCCAATTTTCCTCACCAGTGGGCCTTCATGAAATTGCCTTAATTTCTCCCCTGGGTGGGGGATGTGTGGCTTCCAGGGGCTCCGCGTGGCAGGACACTTACACGTAGGGCTTACCGCTGACGGCTCTCAAGCAGTGGCCCTAAAGGCCTTAGTAAAAATGGTTAGTTGTGTTTTAGCTAGGAGTAAGACCAAACCTAGAGGTGAAAAGACAATCAACACAGCCACAACGTTGAGACTCCTGAAATCGAAAGCAGCTGTCTTTAAAAGGAGACTTTGGCTGCCCCTCCGCACCACGGGCGGCCATACGGCAGCTACCCCTTCAGCTTGATTTCTCAGCAGAGGATTAGTGTTCCTGAGAGAGAAAAACTAAAAAGAGGAAACCAAGAAAGGGCAATTCAGGAGGAAAAATACTATCAAGTTCAGGACTGTGGAATACCTCCAGCTTGCGTGCTATGTGAATGTAGGTTCTGGAATTTGGTGACGGTGATCCCTTAAAGATCTTGGATCAATATAAATTTCAGCCATATTCTGAAGAAATTTGGTCAGGAATAAAAAAGGGTCTTTGGCAGAGAGAGGCCAGCTGGAGGAGTGTTCAACTGAAATGCATATGGTTTGGATGACTTTCAGCTGAAATGAAAATGTAGGCTTTCAAGGTATACTTAAGAGATTTTTTTTAACCATCCCAAAATATAGCTTGAAAGAGTAGAAAAACAATTGCACCAGGAAAAAAAAAATAAGAGGAGGGTGAAGGAAGAAAATTGGGAGAGAGAACACAATGGAAAACACCGGTGAGACTATGAAATTTTCCCCCAAGGAAGCCATACTTTTCATTTTTACTGTTTAATAAATCTTTCCATATCAAAAGAGCTCTGACTATACAACATTTACAGAATCAGGAGGAGCTCAAGAGTTCGAGAAAGTAATATCCAGGGTGGCTCTGGTCTTAGGAAAAAGAAGTTAACTCCTAGACGCATGAGCTGGAGCAAAGGGTAAGGCGCCATGTTAATCTCCAATCCCATGAGCCGCAGTGGTGCTGCCCTCACAGAGTGGATTTGTGCTTACGCAGGCCTGATTGTTGTCCGTGCTGTCCAAGAGTGAGGGGGACCAAGATGCCTTTGTCCATTTGTGACAAAGGGTCACATAAACAAGGAGCCAGGGGTGAGGAAGGAATGGAAGAAAATTATATGTTTGAAAGAAGAAGATGGAGAGGCAGCAAAGATGAACATTAAAGAAAAGGGGGGGTGGGGAGGAATACAGATCTAGAATTTCTAAATTACCCTTGGCTCAAGGGTCTGGTTTACCACTGAAACAGTATAATTATAAAGTTGGCTTAAAACAGGCCGAGGATCTAGTTACTAATTTCTTGCTAGCAATAGCATCAAAACTCTTTCTGCTAGTAGCTGGTCTCTTGACAAAAACCGTGTGTCTCATACACGACGGGACCTTTAGGGAGAACTGGTTTTAATCAGTCGGATCTATAAAATGGTATGCAGTTGTGGTCTCTCTTCTCAGATGTCGATCTGAGCAGAGGAGAAAGTGAGGGTTGGAATTGTCAAAGTAATGAGGGAAAAAAAGAAACATTTTACATAAATGCTCCCTTGTCATGCAGATGCAGTGCATTTTGTCAAAAAATTCAGTGGGAACCCTCTCATGGATTTGAGGAAATGACCAGAAACATTCCTCTTGTGTTCATGTTTTTGGACCAGATTTGCATGGCCTCAAAAAGGAAATCCTGGCCTGGTTACAGCCTTAAATGGGTGCTCAAATCCCCTGAACATTCCTTACAGAAATGCTTTCATTCTTACCCCATTTTCGTTAATAAGAACAACAGGCATCAAAGGCGCATAAGGCTTTACTCCTGTTTACCTTGGCAATTACATAGTCAGGATTCAAAAGAAGATTGTTCACTTCTAAGGTACAAAATTCCCATTTGTAATAAAAAAAAAATACTCTTCTAGAATTTATACATAGTAGGCATATGGAGACCTATGCCTTTAACCACTACTCCTGTTTCCTGGGAAAAGGTGCAAGTGTAGATGAAATACCCACACCACCAACAGGGCAGACTTTTTCAGAACCAGGACCCTAAATTCTTTCCCAATAGAACTAATCACTCAGTGATTCCTCAGGATTAGCAATCACCCACTTTTAAATGAAGATCTCTTTGGGGGTGATTAAGTCACTGAACCCCTAGGAACTAGGCCAGGAAGGGGTTGGGGAGAAGCCTGTGGAAAGACCATCCGTGGGCGGCATGGGGAGCAAGACCATTGACTAGTCTCGGAGAGACTAGGAGAGGAGGCCTCAATTCCATGGATTCTCATTCCATTTTTCCTAGGCTTCACGTAATGTTTCCTGCAAGAAACTACAAATGACCTTGTCCCACCTTTAGTGCAGATTCCTAGGATAAAGATCAAAAACAACAACAAAAAACCTCAGTATTCACTGAGTATTCACTTGAGACATTCCTATGAAATAATACATAATTAAATGTTATCCATTCGTGTTTTTCAACAAACTGAAAAATGAACTGGAAACAATCTTAGATGCTAAGGATTAAAAAAAAATTTTTATGCCATACTAATCATAGCGTAATGTGTACTAATACAAACAAGGGGCATGAAAGTGGTCATAATGAAGAGACCAGAATTTATAATTCTAGGAATGACATTTGAGCCAGGCCTTCCAGGATAACCAGAATTCCGCTAAACTGATATGCTGATTGTAGCAAGGAGGGTTAGCTGATGGTGCAAATCCACGATCTGCTTCTTCCTACAGCACACAGCTCGACTACATTTCCCAGGCTCCTTGTAGTTGAGTAGGGACATGTGACTGAGTTCCAGCCCATAGAACGAGAACAGAAGAGATGTACATCCTTTTCAATCCTGGCCATAAAAATCTCCTCGGTGTGCCCCTCTGTGCTCTTTTCTCCATTCACCAGCTAGAATGGAGACGCTCCCCAAGACCATCCTGCGAGCTAGATACCAGAGATGGTGGAGCCTCAACCAGCCTAGGTTCCTAAAGGGCTGGTCACAGTCATGTTCAGCCACACAGTGGTGTTCGGTGAGCAAAAACAAACTTCTCTTACATCTGATCTAACATGCATTTGTCCATTGAATGGGGCAGTTGACCTTCCTTACGAATTAAGTGCTGAAGGCACAGCACATGAGAAGTCACACAGGTGCCAAGGTGGAGGGCACATTGAAGGAAGTTTGGGAGAGGCCAAAATGAAGCTAAAAAGGTAGCAGAGCAAGAGTGACGTGCTAGGTCAGTTTTGACTTGTTCCCACAGGCCAGTGGTTCTCCCCCGGTGGTGATTTAGCCCATCACCCCCATCCCACAGGGAACATCTGTCAATGTCTGGAGACATTTTTTGGTTGTTACAGTAAGGGGTGGGTGGTGCTGCTGATATCTATAGTCCTACAATGAACAGGAAAGTCCCCCACATTAAAGAATTATTTGGGTCAAATGTTAACAGTACTGAGTTTGGGAGACCCTGCTATGGAGGTGGGACACGGGCAACACTCCTTAAAAGGAAAGTGTTTTTAATCATATTTATGTTCTGGAGAGCTAGTTCTGATAACAGCATAGAAGATTCATCAGAGAGGAGAGAGACAGGAGATGAGGGGGAAAAAAACATTTTTTATCCTTTATCAAACATGTACCATGGGCCAGGCCCTAGGTACACAGATAAATAAGTAATAATCTAGCAAGGGAAATAACGATGAATTTTATGGGACTTGGGAAACTTGAACTCTAGCCTCAGGTCTATCTCCAGCAGGCATCAGCATCTCTGGCCCTTTGTTACTAGTTAGGAGCCTTCTAAAAGAAAGCAAGAGAATGTCCCAAACTAGATCAGTGGGCAAAGAAGTGGAAAAGAGGAATGGGATGAGAAATACAGCAGAAAGCAATATTTCTGACTGGGTGTCAGAGTGGCTGGGAAAGTTGAGAGAAGTGAAGGCCAACTCGGAGGGCTGTATTCTGGCAACAGAATGGATAACGATGCCAACAACCAGAACATAAGAACTGCCTTAGAGGGTTGTCATAGGTATTCTTCCTTTTGAGAGCTGTAAGACTCTGTGATCCTTATAGGACAGGGACAAGCAATAGGCATAAAAAAAACAATGGCCAGGGGCGCAGTTTGGTAAAGCAGTCAAGTCTTGATATCGGTTCAAGTCATGATCTCATGGTTCATGGGTTGGAGACCCGCGTTGGGCTCTGTGCTTACAGCCTGCTTGGGATTCTCTCTCTCCCTCTCTCTCTGAACATCTCCAGCTTGCTCTCTCTCTCTCTTTCTCTCCAAATAGAAATACTAATGGCCAATAAACATTGAAAAAGATGTTTCATCTCACTACCAGTCACAGAAATGAATATTAAATACAAATGTTCTTTTGTACCTTTCAGACTAGCAAAAAATGTTTTCTTATTAATATCTAATGTTAGTCCTGATGTGGTGAAATAGGAATTCTCATACACTGTGAGTAGATGAGAAAATTTATAAAACCCTACAAGGAGAAACTGATTATTGGCAGTTGAAAAAAAATGTATATACATGATGCAACATATACATATATTTATATTTATACATTTACATACATATATACACACATATACTCTGGAATCCAGAAATTTCACTTCTAGAAATAAATTCTAAGGAAATAATCAAATAAATATTTTAAAAAGTATGCATATCCCCAACATTCACTATAGTACTGTTTATATTACATTGGAAACAAATGTCCATAAATAGGGCACCAGTTAAATAAATTACAGTACTTTCTGAACTAACAGAAAACTATATGGTCACTAAAAAGATGACATTTATTGAATGGAAAAATAGTCACAATATGAATAATATTAACAAGTTAACAATATTAAAGTGACCAAGCTCAGGCTATTAAAGAACTTGTGTAGTAGGATCGCATTTATGCAAATATATATAACAGGGATAATAAAAATTCTACTGGTAGATAACAAAGGGAAATAGTGGGTGCCATTGGGTGATGGGCTTGTATGTGATCCTTCACTTCTTGGTGAAAGAATGAATGTGTGTGGGATTTACACTCTTTATTATTTTTTAATTTTTTTAACGTTTATTTATTTTTAAAAGAGAGAGAAAGAGACAGGGCGCAAGCTGGGGAGGGGCAGAGGGAGAGGGAGACACAGAATCAGAAGCAGGCTCCAGGCTCTGAGCTGTCAGCACAGAGCCTGATGCAGGGCTCGAACTCACAAACTTTGAGATCAATTCCTGAGCCGAAGTCTCATGCTCAACCAACCGAGCTACCCAGGTGCCCCGGATTTTCGCTTTTTAGTTATACATTTTGTCTGATGATTTTAATGAGCACTTTTTTTCTCCATTGCAACAGAAATAACACAAAACCTTAAAAATGTTCATAAGACCCCCAAGCCCCTCCAAAGAAAGAAAACCAAAGAAATGACATTCACTGGCTCTAGACCTCCCTTGGTAGCTCTGGGGTGTGCCTGCGGTCCTGACAGTTATTAACACTGTCCATCTTCATTCTCCGGTGTCCTGGTTGGAGGATTCATTATATGGTCATCCTGTTCAAGGAAGAAACCTACAAATGTATCATTGTCCAATTATTATTCTTATGAACAGTTTTTCTGGTCTCCCTGAAGTCCCGTTTGCATCCCCAGACCTCTCAACCTTGCTACTCTAATCATTTCATGTACTGTTTACAGAGAAAGAGAACCAGCTAAAATATCTCGCCCCTTTGATTTCTTCCAGCCAGCAGCCAAAGTAATTTATCTTAGCCTTTACTGAAGACTAAATTGTATCCTTTAAGGCTTTCCTCTAAATCCTGTTATTTTGACTTTTTGACTCACTTTGCACCCTCTGATATATAAAGTAACAACCATTTCTACAATGAACAACTGTGTTTGTTCATCAGAAATTCTTTCTGTTCCTCAGACTTCTTTCCTGTTTCCTAATGGTTATGCATTTGAAAATTTGATAAATTGCCTGGCACGGTTTGAGTTTAATGGGAGTATTTGAACATACTTTGCCTACAAAGCTTATCAGTTAGTTACTTAACCTTCATGAATAGGTTAAATATTTTCCACAGTATTTATATAAATATGATACCTGGTTTCAAGTTAAACCTAATAAAGAGGAAGTTATTCTTTACTTAAATGACTCCTATTTCTTCTCGTCTTTATCTTCCCCTTCTTAATGGCCACTTGACTAAGAAAGAAATTCACAAGGCAGATGTGGGAATGCCACTCTATAAATACAACATTCGGCCAGGATACTCTTGTTGTCCTTGTTTTAAGTAAAGAAAAGGTAACTATTCCTCCAGGATGTATGCTTTGGCCATGAAACGGAGGTCTAAAATCATGTCAAAGGGCTATGTTGAGTTTTTAAAAATCCTGGAAGTAAAACAATCTATGTGTTGAATTCAGAATGATGATGCAGAGCTCGTGGGATACACAGAAAGCATCCCCGTGTGTTCTTGGTTCTTAACAAAGCATCCCTTGTTTCCGTATTTCCCAAAGGCTCCGAGCGCACATACGCTACTTCTCTCTGCCAATGGAGAAACGCTCACTAAGTGCTTCATTCATTCCCACATGCTATATTTATTCATTTTTCAACAGAAAGTGGCATATTGAATATGTATTCCTGGAAATTTCTGAAATCCATTCATTAGGCTTGCAGCTAGTTTCTCACACACCTTCCTATCCCAGGAGCCAACCCCGGCAAACCTAAGTCCTGGATCACTCTGCAAATCTAATGCCTTAGGACACAGCAGCCAGGCAAGAAAAAAGCCTTTAGGCCAAGTCCACATGATTGTAAGTAATCAGCCAGCCCCACACATCACCTTGCAGCTCTTACTAGAACACAATCCCCTAACAATGACGCCTCCCAAATTATTGCCTCCGTCTGCACACACTTTGTGCCTTCTGTTTGTTTCTCTAAATTCCTAATGGAAGAGAATTAGAGCAGTGTGTGGCTCACCTGCGCTGGTGACCAGGGACAGCCCCTGAAATTTAGGCAGGCTGGAGGGAGAGGCTTCAGAGAGGTCATCAGTTGACAGCTTGACCCTCAACCATTTCTTGGAGCCCTTGACACAGTGTGACATTCAGAGGGTGTGCAGCAAAGACACAGGCAGCCCAAATGTCATCTTGCACTGAGCATGTTTTACATGTCTCAGTAAACGGCACCACAAACTTCCCTGGAAATGCACCTAAAATTGTGCAGCATCTAACAGAACTAGAACTAAACATGGAACTTCTTTTTAAGTATATTTTTTTGTTTTAGAAAGTTCCAGTGAGGAAAGAGTGTGCTTCCAATGCTTCAGTATACCTATAATCAGAGACAGCACTACATCTAGCTAATATCATGTGATATCTCCAAGAGAGTAGGCTATCTAATGTCTGAAGTAGCAATAGACACATAGGGATTTAAAAAAAAAAAATAGAGACAAATAAATTATCCAATGTACAAGAAGAAGAAGGGACAAACTGAATGCTGTTATTTTAACGTCTCCACCTAAAAACCACTAAGGTAGGAGTTTTGGGATCCAGTCTTCAAGTCCTGCTCCGAGAGTCATTCAGCATGACTACTTCTGGGCTTCTATTGCCACATCTACGAAATAGGCATTTTATTTGATGATCTCCATAATCCTCTTTCTGCCCCAAAATTATGTTGTTCTGTTAAAAAGCAGAATTTTAAATCTACACCTCAGGAAATCCCCTACAGTATGGCAAAGAACTGTGAGCTCACAGAGTTGTTTCCTAGATTCCCATGCTGGGGTGCCCAAGTCCTCGGCTGTTCTAGAATGCCCAAAACGTAGGTGGTGGCAGCTCTGGAGCTGAGGGGATGAAAGGAGCAAATACAAGATGAAATACTGTGATTTTCACTGAAATATATTGTATCCAAACAAAGCTGGTACTCACAATGTCTCCTTCACTTGTAATTCTTTTGTGGGAAAAAAAATCACACAACAGCCACTGATCAGCAGGCTCCAGACCAAATCGTTTAGTAGCAAGGAAGGTGTGGGGAAAGCCTGAGCTGCACGTCCCAGGCCCCCAAAGCCTACCTCCATCCAGGGTTTGCCCTGGGGAGAGGGGCAGATACATAGCTTTCTCCTGTCTGACCCTACTCCACGTCAATGGAGAAAGAAGGAGTTCTCTTCTTGCAAAAAGAAGAGAACTCCTTCATTCTAGCCTCCTCTCTGCAGTAGGCAGACAATGTTTCAGGTACACAGGTTGATTTTGGAAAAGAGGAGAAGGGTGATCTTCATTGAGTCTAGGAAAGGAGGAAATCTTCTGTTACAACAGAAGGCATTTGTTTTAAGTATAACAGATTGGCACCCTGAGCCTGAAGATCACGAAACAAAGGATGGAGACCTTTGAGATCTGGGGTCGATCCGCATGTGTCAGGAGGGGCTGGAGTGTGGCATGTCCTGCAGGCCCAGAGTGGGACAGCACTTCAGTGCTGTCACCCAACCCCTGCTAATGAGAGGGGGGAGCAGCCCACAAGTGGGAGACACATCAACCCTCGGCCCCGCTGATGCAACAGAAGAGGACCAGCGTCTTCTGTTTAAACTCCCTGCCACATGATGCTGTTGGCAGACTCTGGGGACCTTTGCCCTTTTGGAGACCTGAGCCTCCATTCTCCTCCTTGAGGGCGCACAGACAGAAAGCAGAGTGAGCCTTGCTTCCCGCTTGGGAGCCATTTCCCTACCACACCTAGCAGATGCAGAGGACGGCAGTGACCTAAGCTTGGCCAACTCGCTCCTGAGACTGAATCATGAGCAAGGATAAAGGAATGCAGCCATGTCACTGCAGCAGGGACATGTGAGGACGCACGGTGGGGGGAGGGGAAGGGGGAGGGACCAATCCCACCAGGCTGTGCTAGTTATAAGACAGTTACGCACCTTCCTGTTTCCTGGTTCTTTGAAGTGCTTATGGATCCATACCATTTCCAAGGAACAAATCCCGTGGATTCTGTATCTCTGCTCCCTGCTGTTTCCTCCTCTCCTGCCCTCTGTGACCATATCTTCCCCCCCTCTTGTTTGTGTCAGCCAGAGTCTTACTGGATGGCTGTAACTAAGAGCCAGGCGATGGTAGAATGCCCTACTGTTGAGGGCCAAGCTCTGCCAAGGGTGTGATTTGAAACAAGCGATCAGAACCTCACACCAGTCAGAGTGGCTAGTATCAAAAAGACAAGTAATAGCAGGTGTTGGTGAGGATGTGGTGAAAAGGGAGCCCCGGTGCTCTGTGGGTGGAAATGTAAACTGGTGTAGGCTCTGTGGAAAATAGTATGGAGTTTCCTCAAAAGTTAAAAATAGAACTGCTATAGGATTCAGTAATTTGCTTTCTGAGTATTTACCCCCCAAAAATGAAAACACTAATTAGAAAAGATATAAGCACTCCTATGTTTATTGCAACATTATTATTTTTATTTTTTATATTTATTTTACTTTTGAGAAAGAGAGAGAGAGGGAGGGAGAGAGAGCACAGGGGATATGGGCAGAGAGAGAGGGAGACAGAATCCAAAGTGGGCTCCAGACTCTGAGCTGTCAGCACAGAGCCGGATGCAGGGCTGGAACTCGCAAACCATGAAATCATGACCTGAGCCAAAGTTGGTGCTCAACAGACTGAGCCACCAGGCACCCCATTTTTAATTAATTTTTAAATTCTTTTTATATTGCAACATTATTGACAATAGCTGAGATATGTAAGGAGCCTAAGTGTCCAGCAACTGATGAAAAGATGAAGAAGAGGTGGTATTGTGGTAGGGTTCCCTCCCTAAGGAGAGGAAAAAAAGAAAAAAAAAAAATTTCAAGGTAACCTGGCTATGCACGTACGTGACAACATCCCTCATGACCTTGTAAACTGAGACTACTTAATCAGACTACATGTTTGTGTATGTTACCATATATGGGAGGCAAAGAAATAGAAAATGTATTTTAAAAAACTACGCTATGGGATGTTCGGGGCTCAGTTCTTTGGTACAAACCCAGCTGAGAGGTGCCAGCAGGAATAAAGTTGCTTCCTGGAAAGAAAAGCCTCAGTGTCATGACTCTGTATTAGAATTCTGCTACATTACACATACAATGGAATATTACTCAGCCACAAAAAAGAATGAGATCTTGCCATTTACAACAACACGGATGGACATGGAGGGCATTATGCGAAGTGAAATAAGTCAGACAAGATAAGCACCATCTATTTCACTTGTATGTGAAATCTAAAACAAACAGAAACAGAAACTCAGAGATACAGAGAACAAACTCGTGGTTGCCAGTGGGGAGACTGGAGAAGTAGATGAAGGAGATTAAGAGATACAAACTTCCAAATATAAAATAAATAAGTCACGGGGTTGAAAAGTACAGCATAGGAAATATAGTCAATAATATTATGGAACTTTGTGAGGCAACAGATAGTAAGTATACTTACTGTGGTGAGCATTTCTAATGTAAATAACTGTCAGATCACCAAATTATATACCTGAAACTAGTATGATATTATGTCAGCTATCCCTCAATTAAATAATAATAATGATGATGATGATGATGATTTTTAGCTATTTTTTATATTTTCTTTTTTAATTCCAGTATAGTTAACAAGTGTTACATTAGTTTCAGGTGTACAATATAGTCATTCAGAAATTCTATACATTACTCAGTGCTCATCGTGATAAGTATACTCTTTTTTTAATTTTTTTTTAATGTTTTATTTATTTCTAGGAGAGAGAGAGAGAGCAAGAGACAGCATGAGCAGGGGAGGGTCAGAGAGAGAGGGAGTCACAGATTGAAACAGGCTCCAGGCTCTGAGCTGGCAGTCAGCACAGAGCCCGACGTGGGGCTCGAACCCACGAACCGCGAGATCATGACCTAAGCAAAAGTCAGATGCTTAACCGACTAAGCCACCCAGACGCCCCAAGTAAGTATACTCTTAATCCCCTTTACCTACTTCACCCATTCCCCCCCGCTCACCTCCCTTCTGGTAACCATCAGTTTGTTCTCTGTAGTTAAGAGTCTAGGTTTTTTTTTTCTTTTGGGAGAGGGCTAGTTTCTCTCTTTTCTTCTTTGTTCACTTGTTTTGTTTCTTAAATTTCACATATGAGTGAAATCATAAGTTATTTGCCTTTCTCTGACTTATTTCACTTAGCATTATACTTTCTAGACCCACCATGTTGCAAATGGCAAGACTTCATTCTTTTTTATCGCTGTGTAATATTCCATTGTGTGTATACCACCTCTTCTTTATCCATTCGTCTGTTGATGGACACTTGGGCTGCTTTCATAATTTGCCTAATGTCAATAATGCTGCCGTAAACACAGGGATGCCTATATCCTTGCAAATTATTGTTTTTGTATATTTTGGGCAAATTCTCAGTAGTACAATTACTAGATCATAAGGTAATTTTATTTTTAATTGTTTGAGGAACCTCCATAGTGTTTACCACAGTGGCTGCACCAGTTTGCATTCCCACCAACGGTGCACAAATGTTCCTTTTTCCCTACATCCTTGCTAACATTTGTTGTTTCCTGAATTTTTAATTTTAGCCATTTAGACAGGTGTGAGGTGATAACTCAGTGTGGTTTTGATTTGTATTTCCCTAATGGTGAGTGATGTTGAGCATCTTTTCATGTGTCTGTTGGCTATCTGGATGTCTTCTTTGAAGAAATATCTATTCATGTCTTCTGCCCAATTTTTAAATTGGTGTGTGTGTGTGTGTGTGTCTGTCTGTCTGTCTGTCTGTCTCTGTGTCTGTGTCTGTGTGTGTTGAGTTGTATAAGTTCTTTATATATTTTAGATATCAGCCCTTTATCAGATATGTCATTTGCAAATATCTTCTGCCACTCAATAAACTGTCTTTTAGTTTTGTTGGTTATTTCTTTTGCTGTGCAGAAGCTTTTTATTTTGGTGTAGTCTCAATAGTTTATTTTTGCTTTTGTTTCCCTTGCCTCAGCAAAGGCATGTCTAGAAAAAATGTTGGTACAGCTGATGTCAAGGAGGTTGCTGCCTATGTTCATTTCTAGGATTTGGATGGCTTCAGGTCTCACATTTAGGTTTTCATCCATTTTGAAGTTTTTTGTGTGTATCGCGTCAGAAAGGCCAGTTTCATTCTTCTGCATGTTTCTGTCCAGTTCCCCCAACACCATTTCTTAAAGAGATTATCTTTGCATATTCTTGCCTCTTCTGTTAAAGATTAATTGACCACAAAATTGTGGGTTTATTTCTGGGCTCTCTGTTCTGGTCCATTGATTTATTTATGTCTTCATTTTTGTGCCAGTATCATACTGTTTTGATTACTATAACTTAGGTGGTTTTTTCTGTTTACAATTTTTTTTTTATTTTTTAAGTAATCTCTACACCCAATGTGCAGCTCGAATTTACAACCCCAAGATCAAGAGTCGCATGCTCTACTGACTGAGCCAGCCAAGTGCCCCAATTACAACTACAACTTTGGCATATCTTGAAACGTGGGATTGTGCTACTTCCAACTTTGTTCTTCTTTTTCAAGATTGTCTTGGCTATCCATGGTCTTAGGTGGTTCCATATGAACTTTAGGATTATTTGTCCTAGTTCTGTGGAAAATGCTGTTGGTATTTTGATAAGGATTGCAAAACATAATAATAGTAAATATTTTTAAAAATAGAGTAAACTACCAGAGAGAGTGGTGTCTCATATGTGATGGGTAAAAGATCAGATGTAGAAAGCAAAGAATGATCAATAAATACAGAGGGAAAAGTCTGAGAATCTAAGCTCTGGGAAAAGCTCATTCTCTTGGTCAAAAGCAACAATGTAACTATTTATTGAGCTCACACCATATTCTGGGCTCTATTCTAGAAGTTGTTACTGTTTAACTCATTTAATCCTCAAAACAACTTGACAGGGTTAATTATAGTGAATATTCCCACTACAGAGATGGGAAAACTAGAAACCCAGAAGGTCTACTTACTTCCCAAGATTCCACAGGTGGTCAGTGATTGAACTAAATTCCAACCCAGGCAATCTGCTTCTAGACCCATTTACTCAATCCTAAACCACGACTGCACATAGACTTCAAAATGTTTAGGCAAAAATTCAGGTGCATGAGTTCAACATTGTCTGTAAATAAAGTACATTTTTTATTTGGGTGTATGTAATCATGTCATTGGGTTATTCATCACCTCTTCCTTTTACATACTACTTTTCTGTGGATTCTGTATTTCAGATGAGGCTTCTGGCTACCTCTGCAACTGGGAGGCAGCTGGGGTAACAGGAGAGGTGGAGACGAGAGATCACGTGCCCTGAGCCCTTATTCTGGGTTAGCCATGTTGCATTCTGTCCTCACTCTGGCAGGAGTCCTACCTCACTAGTGAGGAAGGGGAGGCTCTGAGGAGATAAGCAAATAATCTGATTGAAGTGCTCCAGTCAAAGGGTAGGACTCCAGAGCCTTCTCTCCCTTCTATGCTGGCAAGATGGCTGAGACCAAAAGCGTCAGTGAGGAGGCCCAGGGCCGTGTGCTGGCTCTTGCAGAAGGACTTAGCTAGCAGGGCCCTAATGTGACTTTCATGGGCTGTGGCATTTTGCCTTCATGGGCTTCTTCTTCAATCAATCAATCAAGAAATAAAATTTGTAGTCTATGATTGCATTAATATAGAGACAAATATATTAGTATTACATATTAAAACATTTTTTTGACCTAGATGTTTATTTTTTTCCTTCTGATCTTGAAAGAAATTGCAACACTGTTGCGGACCCGTTAAAGGTATGGTGGGCCCTGGGCACCATGCCTTCTGCTGAAGTGTAGGCCTTGGTTGTTGGTTGCACTTAGGGTTCACCACGGGGGCTACAGTGTCATCATACCGAAAGGGAAGCTTAATCTCAGGAACAGTGGAAATCCAGAACTACACTCCTTGAGAGCAGTGGGTGCGCAGAACACAAAACAGAACAAACCCCAATGTTGTAACTAATATTCCTGCACTTTGACGAGTCCTTTGATGAAACCTAAGGAGAATGCAGCGCTATATATGGTGACCCAAACTGGTGACAAATGGTGTGGTAAGTACAGATGAATGCTGGTGCCATCATCCAGCCTTGAGTAAATTCATAAATCTCTCTAAATCTGTTTTCTCATTTGTAAAATGACACGATAAAAGTTCTAAAAGCCAGGGGCACCTGGCTGGCCCAGTCAGTTAAGCAATTAAGCATCTAACTCTTGATTTTGGCCCAAGTCATGATTTCCTAGTACAAGAGATGGAGCCCCATGTCGGGCTCTGCACTGTCAGTGCAGAGCCCGCTTGAGATCCCTCTCTCTCTGCCCCTCCCTTGTTCATGCTTTCTCTCTCTCTCTCTTTCTCTCAAAATAAACAAATAAACTTTTTTTAAAAACCTGGAAGTCAGAGGACCACTGTGAGGACTAAATAAAGTATACAAATAAAGAGCTTAGCACAGTATCTGGCATATGGTAAACCCTGGGTAAATGGTAGCTAAAACTCTTAGGACCACCATCATCAGCACCATCACTGCTGCTACCCATGAGGACCATAGAACAGACTGTTCCAGTTCAGAACTTAGCTGACTAGGTAAGAGGTCTGTCACCATATCTGTGCCATCTCAGGTGAAGGGGTTCAGGTCCAAATAGGAATATCTGACTTTTGTGTTTGTATAGATTAATAAAATGATCAATAGATAATGGAAGTGATAATAAAGTACATAAATGATAAAGGAAATAAGGGCAAGCCCTGACTAAAGCAGGTAGGACAAAAGGAGACCATTGCCCCGTGTGACATAAATGAGGGCACTCACGGCCAAAATAAAGACACAGAATGAAGGACCAGGTACCATACCATGAATCCTGCACCCCTACCAAGTTCAGCCGAAGGGAATCCCTTATATCCCCAAATTCAATAATAAATTCTTATCCAGTGAAATAGCAGGAAAAAAAAAGGAAAGTAGAATATTTATTCTGTCTGTTATATTTGAAGCATTTGAACACACATACAAATCAGAATGTGCCACCCACTTATTAGAGATGTAATTCAAGAAATTGCAATAAAGCATTTGAGAAGGAAGCGAAGGTAAAAGGGGCTGGAATCCTACCCTGGGAACGGCAAGGAATTCTTGAAAAAAAGTATCCATGTCCTGTGGGGAGAAAGATAACCCTGAAGAGATGAAAGAGGCACTCACAGAGACATGGGGACTAACAGATAAGGGAAGAAGAGATGGTCCCTAGGATAAAAGGGAAACGGGTCAATAAAGAGCATAAGAAATCGAAGTGATAGAAAACATGCAAAGAGCATGTCCACAAGTCGTCTGTTGGTTGGCAGCCCTGCTCCCACAAGAAGGGACGATGTAATCAGCACCCAGCGAAGGAAAAGACGGGACTTAACCCTACCCGGGTCCCTTTGCTCTTGTGCTATCTTTTACAGCTGAAACAGGAAACTCTTCTTGGTCGTAAACAAAAGAGATGAAGTGAAAAGCATAACACTTGAGCCGCCAGGCACTCCGGGAAATTAGAAGAAAGTTGGAATAAACCCCCAGACATGGAGCTGGCAGATGTAGTAAGATATTCTGTGGAGATGCTTATTTTAAAGAGAAAAGGAGACTCTTTGACCCCAAAGGAAAGGAAGGTCAGCGTCTCCCCGGGTGAGTCTGAGGAAGAAAGAGACCTGGACTCTGTCCCTGGGGCTGCCAGGAAAAGGGGGTCCTACTCAGAGGACTTACAGTGCCCCCCAGGGTGAAGTTGTGCCTGGATAGAGGGGGCCTAATGGCAGCCTTCCACCACTTGTCACCCTCACCCCCAGTGGACAAGAAGAGCTGTGGGAAGGAGGGAGACAGAGAAAGGTAACACCACGTTCATTCATTCTTGCGTGTCTACATTCAGCTCAACTGTCAAGAAGTGACATCACTGCCACCACCCTGGTTCTGGCCCTCATTATTTCTCCCTGGACAATCATGATTAGTCTCCTTGGAGGTCTTCTTTGAATATCCCTTCCCACCTAACTCTCCCTCCGCCCTCCAACCTCTGCCACCAGAGCAAGCTTCCCAATGTTCAAATCTGATTATGTCATTTCCTGCTAAAAGGTCTCCAATGGTGGGGTACCTGGGGGTCTCAGTTGGTTGAGCATCTGATTCTTGGTTTCAGCTCAGGTCATGGTCTCACCATTTGTGAGTTCAAGCCCCATATCAGGCTTCCCCCTGCAGAGCCTGTTTGGGAGTCTCTCCCTCTCTTTCTGCACCTCCCCAGCTTGTGCATGCATGCACTCTCTCTCTGTTTCTCTCTCTCTCTCAAAATAAATAATTGAACTTAAAAAAGTCTCCAATGGCAGGGCGCCTGGGTGGCTTAAGCTCAGGTCATGATCTTGTGGTTTGTAAGTTCAAGCCCTGCATAGGGTTCAATGCTGACAGCTCAGAGCCTGGAGCCTGCTTTGGATTCTGTGTCTCCCTCTCTCTGCCCCTCCCCTGCTCACTCTCTGTCTCTCTGTCTGTCTCAAAAATAAACATTTCCAAAAAAGGCTCCAATGACAATGCAAGCTAGTGGAGCCACTGTGGAAAACAGTATGGAAGTTTCTCAAAATACTAACAATGAAATTATCCTATCAACCCATAATCACACTCATACCTGAAGAAAACAAAAACACTAACTTGAGAACATATATGTAACCCTATGTTTATTGCAGCATTATTGACAATAGCCAAGATATGGAAGCAACTTTGATAAAT
The DNA here is from genome assembly GCF_008692635.1 of Crocuta crocuta. Lineage (NCBI taxonomy): Eukaryota > Metazoa > Chordata > Mammalia > Carnivora > Hyaenidae > Crocuta > Crocuta crocuta. The sequence goes on from NW_027531318.1 coordinate 6,815,606, forward strand.
TCATTGATAAATGAATGGATAAAGGAGTGGTGTGGGGTGCCTGGGTGGCTTAGTCAGTTAAGCGTCCAACTTCAGCCCAGGTCATGATCTCATGGTTCATGGGTTCAAGCCGTGTGTCTGGCTCCGTGCTGACAGCTCAGAGCCTGGAGTCTGCTTTGGATTCTGTGTCTTCTCTCTCTACCTCTCCCATGCTTGCTCACATGTACTCTCTCTCTCTCTCAAAAATAAATAAAAACATTTTTAAAAAAATGTTAAAGGAATGGTGTGTGTGTGTGTGTGTGTGTGTGTGTGTGTGTGTGTGTTTGGTATGGAATATTATTCAGCCATGAAACAGAATGAAATCTTGGCATTTGCAATGACGTGGATGGAGCTAAAGAGTATAATGCTAAATGAAAATAAGTCAGTTAGAAAAAGACAAACACCATAGGATTTCACTCATATGTGGAATTTAAGAAACAAAACAAACAAACAAGGGAAAAGAGACAAACCAAGAAAGAGACTCTTAACTACGGAGAATAAACTGGTGGTTACCGGAGGGCAGGTGGGTGGGGGGACAGGTGAAGTAGGTAATCACGATGAGCACTGAGAAATGTATAGAATTGTTGAATCCCTATATTGTACACCTAACACTAACATAACACTGCATGTTAACTATACTTAAATTTTTTTAAAGTAAAACCAAAGTCTCCAATGGCTTCCCATCATCTACGCAGGTCAGCAAACTCTGATCTGTGAGTGAAATCCAGCCTGCAAGTTAAGAATGGATTTTGCATGTTTAATGGATTGCACAAAAACGAAAAAGGAATATGTGCATACAGAGATATATGTTACCTGCAAAACCTAAAACATTTAGCACGTGGCTCTTCACAGAAGTTTGTCAATGCTTAGAATCCCAGTAAAGAACAAAAAATTAACACATGTAGATCTTTCATGATCTTGCCCCTTCTACTTATCAACTTCCTTGTCCACTTTCATCTTTGCTCTTTATGTTCCACAGCTACAGAGCCATGCACAGGCCCCGATATGCCAAGTGTTTTCACGCTGTTCTGTTTCCCTTGTCCTGGGATGCCAGCTCCCGACATACGGTAACACATCTGTCGCAGTTCATTCAGAGCCCCGCGCGCTGCGTGGCACTGGTCATTTATTTACTCAGGAGCTTGGCCTCTCGAACCAGGTCCCCTTGTCCACCCTTCTCAACAGCAATTTGTAAGTGGGAGCTCCTTGAGGCCAGGCCATGTCTTCTCCTCTCTGTGGCCCCGCTCAAGGCCTGGCCTGTGGTCCACATGCAGTTAAGTATTGCCTGGGCTTCACTGGCTGCACTTGTTACTGACAATGAGCTCCTCTCATCCATAGCAACCTCAGCTTCCCCATCTCTAAAAGGAGAAGTTTGAACCCAATGATTCAGAAGTCCTTGTAGCTCTGAACTGGTATTACTCTATGAGAAATAGATCTTAAAATGGAATGGGAACCAGGAGAAATCTCTTGCTTATGTGTCCTCAGAGAATTTCTAAAAGCAGTGCTATCTCAGAGCTCAGGATATAGTTTTCTTTGCTTTCTGATGAATCTTGGCAAAGAGCCCCTTTCCAGAGACCTTCGTCTTAAGGGCCCAAGAGCACTGACTGTACAGAGGATAGGTGTGGTGGAAAGAAGTCATGTAACAAAAACCAAGTACGTCTCCCTGACACAGTAAAGCCAAAGACATCAGGTTTGCAGCAAGGAAAGAGTTTGTTCAAGAGGCAGCTAAACCCGGTCAACGCAGGGCAAGCTTTGAATCCGCCTCCCCATAGACGGAGAGAACAAGTTTTGATGATCACAGGGATTGAGATTACAAACACAGTGATGGAAAGGGTGGGGGAATATGGCTAGCCTTGAGGAAGGATGCAGCATCCGCGTTAAACAAACATATATGTAATATACATCCATGTTCATTCTGGGTAGAAACCTAACAACATCAGAATGAGGCTAAATTCAGCTCCTGAGTCAGGAGATTATTTTAGGACAAGGAGCAGGGGCTATGGGCATGTTGTGAGAGCCAGTATAAACTGGATGGGGTCTTGGGCTCCTTATCTCTGGTAAGGAATCCAAGGCCTTCCTTGCTAGTTCGTAGGCTGGAATCATATCAGTTGACCTCGAGTCCAGGCTTCTGCAGAGACAGCTAGTGGATTTGTTAAGGGCTCTGGAAAAAGACACAATAGCTGACTGGGAGGAACAGTTCTCTGGAAAACAAGCTTTAAACTTTCTTCTGGTTTCAACCTCCTTAACCCTGTGAAGCACGGTTTCAGTTGGATCTCACATGGAGACTCGAAGGTAAAAAGCAAGTCAACGTTCCACACTCTTGGCACTGAAAACCCATCTGGTGATTGTCCTTCACCTTGTTTTTTCTACCTTTCTTTGACTTTCTCTTATATTAACAGCATAGGCTAGTGACCAAAAGATAAAACCAGACAAGGACCTGCCAGTCGAAATTCTATGAAGGTTTGGCAAGAAAGAGACAAGAACCATGGTTTAATTTGTATAGAGCAGAAGCCAATTCTATGTGTAATGTAAAACATAACAAAAGGCACATTTTTCCCATTCATGACCACCATCTGGCCCCAGAATCCCTGTTCCCAGATTCCCAGGTATTTTGTCAAAGATGGTCTATATATATTCAAGAGTATAGATTAGATACTTGTCCCACCTTTTTTAACACAAATGATAGTGTCCCATTCGTGCTGCTATATGCCTTGCTCTATGCTTGCCTAAAAGTATATTGTAGTTTAAATAATATCCCCCCAAAGATGTCCACATGCTAATTTCCAAAACCTGTAAACCTTATTTGGCAAACAGGACTTTGTAGATATGACTGAATAAAGGATCCTGAGAAGAGATCATTCTGGATTAGCATGGATTATCTTGGTGGGCCCAGTGCAGGAAGGAGGCAGAGTCTTTAAAGATCATGGAAGATGATGGAAGCAAGGTCAGAAAGTCAAAGAGTTGAGGTCAAGGAAGGACTTATGAGCCAAGGAACAAGAGAGGCCCGAGAAACTGAAAAGAAAAAGGATTCTTTCCTGGAGACTCCAGAAGGAATCAGCACTGCCAACCCCTTGACTCTGGCTCAGTGAACCTGATTCTAGACATCCAACCTCTACGTGTGTAATATAACAAAGTTGTTTGTTTTAAGACACTGAGTTTGTGGTCCTTCATTATTATCATAGTAGGAAATGAATACACCTAGGGGTTATTCCATACATATGGATCCATTTCCATGCTTTCTACTATGCACACAGTGTTCATGTGTAGGACTGAGCATTTAGGTTGTTTCTGTATTTTACCATTACAAGTAATGCTGTAAGGAAAGTCCATGTACATAAATATGTGCATGTCCATGTGAGAACATTTGTAAGAAAAAGTGAAACCTGCTGCATTCTCTTTTTTTTTTTTTTAAGTAAACTTTCCAGAGGCATCTGGGTGGCTCAGTCAGTTGAGCTTCCAACTTCAGCTCAGGTCAAGATCTCACAGTTTGAGAGTTCAAGCCCTGCTTCAGGCTCTGTGCTGACAGTGAAGAGCCTGAAGCCTGCTTCAGATTCTGTCTCCTTCTCTCCCTACCCCTCCCTCACTCACGCTCAGTGTCTCTCTCTCTCTCTCAAAAATAAATAAACATTAAAAAAAAAAGTAAGCTCTATGCCCAATGTGGGGCTTGAACTCATGACTCTGAGATCAAGAGTTGCATGCTCCTGAGACTGACAAAGCCAGGTGCCCCAAAATTTTAATAAATATTGTCAGATTTTCTTAAATTACATTTTATTTTTTGTGTCTTCCAGTAAAACTTTACTTATGGAAATTAGAATCTCATATAATTTTCACATGTCACAAAATGGTCTTCTCTTGATTTTTCTCAATCAGTTAAAAATTTTAGTCTCTGGTCAGAGATTGTATAAATCAGGTGATCAACCAGATTTAGTCAACTAGGTATAGTTTGCCAAGCCCTAGTTTAGTCTAACTAATCTATTTAACTCGAAGTTGCAAAATAAGGGGTGAATATGCACTTATTCCCAATTAAAAAGTTTTATTTAAAAAATAAAAACATGTTTTAGACATATTCAAAATGTTTCCCAATTGAAACACACACACACATTGGGGCATCTGGGTGGCTCAGTAGGTTAAGCATCCAACTTGGGCTCAGGTCATGATCTCACAGTTCGTCTGACAGCTCAGAGCCTGGAGCCTGCTTCAGATTGTATGTCTTCCTCTCTCTCTGCCCCTCCCCCACTCACACTCTGTCTCTTAAAATAAATAAACACTAAAAAAAACTTCTAAAAAATATAAAAAATAAACACACACATTATATCCAGTCTAATGCAAGTCACTCCGAAAAATATTTTTACCAGTTTGAAAAAACTTTCAACATATTAATATCAGTTTCAAAAGTCAGTAACGCAGACTTTCTTCTCTGACTCTATCAAGTTCAGGAAAATTGTGTTATGTGAGACCATCCTCGAGGTTATTTAAATGTATTAACCCCCAGCCACCAAAACTTTCTGCCTCTGCTGAACTTTGTTTTAATGTTTATTTATTTATTTTGAAAGAGGAGTGGGTGGGGGGGAGAGGGGGAACAGGCAGAGAGAGAGGGAAAGAGAATCCCCAGCAGGCTCCACACTGTCAGTGCAGAGCCTGATAAGGGGCTCCACTGTGAGACCATGACCTGAGCTGAGATCAACAGTTAGATACTCAACCGGCTGAGCCACCCAGGCGCCCCTCTGTTGAACTAATAAAACTGAGGAGTGCGTTCCAGGTGGAAATGTAGGCAGACGCCAGAAGAAAAGTAGTCAATTGGCTTCTATCTTATTTTGCCAGAAGATTCAGAGATGTACAGGTTTATCATTCTCTCTCTGAACTGGATTATTTTATTTTAACACTTTCTGTAGTTTCCTTGAAGTCTTTCCATTTAAAGAAGTGATCACCTCCTCCAGGCTTTACTGACTGACTATATAAGAGAAATCTCTCCCGTCTGGACTGTAAGGGATCCCAAGGCTGGGCAGACCTTTTCGGTGGGTACCCCTGCTTCACACCTTTTGTCTCCTCTTGGGAGGGAATATTTTCTTTTTTTTCATTTTTATTTATTTTTGAGAGAGAGAAAGCAAGTGGGGGTGGGGGGCAGAGAGAGAGACACACACACACACAGAGGATCCAAAGCAGGTTCTGCCCTGAGAGTAGACAGCCTGATGCGGGACTCAAACTCACCAACCATGAGATCATGAGATCATGACCTGAGCCAAACCTTGGTGCTTAACCGACTGAGCCACCCAGGCACCCCTTGGGAGGGAATTTTGAAGGGTGTGTGCCTTCTTTGGGTCCTGAAAAGCCAGACCGAGTGCTGACATCTGTTTGCTTTCTCTAGGGCAGTTCTTGGTGCTCAGGTGTGTGAGCTTACTCCCAATCAGACTCACTAGCATCAACAAAGTGTGGCACTCACTGCCTTCAGGGCTCACGGGGCGTCAGCCACATGGTGGAGGTGTGCAGGATAAGACTTCTGCAGTGTTGGGGTACCTGTGGGCCAGCTGGGGAGAGCTACAGGCAAGGTGTCCTTGGTATCTTGTGGGTGGACTTCCTGACTGAGTTTGCCATGCAGTTAGGATTCCAGGCCCATCGATGCCTTCTGAGAGTCCCTAGCCTTTCTCTGCACCCCTGCTCATGTCCTGCGGCCACCCTCACATTCTGGATGGGGAGAGAAAGAAAGAGCAATGCCCCCCATACTTGAGGAAGGCAGGAGTCCACCCACACTCTCATCTTTTCTTTCGGGAGAAATCGCTGTCGAGAAGGGCTCCGTTGGCATTTGGCTGAAGGGTCACAGGTAAAATGAAATTGTTCCTCTTACCCTCTTCAGTTCCAGACTGTGTTTCATTCTAACAATGTGGTGGAACTCCTCTTCTAGACTCCCAGATTCTCTCAAAGGCACTCTCCTCTGTGGTGATTGTCCAAATGAGTGTTCTTTGTGGCACATGGCAGAAAACTCCTGCCATTTTGATGACGTCACTCTCTTCAGTGATATTTTAATATCATCTGTTGTTTTCCTTTGTAACTTGCCTGATCCAATTTACATGAAGGCTCAAGAGTAGAGTGGCTAGACTTTGTTCTGTCTTGTTTTTACTTCAGCCATAAAGGAGCATCTTGGGACCTATTGGTGAGATGCCCAAAAAAAGTCACCTCAAAGTTTCAGCCCATCACCATCACTGTACACAGCCCCTTCCTTGAGCTAGAGATGCATTGAGCACTGGAAACCACAAGTGAGCATAGTGATGCCTACAGTCAGTGGCCTCCACCTTCTCATAGAAAGTTCTGGAATGTTTTCTTGGGGCAGCCTCTCTTTTCCTAGTAGAAGCCACTAAGGGTCAGTCACTATCCCTAGTCAACCCTCCCTGCCAAAGAGCATGCCGGAGCTTGTGTTCTTCACCAGCTGAGCTGCCTCATTGATGTTATTCCCAAAGGGTTTCGCTAAAGGAAGAAAATAATCTCTGTAAATTCAAATAGGAAAGGATCAGCATGTTTCAAATCTTGACTCTAGCTGACTTAGATATTAGAGTTCACTTTTTTTTCCAGTGAATTTGAAGTTTTGATTTTTAAAATATTTTCTGAGATATACAAAGGAAATATGATACCTATGGAGGTATCTAAGAAAATTCAGCTAATTAAAAAAAAAAAGAGGGGCGCCTGAGTGGCTCAGTCAGTTAAGTACCTGACTTTGGCTCAGGTCATGATCTCACAGTTTGTGGGTTTGAGGCCCGCATAGGGCTCTGGGCTGACAGCACAGAGCCTGCCTAGGATTCTCTCTCTCCCTCTCTGTCTGCCTCTACCCCACTCATGCTCGCTCTCTCGCTCTCTTTCAAAAATAAACATTAAAAATTTTTTAAATAAATTTTAAAAAAAGAAAACTCTTGGGGCGCCTGGGTGGCTTAGTCGGTTAAGCGTCCGACTTTCGCTCGGGTCATGATCTCGCGGTTCGTGGGTTCGAGCCCCGCGTCGGGCTCTNACCAAAGCCGGATGCTTAACTGACTAAGCCACTCAGGTGCCCCTGAAGGGCATACACTATTTAATAACAAAGTATATTTTTATATATATGCAAATATATACATATACTTTTATTTATATATGCATATAAATTTATATTATATATGGAAACATACCCATTTTGTATTAAACATATTTATATATAAATATAAAATTATATTTGTGTATATGCAAATACATAGACATATATGTATACATACTTTACAGAGAAAGACATGAATTGGTTTCCTCTAGTATACCCATTAGTAAAACTTTACTAAAAGACTATTAGCTCTGTCTCTGAGAAGCTTAACTTAGGACACGGACAATTTAAATGAGGTACCAATGTAGGTTACAGTCTTTAAAAAACACATGGATTTCTAGATATCTCTCATCATCCATTTGATTGGTGGATAGATCAGTAAGAATAAGTAAGAGCAACAAAAGTTGATGGGGTGCCTGGGTGGCTCAGTCGGTTAAGTGTCCGACTTCGGCTCAGGTCATGATCTCACCGTTCGTGGGTTCGAGCCATGTGTTGGGCGGCTCTGTGCTGACAGCTCGCTCAGAGCCTGCAGCCTGTTTCAGATTCTGTATCTCCCTCTGTCTCTGACCCTCCCCTGTTCACACTGTCTCTCTCTCACTCAGAAATAAATAAAACATTAAAAAAGTTTTTTTTTAATGAGCAACAAAAGTTGAAAAGGACAGACAATATCTGTGGTTGCGTGGCAGAGAAGTCAAGATCGGGAAACTTACAGATGTAGCTGGGATTCACCAGCAGTTGCTGCACATAAAAGTGACATGCAACTCACAAGCTGACACTGAGGTACTTCTGTGGTTGTTATTCTACATCATTCCAGGCTTCCACCCTACAAAAATGTTTAAAATCAAAGTTAACTTACAACACAGGGAGAACAAAATGCACCCAAACTGTACATTATTTGCTTTTATAAAGAAAGACGACTCCAAGAAACAAGGTCTCCAGTAATCTGCCTGACTGCTAATACGATTAGTCTGGAGTGGGTGCCACAGAGGAGGGTGGACCAGATGATTTCCCAGAGAGAAGGAGAAATCACAGAGGTTTTCCATAAGTCTCCTCTGCTGGCAATTTAAAAACCAGAAGGAGATAAATGAGGGACAGACCCAACCATGCCGGTCTGCACTGTGACTAAGCCAGGGCTACCTTCCCTCTAATCAGCAGGAGGTAGTATCCTTTCTCTTTTAATGAGGTCACAATCATTAGTCACTCCAGTGTTAACACCTGACGTAACTGCGATTCTGTTACAGGCAGAGATGAGGTGTAGTAGTCTTGTTCAGCATCAGAAAGACAACCCCCACTGCTTTCTTGGTGAACTAATCTTGAACAAACTTGGGCTCCACCCCAGAACCTTGCCTTCAGACAGGCAGACACTTCCCCATGCCAAGCAACTGAGAACAGTTTTCTTCACTGCACACAGATAATTATAAGCCCTTGATCCAAGCACAAGTTGGTAAATGGCTCCATCAAAACATTTCTCCTCACCTGTCTCCTTGTTGACCCTCAGGACAAGTCCTCTGTACCCACAACCCAAGAGATGAATAATTACCCTCTTCAAGATCCAAGATCCAAGCCAAGAATCCCTGCACATTGTGCTCTCTCTCTCTCTCTGGCTGCAAATGAGGTCTGTCTCAGCCTTTATGCCTTGAGAGGAAAAGATGAGGAAAATTCTTGTCCTGTTGCAGCTCATCCGCTCTGATGACTCCATAGAGTAGACTGAATCTGTTGATGGAGTCAACGTTAGTAAGGTTTTTTTTTTGTTTCTTTTTTTGAGCCAGACCCTCTATCAGCATAATTTTTAAACTTTAGACTACTTTAGCATTTTCAACACCACATGCAAAAAACAAAAAAACAAAACAAAAAAAACCCAGTTATCACACATGCATGCTTGAAAAATGGCATTTACTCTTCTTTTTTTTAATTTTGTTTTAATGTTTAATGTTTATTTTTGAGAGAGAGACAGAGTGTGAGTGGAGGAGGGGCAAAGAGAGAGGGAAACACAGAATCTGAAGCAGTCTCCAGGCTCTGAGCTGACAGCACAGAGCCTGACATGGGGCTCAAACCCATGAGCTGTGAGCTCATGATCTGAGCTGAAGTTGGAAGCTTAACCGACTGAGCCACCCAGGTGCCCCTGGAATTTACTCTTCTAAGAGTTACTTTCCTGCATCATTTTCAACAGTGACCAATTTTTTTCACCCCCTAGTTAAGTTTAAACCATTCTGTGTTCATTGCCTCATCTTCAAACCTTGCTGAAATCATTTCCCCTACTACTCGGGGAGATTCCTCCCACCCCCAATCCCACCTTATCTTCAAGTGGCGCCTAACTCTTCCAGCCTGTTGTCTATAACCTGGCAGTACATATTACCTGTGTCGCTCATCCTGGCTCCTAGCTAGACTCTGTCTGGCATTTCATGTAACTATTTTGTGAGGGTCTGTCTTATCTGAAATTGGGTTATTAATTCCTGAGGACAGAATGTTCCTTTTCCACTGCTTTCATATGTATGTCCACACTTACCCTTCTTGCCTCCTATTTTCACATATGGAAAATTACGAACTTCTTTTTAAACTTGAAATTACTCCAAACAAGACAGCAATAAATATGAAAGCGCTTCTATAGCTTTCCATTTGTGATCTTTTCAATTTGTACTACATTCCAAGATATATGATTTAAGGCTGGTCCTTTATTTTTTTCTGCTGGTCCAACATTTAGGGAAATTATCATGCAAAGAATGAGATCTAGAGACATGGAAAAGTCATTCAAATTCCATTTTTCCAGCAGCCAACTATCTATGACAGTCTCTATGGTCAGCCCCCCATAGTGAGGTATGCTTTTATCGTTATTAGGGCAAACATTTCACTGACTCATTACTACATGCTAGGCACCATGCAAAGTGCTTTACTTGCATTATCTCATTGGGTCCTCACAACAATCCAAGAAGACAGGAACTGTAATAAGACTTATGTTACAGGTGAACAAACCCAGATACATAAAAATTAAGTAACTCAGCCAAACTCATAGACCTGCGATGGGTAAGGTCTGCAAAAATCAAATCCAAGATTTGTCTACACTTGACCAGCAGCATCCGCAGCCCATGGAACTTGTTAGAAATGCAAATTCTCCACTCCCAGCTGAGACTTACTGAATCAAGAGCTCTGGGGGTGGGGCCCAACAATCTGGAATTTAACAAGTTCACCAGGTGATTCTGATGCTCTAAAGGAGTCATTTTTTTCTAAAGGAGTCATTTTTTCCTAAAGGACCCGATTGTAAATATTTTGTAATTGTAGGCTATCTACAGAAACAACCATAGAAGGTATATAAACAAATGTATGTGACCATTCCAATAAAACTTTATTTACAAAACTTGACTTACAAACTTTATTTACAAACCTAAGGGATGTAGTCTGCCCACCTCTGTAATTCTTTTTTTTTTTAAGGTTTATTTATATTTGAAAGAGAGAGAGAGAAAGAGAGAGAGTGCATGAATGGGGATAGGGGTAGAGAGAGGAAGACACAGAATCTGAGGCAGGCTCTGGGCTCTGAGCTGTCAACATAGAGCCTGACACGGGGCTTGAACTCACGAGCCGTGAGATCATGACCTGAGCTGAGTCAAACACTTAACTGAGCCACCCAGGTGCCCCTGTAGTTCTTCTAGAAGTGTTCTGAGAGTAGCTAGAGCAAAACTTTACCTTATGAAAGATAGGTAATACCCTCAGCGTGAAAGTTTTAATTAACACTATATAAACCACACTTCGATAAAAAAGAAAAAATATTTTTAATCATACACATACAAAAAAGGAGACCCTCTAAGAAAGGAGGGAAAAGATTTTAATTAACAAAGGTTAGAGTGGTTCAGAAAAAAGGTTTATAAAATTTTGTCAATTTTTTTCAATTAACTTGTGCAGTGAAAAATCACGAAAATATTTTTCACAAATTGACTTTACTACTGATGACAAGTTAAAACATGTTTTGTTTAATAGCCTTTAAGTTTTAAGTTAATAAAATCCCTAGCCCTAAATGGATCTTCCATAGAATTTTTAAGTATAGTTTTGTAAATTAAGGTAATACTTGCATGTGATAGAAAATTCAAAGTATAAAGAAAGAACAGTTCAGGGAGCCTAGGAGTCTCAGTCGTTTATGCATCTGACTCTTGGTTTCAGCTTAGGTCATGACCTTATGGTTCATGAGTTTGAGCCCTGCATCAGCCTCTGTGCTGACAGTGCAGAGCCTGCTTGGGATACTCTCTCTCTCCCTCTCTCTCTCTCAAATAAACTCAAATAAACTTGAAAGAAAGAAAGAAAGAAAGAAAGAAAGAAAGAAAGAAAGAAAGAAAGAAAGAAAGAAAGAAAGAAAGAAAGAAAGAAAGAAAGAAAGAAAGAAAGAAAAAGAAATTGTTCAATTCTGCCATTGCCCTCACTTTCATTCACCAGAGGTAATAGCCATTACTTATTTAGCTCTCCTGGTAATGGCCATTATAACTCTAAACAGTACATACGTACATGTATTCCTTGATTCCACTCTTTTTACCAAAGGTTAGAAATTTTGTGCACCTGCACCATTTCCCATTTCACCTCCCACTTTAATCACCCAGTTTTGTTAATTATATTATTTTTATGTTGTCAAAGTGATTTAGTAATTATGACAATGCTATCAGTACTTTGTTCACTGATTGACTCTAAAATTTTGATTTCATAATACAGTACTTACAACATTATGATTATATAAATATGATTCCAGGCAGAACTAATTAATATGATTGAGTCCTCAGCGAAAGAAAGATAATCAATTGTAGGTCATAAAACTACTGCCACTTTAAGGAGAATGTTCCAAATTTCTGAGTCATGCTCAACTGCCACTGTTTCTTCTGCTTCATGTCATCCTCATTTATTCCTTTTTTCTTTTGCTTAAACAAAAGTATTATTTTTTTCACATGGTTATGAAACTTGGAAGGTTTTTCTTGCCTGAAAATATGTCTATTTTGCCCTCATCCTTGGTTGATGGTTTAGCTGGGTATAGCATTCTATATTCAAAAGCGGGTGTTGGCAAACCATAGTGCACTGGTCAAATCCACCCCCACCACCTGTTTTTGTAAATAAAGGTTTGTTAGAACACAGTATTATGTCTTCTTTCATGCTACAGTGGCAGGGTTGAATACAGGGTCATGTAAGAGATCACATGACCCACAAAATGTAAAATATTTACTGTGTTGTCCCATACAGAAAAAGTCTGCCTCCCCCTATTTAAAACCCTATCTTAAAATGTCAAAATATTATTCCATTGTTTTCTTGCCATTGAGGATTTGGAGGACTTTGTTCTGTTGCCCTATGTTGCTGGCGTCAGTCTCATTATTAAGCATCTATAATAAGTTTGCTTTTTTCTCTCTGGAAACTTATTTGATTTTTTCTTTACCCTTGAATACCTTAAGTATCACTAGGTTTCTTAGTTTTGTTTTATTTTGTTTTGTTTTTTAATTTACCTGTTTTAATATTTGGTGGTTTTTGCTTGTTTGTTTTTGTTTTCTTTTTTTTTGGTTTGCTTTTTAATATAATTTATTGTCATTTATTTAGCTAACATACAGTGTATACAGTGTGCTCTTGGATTTGGGAGTGGATTCCCGTGATTCATCACTTACATACAATGCCCAGTGCTCATCCCAACAGGTGTCTTCTTCAATGCCCATCATCCATTTTCCCCTCCCCCCACCTTCCCCCTTATTTTAATATTTGGTCATACTTTTCCAATTCAAGATTCATGTCTTCCTTTATATAAGGAAATTTTCCTCTACTATTTTTTAATTTACCCCTTCTATTTTCTCTATTAGCTATTTCTTTCCTATGAGATGAATATTGAATCTCTACTCCTATCTTCATAATTGCTAACTTTTCTCTCATTCAAATTTTTGGTTTTTTGCTTACTGGAAGACTCCTTTACTTTTCTTTCTAAGATATTTCTGTCCAACATATTTTTCAATCCAGCTATTCATTTCGTAGTCTAACAGTCATATTTTAATTACCCAGAGCTCTTCTTGTCTTCTAATGGCTCTTATGTCATAACAACAATTTATTCTTATGTTAAGGATCCTGGGGCACCTAGGTGGCTCAGTTGGTTAAGTGCCCAGGTCATGCTCTCATGGTTTGCGAGTTTAAACTCCACATATGGTTTTGCTGATGGTGCAGAGCCTGCTTGGGATTTGCTTTCCCTCCCTCTCTCTCTCTCTGCCCTTCCCTCATTTGCGTTCTCTCTAAATGAATAAGTAAAAGCTTTAAAAAATTTTTTAAAGAATATAATATCATCCTGAATTATTGTGAGAATGCAGAAAATATTTTTAAGTTATTTTTAGTTATCTGAGTTACATCTATTTTCTTCAAGATCAGTTGTTCTATTGTTTATATTAATCTTTCTCTTTCATGAAATTGGTATCATCAAAATATCTAGTGTTGTATCTATTATTGAAGGACAAAGCTGACCAGCACAGAAGTATCAATTTCTTAGGACTCTTTGTTAAGTGACAGAGGTATGTGCAGACACTGTGTGGGCAAGAGAGTTGACAGGCAGAACTCCCTACTGTACATAGCAGGCAATCTGGAGCCCCTCAGGGTTGTGTTAGGCTTGAAGAACTTTGACATCGATTTCCTAGCAACGCTGACTTACCTCAGCTTTTGCTATGAAAGTCTGGGGTTACCTCCAGCTCTTTTCTTTAGGCTCAGGATCCACGCTCACTTACTCTTCAGTCTTTAAAAGTTCTTTGGTTCTATCCAGGTGATACAGTTTGCCCATGTTTGTTCTGACATTGAAGAGTGGATAGAAAAGGAAGAGTGGAGAAGAGGAGCTCTAGTTGAAGAAGGGGATCTCAGGGATCTGAATTCAGAACTTTAAATAAATACTCTAGTAAGTGTAATCTGCCACCCACTTTTATCCTTTATGTTTGATAACTCCAAGCTCAGAGCTTCTCCAGCAGTCTCTTATCTCTGGAATCCCCTTCTCTGCTTTTATTTTTGTTTGATTTTCATGTAAGTCCATATGCTTTCTATCAACTAGCATTTATTCACCCTCTGTAGTTCCTTTATCGATGCCCAGCACTGTTGTGGTTTCATTAGATAGATTTTTACACGGACAGACACTGGACAGTTAATAGTTTCAATGGAAGCTTAAGAAAGGGTGAAGGTTGATATATGTGCTCAGTCTGCCATCTTGAACCAGACTCTCAGCAAATTTTGAAGTATATGGAATTGTCTTTTGGGGAGCAATCTTTACCTTTCCCTCCTTCCCCCCTTCAAATTAGATTTTCAGGAAATTATCTGATAAATATATCATTTAACAGATACTGCTTTTATACAGACAGACACATGAAGAGAATGAAGTTTAGAAGCTATATTTTAATAGAAACAAAAGCCTATGGCTTAAAAAAATGAAGCTACAACGTTAGAATTTTAAGCACTGAAATTACAGACAGGCAAACATTCTACGGAAATCTTCCTTTTGTGGGGAACGCAATTGCCTGAGATCAATGAATTCTCAATCTGAACATTCCTGGACCCCAATACATCTCTCAGTCAGGTGAACTAATGACTTTTTGGTGATATTTTTGATCAGCTAGGGAAGCAAGGTAGTATTTTACGAAAGGCCATAGACCATACTAAACTAACCACATCAAGGTAATTTTAGACATCTCATTTTTCAAAATGTCTAATACTTCAGGAATCTTCAAAAAATGTATAGAAAAGAATTATACATACATACGTTTCAGAGAAACTTCTAAGCCAAATATCCTGCCTGATCATAAATAATACCTTCTCCAGATGTAAAAAAAAAAAAACCAGAAGCAGAATATATAGAGCTGGAAAGGATAAAAGTGGGCAACACATGTAAACAAACAGTTCTAGGGTAATGACCAAAAGAAAAACCACATTTCAATTGTTAACTCTCACTTTTATTCTAAACATAAAAAGAAAGCACATAAGCTACCACTAACAGTTGAATCTTTGTAATTTCATCCATTATTCAAAACATACTTGGTTTTATTGTAACAGACTGTATTATAATGCATTAGTGTAAGTTATTATGAAGAGCAATTGTAGAACAATTAAGATATAGGAACCTTTTTAAAAGTTGACAGTTGCATTCTTTGGTCCCCTTCGCTTTGCAAATAAGTTTTTAAAAAAAAATTGCTTAGCTCCCAACCTAATCTTAAATTCTGAACCTTTTTGACTTTGAAGCTCTCGTCTCTTTTTCACGCATGTGCATGCACACACATCCCCTTGCTTTCCGTATCAGTGGTCGGATGGACGAGGCCTATGGCCAGATTTAGCCACACTCTACAGTTATCAAGCATGACAGAGCTGGAAGGAAAACATCTGGTCCAAGGTTGCTGCTTGCCTTTGTAACAGAGAATGTTCTTTGATCTCCAGCTGGAGTTCCCTATCGAGTCTAGCAGATCAATTAGTTAATAGACCTTTCCCACTGGTAGTCTCACTAGTTGACTACCTAGGGTAGAAATAAGTTCTATTTATCAGCCCTTCTTTTCTCCTTTTTACTTTAGGCAGATCCTTTTTTCCCTTGAAATAACATAATTATTAAACCACTTCAGTCACTTCTGTGGTTAATGATTCCCTTTCCTTGGTTCTGCTCTCAGGCTGAAACCTCTTGGTGGGTTTTAAATACACCACTCTATGACTACAGTGTTACTCCATCCTACAATTAAGCTTGAACAGCTTGAAATACCATTATGAAAACCAACATCTTGTCCAGGTTTTCTTGGTTGCCGTGGGGAATTGAAATTATCACCGTAGTATCTGTTTCTCCAAAAATTCAGAGAAATAATAGAACATTTCGCCTGGATTTCATTCTAACAAACTTGGTTACTTTTCCTTTTATTATGAAGATCTGTTCTAGGAATCTAAACAAGCATAATCTTTTCCTAATAACCTTCTTATCCTATTTCCAATGACATTA
Organism: Crocuta crocuta; assembly: GCF_008692635.1. Lineage (NCBI taxonomy): Eukaryota > Metazoa > Chordata > Mammalia > Carnivora > Hyaenidae > Crocuta > Crocuta crocuta. The sequence goes on from NW_027531318.1 coordinate 6,831,616, forward strand.
CTACCAGTGCTATTTAGAAAAATAATTACTTGTCAGGAAACCAAACTGAATTATTCTGGGTCTTACGTGCAGAAATCCAATTGGTTTTAATGATTTTAGTGGGGCCCCAAAATCATAACTGAACACAAAAACATTATCTGGTTTTTGTGTATTTTACTGTATTTACCAGTAAAAACAAAATGCTCTACAATAATTTTTTTTCTTAAAAACAAGATTCACAGATTGTACTCTTTAGACACAACTAAACTCATTTTGCACAGGGGACAGACACATAATGCTCTAGTAAGCTGACATTTGCCACCCTGCTCAATGCATTTTACTGCAAAAGAACCTGTCCTGGTCTAATTTGTACACTGGAGCCAAAATCAGACTGTGCACTATTAACACTGGCCATGACTGAAATACCTAGCTGGGAATAAAACATGGCGGCTGTTTCCCAGGCTCAGCAACACCCCAGGCAATTGAGAGGGCTTCATCCAGATGAAATTGCAAAGGGAATTTCAGGAGGCAGAATGTAATTATCCCCTTTGGAGTTTGGCACGGACAGAAGGATTAAACAGTGCTGTCCTTTGTCCCCAAAACAAAACGTGCCAGCAGATCTATGACAGACACCGCCAGGAATATGAGGAAGGAGACTGGCGTCGTGTTTGCTTTCAGTGCCCTATTTTTCTCCTCCATAGATCGCCAGTTCCTATGTCCCCCCAAAACTGGGACAGACTTCACTGAGGCCCCTTTTATGTCACAGTATTATCACTTTGAATGCTTTTAGAAGAGGCTATAAAGCTCGGTAATTCCCCTGTGAGCCACTGTCTCTGAGCTCAGTTAAAATGAAGAACTACTTAGAACGTAAGTCTCCAAGCTTGGCCTCACAGAAAGCAGAAAGCTCACCCCTGGGCTTTGATACAGAACCTTCCAAAGTCCATTTTAGATGGTGACCACTCATGTAATTATTCTCTAAAATAGTAATAAGACAGCTGTAGACTGCAAAGGGTGTCTTATACCTCATTTTCATAAATTTAATAATAATTAACACTTGTAATTAAGGTTGGTAGGAAATTAACTGCTGTATGTGGGTCTTGACAGGCTTACCACTCGGTACCTCCAGAGAATTATTCAGTGTCACTTAGCTGCTTGATTTAGTTTGCCCACAAGAGCAGCAAGCCCAGGACAAGGCAGTAGTTGGCTTGCACCCTTACAGCCTATGCTCCCATTGGTGTTTATTGACTACACTCCACTCCCTTGCTCAAGACATGCTTGACATGACTTTCTTTCCCACTTTTTCATTTCCACTGATCCTTCTGAGAAGGTCACTAGCTTAAATGACTTCATCCCAGGATGTGACACCCCCTCCTTCTAACATCTTTTGACCTTGGTCCAACCAGCCCCCTGTGACAATATGACTAAGGTACAATTTGTTGATGAAAGCCAAGAAACAGAATTCTAGAAACCCCCGAGCTTAACTCCAACCAACACCCGAGTCCTGACTTTCAAATCCATCATTTCCCAAAAAGAAATACATTTCCCAAGCTTCCCAATCATAGTTAGTCCTGAGCCACCTAATTTTGATATATTATAAATGACTGAGTGAAATAGAAGCCAAGCCCAGATCAGTTGTCTGAGGTGATGCACTTTCCGTCAGTGTTCATTCTAGATAACAAATACCCTCTTGAGGATGGAACTAGTAAATCCCTCTTTCCTGAGAGCCATGCCTCACCAAGTTGACCAGGTCAGATTTTATGATGTGCAAACTTGGTAGGGAATAAACATCATCTAGAAGTTAGTATATTTCTTACTCGGGAAACTTGTCACTTCCAGTAAAAATGTTTTGGATCACTTTCCTACAAGAAGAGTAAAATTGTAATTCTAAGTAAGTCCTAAATAAGGTCTCTTCTTCTGGCCTTTCCGGTCAATATTTTGCTACCCCATTTTAAATTTCTTTAAAGCAAAAACCCTGAAGTGTTTTTAACCCAGAAAATGAAATGCTTGAAATAGGCAACAGATTGCTTCCACATGATGGTCCCAAATCTATTTGACTCCGAAACGCAACATCTTCCCTCACTACTTCCCAATTACTTGCTGTGAGAAATCCTTTCCAAACACCCTTGTCTGCCTGGGGCACCCGAGTGGCTCAGTCTGTTAAGTGTCAGACTTCGGCTCAGATCATGATCTAGCAGTTCATGAGTTTGAGCCCCACATCAGGCTCTGTGCTGACAGCTCAGAACCTGGAGTCTGCTTCATATTCTGTTTCTCCCTCTCTCTCTGCCCCTCCCTGCTTATGTTCTGTCTCTCTCTGTCTCAAAAATAAACACTAAAAATATTTTTTTTAATGAAAGACACTTGCCTGATGATGATGAGGATTTAACTGTTCTCTATAAACAGAAAAAAAAAAAAAAGCAAAGTACCAAAACTTTTAAACGACTTGCTAGAGGTACAACATGAATGTGAAACAGCTGTACACATGTCCTGTTTTTCTGTCAAGGCATGATCAGATGGAGCTCTTTGGGGATGCTGACGGTAGGCCAGACAGAGTGACCAGAACTTTCCACTCTGATGCAACTAAAGCCCCCCAATTTTTCTCATGACGTCCCGTCTCCAACTCTCTCATTACACAGTCTCTGGGGGTCTGTCTCTAGTCAGGTCTGCACTTCTGAACATTCATTTCCTGCACCTTGGGAATGTTCTGTGGGGGCTTATTTCTCTCAGGCTTCATAGGATACTCTCTGAGTGTAGAATTTCATCACACATGTACTCAGCCGAGAGAGCCACTTAGCAAAACTCCTCTGGTTCCTGGGCCCTGTCTGGAAAGCCCTCTGTGAAATCAGCCTCCATCGAATGGGACTCCTGCTTCTCGCTTTGGCCAAAGCCAGGTTCCCCTTCCCTCTGCAGCCATAGAAACATTGGTGTTTCTTCATCCAAAGTTCACAATGGGCAAAGTTTCTTTTTCACACTTGCTCCACATGTTTGTCTGATTCTGAGGAGGACCTGTCATTTTCATGTTACATGATGACATGTAACCTAGGAAAATAGACTCAACTTTAATTTATGGGTAAAGGGGAGACTCCGAACTTAAAACAAGCTTTTAAAGGAAGACTAGCGGCTCTGCAAGAGCCCCAGGGTTTGACTGAGACTGCCTCTGTTATACACACTTCTTTATTTTTTTTTAACTTACTGTTATTTTTTAAGTCCATTTATTTATCTTGAGAGAGAGAGAGAGAAAAAGCACAAATTGGAGAGGGGCGGGGGGTGGGGGGGAGAGAGAATCTCAGGTAGGCTCCATGCTGCCAGCACAGACCCCGATGTGGGGCTCGAACCCACAAACCATGAGATTGTGACCTGAGCCAAAATCAAGAGTCAGATGCCTAACTGACTGAAAGCCACCCAGGCACCCCTGTTATCCACACTTCTATTGTCCAACTTCCTCTCTGCCCCGGATGGACCTCCGTGAAGCAAGGACATCAGGACTTTACGATAACCCAGTATGAAAATACATCTCTATTCTAGCTAAACTGCTGGGCTGCTGCCAATTGTCCTTTTTGAAAGTGGTTGGATATCACCTGACAATCAAGATTCAAACAAGGGTCAAAGACCAAAGTTTTGTTTGAGACGTGTGTCCCAATGTTCTCGGTTTTGATGGAAACTTATAAACTAATTACGGCCTACTACTTTATTTTATACACAAGTCATTAATAACTATTCAGCCCAAATAACTGTTTAGGCCATAAACTATGGGAAACCCTAACTTCTAGACTCGGCCATGATGCTAGCTACCCAATTGTCCCTGGGGAAGTGCCACAACCAATCTGGACCTCAGTTTACTTATCTACAAAAACAGCCTTTGAGCAGAGTGATTTCCTAGGTCCCTAAACCCTTAAGGCAGTTGAGTGGCCCTGTATCCGCCTTGACATTTGCCACCCCACACCCAATGCAAAGCTTGTGGCTGGCTTCCCCCAAAAAGGCACACACGCAGCATGGGCAAGTGGCCCAGTGGGTCTTCACACAGACACTTCATCTTTCTCTCCGTCCCAAGATGGTGACGACCCCTTTGTAACGATAGCACCCACCCCAGAAACCGGAAGGAACCTAGAAGCTTGCTCCTCAAACAAAAACATCCACATGTAAAAGCCTGCCTTGGAAAAATTAAGGTAAACATCTTTTGGACTTGTTGCTGTTGACAGCATGTTTTCAATTTGCAACGCAAATTCGTCGGAAGCCTTTCTGCCGGGGAACCGGATGGCCCAGGGAATTGGTAATTGGTAATGAGTCGTGCAGCCTTTCAGGTCTCAGTTACCGTTCTGAATGGAGCCCTGCTAATCGTGAATTACCTGATACTGTTGGAAACCTTTGCAACATGAGCCAAAGCCCTGGATTCATTCCCTAGCTTAAAACAAGAGTTAGAACTGTCTGATTGGCATTCATAAGGGGAATTAGGAGAGCACTGCGCACGGGGCGGAAGTGAATGAGAGAACCAGCTCGGGGGTTCTGTTCTGAAGCCTGGGGTTTTTTCCCCCAAGATACGCCAGGGGAAGTGTCCCAGGAATGACAGTCCTCAGGAAGGGGAATGCATGTATACCTCACATTCTGCAAGGGTCAAAAATTCCAGTCTTGGAATTTTCATTTCTTCCTAATCGCTGTCCCAGTCCAGAGGCTCAAAGTAGTCTTGCAGCAGTTTTCAAGATGAACTAGATTTTACTATTTATTGTGAGCCCAGATTTTCTTTAAAAACAAAGCAAAACAAGCTTATGATCAGAGCTTTACAAACTAACCAAAACAATGAATCTTCTTTTCTGAGAGGTACCGGTATGATCGAGTGTGTTACGATCTAGTCCGCTGCATTTTATTTTCAGTATTTGCAGTCATCCTGAGGGAACCATCTAGCAGAAAAACAGAACTTTTACATCACTCGCTTTCCCTGCCTATTCCAGCTCCATATTTATATCACTACTTTTCCTTTACACTCTTCGGTTTATAGTAGCAATAATTTTCCCTCATATATAGTCCAACGAACAACCAATTAACAAATGCCCAGAGCGGCAAGCATTCTTGGCTGTCTTGCCCAGTCAGTCATTAATTTGGTGAAGGAAGGGCTAACAAACTCATAAAGGGGAACGTGAATTTTAGAAGTTAGTTCCATTTTACATTATTAAAAAGGAAAATGTAGTAAAAATAATAAGAGCTTTGCCAAAACTCTACAGCAAAGTCAATTAGTCTCACAAAGAGCCTGGGAGTCTACGATCTGAACTTGCATTTGGAACCACTTAGCCTATTAAAACAACTCCAAACTTCATCTCTTGCAAATCATATTTCAATGCTCATGGCTGGATCCTAATGAGTAAGATTCTTTCACCATCCTGGGATGCAACACAATTTAAAGTATTCCGTGTGTCTGCATATTTCGAATACACACGTGACTTCACGTATGACTAATTTCTTACACGTATATGTACACACCTATCGCAACAATTTCATGCACTAAGTATAGTCTCATACAACATAGAGTAACGTAGGTGTTGTGTCAGATAGTGGTATACTGTATAGTTTTAAGATGCCTTTCAAAGAAAACAAATTTCAAACAGAAAAAGAGCAACACTGACATCACAAGCCTAGGGCAAAAACAAAACACGTCTCAATCAAAAGCAAAATCAGTTTCACAATTTTCACTGTATTTCGAGTATGAGGGGGTGCTGTTTCTTCAGTTAAGACAATTTGGAAAATGACTCAAGACAGGCCATTTGTTCAATCAGCGAATCACTCTGGGCAGCAAAGATTTGGTTTTGCTCTGATAATGGGAAAAAGTTAAAATGCTAAGTGAGATTATGTTCATAGATAATTCTGCAAAACAATGTTTTCCAATCAATTATATGAATTAGCTGATAGGGCTTTTTTTTTTTTTTAAAGAAAAACATATCTTATTTCATTGAAATCTAATGTTCCCTAAATGAAAACGAAGTTATCCCCTTTCAGACCCATGGTTCTCAACTCTCAGCCTCTATAAAAATCCCCAGCAATTTCTATACGTTTTCCAAGGAAGATTCAGCTCTAATTAACTACAATTTTGTCCATATTTTGTTTTTCTACTGCACTGAAAGAATAGCAGGGGGTTAGCCCTGCAGAAAAGAAGATTATTAAAACTTTAATAACCTGAGCCTTTGAACCTTTCCAAATTCTTTACAATTTTCCCACATTTCCAGCCCAGATGTCTGCATGTGGTTATAAGTGGCAACGTGAACGTTTTGTTTACAATTTTATTCACCTTATTTATTACCTCCTTTTTAAAAAAGCAGAAGAACACACAGTAATTTCGTAGTTCTTCTAAGCACAGGAACTCAGTTGTTCTTAAAAGCAAATTTGCAAGCATGATTTTTGTTCATTTTTAAGTTAAATCTTTCCAGCAACACAAACATGTCTTCCCTGCTGCTAGAGGTGAATTGTTAGATAGCCTAGCAACGTGGCCCGCTGAACCACAGCGTTCTTTTCAATCAAGCTACCAGGCTTCAAAAGACTGAAAAGAGACTTTACTTTAGAAACTTGAACTCTCGAGATTGTTACAAAAGAAAGACAAAGAGGGAGGCATCCTTTAACATAATCAGCTGCTAGCTGTTTTACCAAAGAGAGGGATATCTGCGTACAACAAAAGCCACCATAGAACCACCTTCCATAGAACTCTATACCGTAGTTGTATTATCCCAATTCCAGATACCGGTAGTTCCCCCAATAGTCAATTAGGACTTTTCTTTTAATTAAAAGAAAAAATTTATCCTAGCAAATCCACTGCCACCTTAATGATTGCATTTCACAAACATCTTTGCTCTGGAATCAAGTGCTGGCAAATGAAACATGAGTAGATGTGTTGAATGGTGCTTTTAGGAAGTTTACCAAAAGGGAGCCAACTGGCCTTCTTCTTCCCTTCCTCTTTGTGCTGAATAGAATTTTGTGCAATGGTTGGAGCTCTAGCAGCCATCTTGGACCACAAGTTCGAGGAACAAAGGCTGAGGAAGACAGAGCACGACACAGCAGGAGTCCAGGTCCCTGGTAATCATGGAGCTACCTTTCTAGTTATGCAAGACCTTCTCTTAGACCTATTATGTATGTGAAAAAGAGATAAATCTCATTATTGTTTAAGCCACTGTTGTTTGGGGATGTTTGTTTGTCTAATGTGACAAAATCTAGTCCTAACTAACATACCATAAGCTGATTTAAAAGGCTCTCTATATAGCTACATTCTGCTAGCTGCTGAGAAAGAGAAAAAGTCATCCCTGACATCTGGGAGCTGGCCTGGTAGTGTCAGTCAGGGCTTGGTGTTGCTAGAAGCCACCTAGTATTCACAATTAGGCCTTGGTACTGTCCTCTTGAACATAAGCGATTTCACAAAACATCCGCCTCAGACAGGGCCACTCTGTGACCATGAAGGATAAGACAAAAGGAAGACCATTCCGTTATCATGTCTGAGCACCGACAAAACATTAACTTTGTCCAAACCGCAGAATCTCAAATCTCTCTCTATCCTGGTTAATATGAGTGTCTGCTGTTTTTCCAATCACAGGTCTTTCATGGCTATGTTCCTCCCACCTTCTAGATAACATTTATTAAGATTCCCAATGATAGGGGCACCTGACTGGCTCAGTCGGTTAAGCGTCCGACTTTGGCTCTGGTCACGATCTCATGGTTCATGGGTTCGAGCCCCGTGTCAGCCTCTATGCTGACAGCTAGCTCAGAGCCTGGAGCCTGTTTTAGATTCAGTGTCTCCCTCTTTCTCTGACCCTCCCCTGCTCACGCTGTCTCTTTCTCTCTCTCAGAAATAAATAAAACAAACAAACAAAAAAAAGATGCCCAATGATAGAGTTCATTCTACTTCCTGAGAGTATCCAGTTCAGACCAAAACTGCTAACCTCTTTGAATTCTTTCCCAAATCACCTAACACTGTCCAAATCTTAGAATAACGTTTCTAACACCTCCCTGCAGCCACTTCACAGTTTCCCACTGTGTGCTCTCCCTCATTGTAGTGAGTCAACAAACCCAATTTGTTCAGCTACAAGTTTGTTCCCGGAGGTCTCTGGCTAGTGGCCATTGGTGTAGCCATTTTTGTCTCCCTACAGCAGAAAACTAAAACAACAACACAAACAAAACTTAAAACAATAAATTGAGCCACCGTATCAATCAATAATTCAAATGATCTCACCCAAATGGAAAGCCCCTATTTCTCAATACACTTCAATCATTAGAAAAACAAATCATCACTTTGTAATCATCAGGGTCATTGAAATGATCCCCTTGTGCTATTGTAATAGCGGAGAACAGACTCAGTCTGAGCCTCTGTCATGTACCACGTTTGCAGTAACTATAGCCCAGTTCAGCTCAATGCACAGGGAGATAAATGCCTACTCTGTCTACGCCTTCTCTCTTTCTTCCCTTCCTGTTTTCTTCCTCCCAGCCCCTTCTCTCTGTCTCCTTTTTGATTCCTCCACTGCTAGACTCCAAGCTTTTTAGTGGTTCCTGAGCTGAGTTCACTCAGAGCTGTAAGTAGCTCAGTCTGGGACTAAGTTCTTAAGTCACATTTGTCACATCCATGACTCAATGAAAGCTCTTGTTGCTAACCTTTCAGCCCCCCTGCCACTCAGAGCTTGTCCCTGCCACACTTCTTACTGCTCTTTACCTGCTTTAAAATGACCATTGCTTGCTAGGAATTTACCCAAGAGATATAGAAATGCTGATGCATAGGANATGACCAGTGCTTACCTCATCTTCTCAAGCAAAGTAACAATCTATTTGAATGATTGAGTGTTCTAAGAAATGAAACCTAAAGGTAACAACTTCTCTTCCAATTTCTACTTTTACCCCTTATCACTTCCCCAATCCACAAGCTACATGCAAAAGTAAATTCCTAAGGATGATGCCTTTACTTTTATTGCTCAAATCAAAGGCATCACTCTCAAGAGTGACAAACAGAATGGGAATACAATTTGCTTATCGTTAGGCAAATGTTTATAGCAAGTAGTGTCTTAGGATGTCTTTCTTCCTCACTCCAAATAGGTATCAATCTAAAATTATCACTACATTATATGATTCTTAAGATTCTTGGAATCTCTTCTTCCACCTAAATGCCTAGGATAAAAGTAGGTGGTAAACAAAATTGTTAGAATGATTTAATTTATTAATCATCTGTGTCAAAAACCAGTGCAACCCCATTAACCCAACAGAAAAAAATTCAACAGGGTGGCAAGGAAGGAAATGACAGGGACCAAAGACAAAGAAAGCATCATTGTATTATACATTCTTAGAGGTTTACAAGGAACCACGTTGAAATTTGAGGTGTATAGAAATAAGCAATAGATTAGGAGTCTGCTTGCATAGGTTTTCAGAAAATCAGAAGTCTCCTTGTATTTTACTCTTTCTATTTTTTTTTTTTAAGTAGGCTTCACACTCAGCATGGAGCCCAACATGGGGCTTGAACTCATGTCCTTGAGATCAAGACCTGAGCTGAGATCAGGAGTCAGACGCTTAACTGACTGAGCCACCTAGGTGCCCATAGTTTTTGTTTTGTTTTGTTTTTTAAATAAATACGTATTGAAAGCTAATGCATACATAGGAAAGTGCATAAATCCTAAGTTCATATAACTCAACGAAGTATCTCAAAGTGAACATACCTGTGTAAGCACCATCAAGGTCAAGAAATAGAATATCACTCCTTTCAAAGAATAACCAAAGACCCCAATAGAGTCTATACTGAGGCTGAATCCACAAGATTACAAAGCAAGGGAGAGTCACATCACTCTGGAAGGAGATCGTTAGTCTCTCTTAGTGTGTGTGTGTGTGTGAGAATATACAAAGAAGGATAAAAAGTTTCTTCCAAATAACATAGGCTTCTCAAAGACATTTTGTAATTGATTACAGAATATGATTGATAAATCTCTCCTAAGTATTAGTCATCATCACAGTGTGACATCATTTAGGCAGACAATACATCATTCTGGCTCAAAACAGGTTCAAGTTGACTTAAGGCTCAAGCAGACTTAGGGCCATCCAACAGCCAAGCCCTAACAGACAAGCACAAGGTTCTAAGAGGACCTGAATGTGATTTGAACATACCTAAACCACTCCTAACACCTCTTTCCGACCACTACCCTAACTTATGACTCCAAAAATTATTTTTGCCTGTTCTTTAACTCGAGACAGGGACAAATATACCAGATATTCTTTTTCTTTTTATTGAGGTAAAATTCAAATAGCATTGTCTTCAAATCATCTAACAATCTATTCTGCCTATTCAAATCTCTCACGAACCTCCTCTAGTGGACTTTTCATTTCAGCTATTGTGCTTTTCAGCTGCAGAATTCCTATTTGGTTCTGTTTTATAATTTCTATCTCTTTATTAATATTTGTTCATACCTCATCCTCCTGGTTTTCTTTAGCTCTTTGATTACATTTATGATAATTTTGGCTTGAGTCTTTATCTAGCTAACCCAATACCTGAGCTTTCTCAGTGACCACTTCTGTCATTTTTTTTCTGTGAATGGGCTATACTTTCTTGTTTCCTTACTTGCTTTGTAATTTCTTTTTTTGAAACTGGACATTTTTAATAGTATAATGTGTTAATTCTGGATAGCAGATTCTCTTTTTCACCACGATTTGCTGTTAATTGCCAATGGCTGCAGTCATCCATTTGTTTGGAGACTTTTCCCAACTATTTTTTTAAGATCGTATTCTGTGTCACGTGTTGTCATTGAAGTCGCTGTTCCATTGTCTCAATGGTCAACCAGTGACGTGACAGAGATTTCCTTAAGTACTGGGAGCAAAAAAGAAACGTACATACTTCCATTGTCTTTGCAGCCTGGCTCTGAGCTGGGGCATTCCTTCAACACTAAGCCAGGCCACTTGTAGCTCTGTGTTAGCCTTTACATCCTTCCCCCACACACCATACATGCAAGCATAGGGTCCTCTCAGATCTTTTCTACACATGTACCCAGCCCTGTGCATACACTTTTCACTCCTGCCTCCCAAATTACATGTGAGAGTCCTTGTAAGTCTTTATTCCCCAAGAAACTTTCTCCTGAGCCTCCTCTTTTCCAAGCTGTTGTATCTTCTGACACCTGCCCCATCTCTTACCCCAGGTGACTGCAGATAGTCTTTTAAACCTTTTTTTTTTTTTAAACTAAACACTGTTTGTGAAATTCGTTCTTCTTGTTGCATATAGCCAGAGTTGACTTTTTCAACAAATTCAGCTGCTGCCCAGAAAACCACTCTGGCCCAGGGTAGACAGAAGAAAAGTTAGCAGCCTCTAGGTCAGACCATCACATAATTACCGGAGAGGTTAATACACACAACGAAATCTGCATTAAGTCCCTGGCATGAGCAAGTCCATCAGGAACAATAGCCACTGTCCCGTGGCTGCCACCATCCTAGGAAATAGAGGATGTCAGGCAGATGAGCAGAAAGAGCACAGTGCTTTCTTAACCAAAATTCAGCTTCCTTTCTCTTCATTAAACATTCCCTTCATTGCTGGACATTTTTTATTAGATTCCACAGCGCTGAAAAAGTTTTTCTCTGCATAAACATCATATGTTTTAAAAACTAATGGCTTAGTAAAGTCATGAACAAAACACTGACACCTCTCCTGGACACTCTTCATCCTGATAGAGAGCATTTGGCCTCCTTGGACACATGTCTTCAGAATCTTTTTTTTCTTTTGAAGAGTAATTTCTTAAGTCTCCACCATTCACATGATTTCATGTTATTATCCCAAATATATGACTTTCTTTTGCAGGGAAAATAAGCATCTTCCAAAGATATGGAGCATTCTGGAGCTTTCCACATTTTTCAGTCAGGAAAGTACCTGAAAAAAAAGGGAGGGATACTTTTATCAGACTTGGGTGTAAACAATCATAATGCAAAACAACTCCTTAATCACTTCCTAGTCCATGATCCCCTATAGACAAGTGGATTTACCTGTATATGTCAATAAACATGGCTGATTTTGAAACCAAGCTGCAGGTTCTTATAGTGCAAAATTTGAGTGGACATTTAGCAATCTCAACTCAAATAAAGGTGACCGTTCAGACAGTAGGGTTAAATTTATCATTATAACTTCTAGCCAAGCATGTGCTAACTGTGCATTCATTTGAACAGGAACCATATGCACTTGTAAGATGTTAGCCTTCTGGTTGTAGACATATGTAGTCTAAAAATCATCACAAGAACAGCTCAGCAACTGTCCTGCTTCAAAGTGCAGGGACTGAGGGATACAAAATATTTCACCACAGCTTCTGGGGCAGACCCTCCAAGTTGATGAGGAATAAGGCATCTGCTTCCACGCATTGTCTCAAGAATGCTGAGCTCCTGGTGGAAGTGAAAGAGAAAGTAGTAGAATCAGATGGTTTCCAAATAGAGGCCAAAAGGCAGTAGCTCATTCTGCCCTTTTCTGGTTTCCCTCTCTGCTCTCAGGTGTTTATTTTCACCTACTTTGGATGGTATGATTCAGTTGGAGGGTGGAATGGGTAAAAAAAGATCAAGTATGGTTTACCTCTTTTTTCTCTAGGTCCATTTTTCTGAAGTGATTCAACAGAGGGCTTTTTTGTTTGTTTGCTTGCTTGCTTGTTTTGTTGTTTTACCTAGAGCCACGCCTTCCCACAGGAGTCTGACAGAAAGATATAGGAAGCTGCTAGTTCAGGCTTCACTTAGGCTTTTGTCTCATTGCAGTCCTTTGCCAGCTTTCAAAATGATTGAACAATCTGCTTTTCCTTAGCTAAAACCCTACCCACACTCTGGTCCTCTGACAGAGGACAAACCACAGAGACCCTCTTCCTGTTGTGCAAAGTCTACTACAATGAATAGCCCGTGATAGACAAAAGCCATCTGTGTCTGTCACAGGTATTACTTTATCGTAGACCACAGGTATTACCAATAGACTTGGAGGGAACCCACAGACTAGATTTCCATCAATAACATAGTAGTATTTCCAAGAAAAGAGGTTTCCTAAAGTCATTACTTACATCAGATGCCTTGTGATTGGTCAACATTGCAAGGGGCAAGGGGCAACGCTCCACATTCTCTCAACGTCACCTGCTTGTTTGTGCAAGCCCTGCTGTTGGACTAGGTCTGTGTAGGCTCTGACCAGCAGGTGCAACCTGACAGCACCCAGGCTAAGCTCCAGTGTGGTGCGTGACATGTGAGAACCAGCTTGGCATTTGCGTATGTGCAAACTGGGAGGTGAAGAGACCACTAATACCCTGTGGGGCAACCCTTTGACCATGGAAGGAACAGAACTGTGTATAAACATATTCTCCTCTCTTCCCTGAGGCTCATGGTCTCAAGACACATCTTAGGCAGCCCCACAGGGTCAGGCACAGAAGCTGTGCCAAGCTCAACAACAACATGTCTTTGTAATTGGCTATCCTGACTTCCTTCCTTGCTTCACACCCGTCCTTCACGTCTCCTCCTGAGTTATACTCCCCAGCAAAGTACATGCACTTGAGCATTGACTATGTTGCCATCCATATCTGTTTTCTGGAAAATTCAGGCCAAGACACTCATCTATTATCAATTTCCTTGTATCTCTGATTGAGCTTTCACTGTGTCATGTTTTTGGAGAGAGACACAGACAGACAGACCTGACCCAAAAAAAAAAAAAAAAAAAAATTCTATNATTCTCAATATCCTGAAAACTAGTAGCCTTCATTTTTGGTTGGAAGGAAAGAAGGAAGAAAGTAAAGGAATAACTGAGTAAGGGAGAGAAAAGGAGGGAGAAGAAAAGAGAGAAAGAGGGCCCAGGGGAAAGGAAAGGAGAGCAGAAGAAAGGGGAGGGAAAGGTAGGGAAAGCAGGGCAGAATCCACATCTCTCCTTATTCCCCACTCCAGAGATGCCTGCCTGGCTCTCCTGCTGGGCTACTTCTCCAGTGGTGGGCTGTCCTGTGTCTTCTGTGTGGCTTTATCTAACCTACATCTTTATACTATGTGTTTGCTTTGTTTGAACAATTTCACTTTCTTCACTTTATGACCTTGCAGAGTGCACAATGCACCCACCATTCTTGCCATTCACAAGAGAAGCCATGTGCGTTTCATAGTCAGGCTTATTCCTCATGAGATGACGAGCAAATACTACATGCGTTTCTCAACCATTGCGTATTTTTAATGATGGAAAGGGAGACTTGACTAACCTCTCTCAAATACAACTTCACGTCACCTGCTTGCACAACCATGTGCAACTGCCCCTGCGTTCATTTTGAATTCTCACCTCTCCCTTTCCATTTCTACTTTTATTACCCTTTGAGAGTCCCCTGGGAGTAACAGTCAAGGCTTCCCATCTTCTTGCTCCTCTCCTGCCTTTCTCCAATGATGCCCGTCCCCTGGATCCAAGCTACTCTGTAGTCACATCATTTACAAAGAATCATTCCAACCTCAGACCTCCCCTAACTCACTGTCCTACTTTGGATGCATCTGATACCCTTCTTATTCTACCTCTTTTCAACAGCAAATGAATATAGAGTACACTGTACTGCTAATTAAACCCATTACAAGAGAAAGAAAGAGAAACCATCTAACTCTCATTTCACTTTAATGAGACAGTTACAAAAAAGGATATCTTTTGGAACTTAGATGTTGTCATGTAATATACATTTGTACTGGTATTTATCATCGTAGTAGGCTACCTCCATATCATTTGGCAATTGGGAAAGTTGTTTTTAATGTTCCCTGTGTACCTTGTAACTCTCTTCACAGCCTAAACAGGACTTTATTTCCCTACTCTTTCACAGGCACAGCCTCAGTTGGCCATCCCACATCTAGAGCTGAGCATCACAGAACTCTCTCAGCTCACTCAGTGTGCTGGGACTTGTTCAGGGCCCCCATTCACAGGCATCAGAAAAGCCAATCTCTGGTCCCTGCTCTGACCACTTTTCTAGGATCCCATGTCTACCTCTTGTCATCTATGGGGATAAATAGTTGCTCCTAGAAAGATCACAACTCTGACTTTAAAATTGGAGGAACATTTTCTAGATGCACACACATATGTATGTATCTATGCATGTACGTATATATTTCCCCGCACTTTCCTGAGGGTAAAGCCAGTGCCTGTGGATTAAGTTGGCTCTGCAGCCATTGAATAACAGTGTCACATGGGAACCTCATAAAAACTCTATATGATATTATATCAGTCCCACCCGCTGCCTGTGTGTCTCCTGCTATATAGTGTGTCTGTTCTCTTCCAATTGCTTCAGGCTCAAACCTGGTCCTCCTGAACATGCCTGTTTCATCAGCAGATCCTACTAACTCTACCTTCCAACTATTCTCACATATAATTCTTGCCATTCTGGTCAGAACCACCATCAGCCTTCTCCCGAACTGTGATTTAATAGCCTGCTAAATGTTGATCATCCTTCAGCCTATTTTCAACATAGGACCCTGTGCAATCTCATTAAAACCTAAGGCAGGGGCACCTGGGTGGCTCACTCAGTTGACATTCTGACTCTTGATTTCAGCTCAGGTCATGATCCCAGGGTCGTGGGATTGAGTCCCACATTGGGCTCTGTGCTGAGTGTGGAGCCTAATTCTCTCTCTAAGATAAAAATTAATTAATTAGTTAATTAATTAATTAAAAACATAATCCAGATCATGCCACTTCTCTGCTCAGAAGTTTTCGATGGACACCAACTCATTTGGAGCAAAACCCAAAGTCCATAAAATGTCCTAAGGCTCTGTCCTGTCAGGTTAAGGAGAGGACCCAAGACCACAGCCAGGGTCAATAACGTGTTAGAAGGACTCACAGGACTCACCCACAGTCATTCTACTCATGGTTACAGTTTTGCACAGCAGGAAGATGCTGATTAAATCAGCCAAGAGAAGAGGTGCATGGCACAGAGTTACACACACAGAGCCTCCACTTGTCCTCTCCCAGTGGAGTCATGAGACAGTGATAACTTCTCCTGGCAATGACATGACAATACACATATAGTATTGTCACTCAGGGAAGCTTACCTGAGACCTGGGATCTGGATTTTGTACTGGATCTCAATCACATAGACATGAGTGACTGCCTGCATGGCTGACCTTTAGGCTCCAGCCCCTCTAGAGATCCAGTTGATACCATATGATCCAAAGCCCCATCCTAAATCACATCATTAGGCCATCCAGTGTATCCCAAGACCCTAAGCAAGAAGACATTCTACCCAAGGCTTACAGATCATCTCCTAGGAGTCAACAGCAAAGACCAAAGCTCTCTTTGGGTAGGACAAAGGGGGGGGGCTATGTCCAATATGCTCAGGTTCCCACTCAAAGCCTTTGCACTGCTGTCCCTCCCCAGCTGTACATGTGCTTTGCTCACTCATGTCATTCCAGGTCTTTGCTCAGAATCCCCTGCTAGTAAGCCCTTCCTCCATTGGCCTATTTAAAATAGCAACCTAGGGGCACCTGGGTGGCTCAATCGGTTAAGTGTCCAACTTTGGCTCAGCTCATGATCTCACAGCTCATTAGTTCAAGCCCCATATCTGAGTCTGTGTGACAGCCTGGAGCCTGGAGTCTGCTTTGGATTCTGTGTCTCTGCCCCTCCCCCGTTTCACTCTGTCTGTCTCTCAAAAACAAATAAACATTAAAAGCAATAAAACATTAAGAAAATAGCAACCTCACATGCACACATGAGCTTCCCAGCTTTCTCCCAGCTTCACTTTCCCCAAACCACAGAGCCCTTGTCCACTAAGCATTTCTTTGCTGGCTGCTTCCCCTTGCTGGGTTCCTGATGGCTAGGATCTTTTCCTGCTTTGTTCACCACTCTTCTCTATCATCTAGAACACTACCTCGCACATAGTAGGTGCCCAATAAATATTCAGCGAATGAATGAGTCTATGCCTCCAGAGTATGGATGAGGAAACAGCTTCCTCCAGAAGTTGCCTCTGTGTCTTTTAGACATTAACCAGATCAAATCTTTTTTAAGTGCTAAAGAAAGAACTACAGTCATAACCCAATTTTATATGGAACTTCCCTCCTGTTGGAATCTGCCCATCCTCAGAGCCTGGAAATCCCTGGTTCATTTTATTTTGTTCCTTTCTTTCCTCCTTCATTTACCTGCTGGTGATTTTCCAGGAAATTTACAAATGACGCCAGTGTTTGACAGATGGGAGAATGGGGCTGGCTGATCTGGCAGGTCCTGACCGACTGTTACAGTCCAGGTTCAAGTTCAGGAACTATTCCTTTTGTACCTTTCCTCTCTGCAACTGGTGTTAAGCTCTCCTCCCTCCTTCCCTGTCCAGCTGCCCTCTCACATCTCCCCATAGCAGCCCCCGAAGCTGAGGGCCCCCGTGATGTGGTAGCTATATCTAAGGGGTGGGTGGAAAGGAATTGTCGCCTGACTGCTTCATCAAGCACCAGCTTTCTCTTCTTGGACCCTGGGAGTCTCTGAGGTGGAGGCCAAGTCTGATAAATGCTGTATCCTTTAGAAGCCACCTCTATGGCCCCATAGGAAAAATGACAAGGTCTCAGAGCTTGAACACCAAGACTGCTCCCTGCATCTCCCCCAAATCTCCAGCCAGCAGCCCACTCCACCTCCATCCTGACAAAATTGCCCCTCCCCGTCCCCCTCCAACCCTCCTTTAAAACCGTCAGAGCAGTCAACTGCAATCAGTTGTCAAGCAAACAGGAGCTAATTAAACAAATTGTGACAAGGCCCTTGTCACAGAGCAGGATGCTAAGTCTCTGTGCCCTGGAAAGTTCCTATTCTTTAAGAGCCCAAAGGAATCATCTAGAACATAACAATTCTCTAACTGATTGCACATGAGAGTCACTAGGGCAGCTTTTTGAAAACTCTGATGTCAGGACTGTCCCAGACCAATAGAATCACAATTTCGGGGGCAGAAAGGGATGGGGCAGGGCAGAAGGGGCTGGCCTTGGTGTTGACGGAGTTGTCCAGGAGAGCCAGGGTATGGCCCAGGAGAGAGCCCTGACCACTGCCGCAGGGAAGCATCTATGACAGGCCCTCTGGGAGCTTCTTGGAGATACAAATACCTCAACCTGCCAAAGGCCAAAGATTCTGTTCTTGGCTCCAGACTGAACCCTCAGTCCAGCAAATGGGCTCAGCTCTCACCTTGTCCAGTGGTCCAATGGGGTATTTTGGTAGGAAGAGGGCTGAAAACAATATCCTTTCAGATATTGGCAAAGACTAGTCATTGTTGGCCCCTCACAAACTCCTCCATACCCACCATGCATCACCTCACCCAGGAGAATTTGGGCCAACAGTCTGGTTGTAAAATATTGAAAACCATCCCAGTGGTGACACCAACGAATCTCTAGGTATATCTGTCTGGACAGCTGCAGTATCTTCTCAGGTGGCATCAAGAAATGTTGCCACCTAGATGGCTCTGTGTTTAGTTTTGACTGGAAACTAAAGTCAAAACAACACACAGAACTCTTAGAGACGGGGATGTGGCCCACTGGCCAAAGCATCCTAAACAGAAAGGGAGAGTATGTCTTGTAGCCAAACTACTCTGATGCCATGGATTTGGACTTAAGGGTATTCTCTGCACACTGGGACCAGAGGTCAGACCTCTGGATGCTCTCCTGGTCTCCTGATGGGACCGCTACATTATATGTGTGTAAGATACAAAAGAATAGCACACAGAAGACAGTGAAAAGGCAGCCCAAGATTGCCTCATTCTTTCCCTTTAGACTGGTCAGATGATATACGATATTGCCACATAAAATACAATTCTGAAAAGCAATTTCTTACTGTATTGTGTGTATGTGTGTGCACACGTGCATGGCCATCAGGCATAAACTGATTCAAACTCCAGTCCCCACACTTGCCACTTACCCATGTTTGTTCTCACCCTTTTAATTGACAACTCTGTTGACTGGTCCTGCTTGGTCATTGCAGCATTTGACAGTGATGACTGTGCCCTTCTTGAAACTTGCTCCCCCATGGTTTCTATGAGGTCATTCTTCCCTGGATCTCCCCAGATGTCTTTGGTTGCTCCCACTCAGTCCTCTGCTTTCCCTTTCCATGGTGGTACTCTCCATGTTCTGCCTTTAGCTCCAGGGGACTTTACCTACACCCATGGCTTCCCACCATCTCCCGTGCTGATGACTTATACCTTTTCTCTCCTGGACTCCCAAGGGCCAGAATAATAGCCCCCCCCCCCGAGTCAGCTGCCCCTCTTCCTGTGTCTTCTAGCTGAGGCAAGAGCATGAGTTCCATCCAGTCACCCAGGAGAACCCCAAGAATCATTCCAGTCTCCTTCACATCCCAACACATCCCCATCCAGTCAGGGACCTGGTCTTGTCATGCCTAGCTCTTTAGAATCTATCAGGTCTCTTACCCTCCAACCCTCCCCCTCCATCAGCACTACAACTACCTGACTTTGAGCCTCATCATCTCTCTCCTGGACTATTGCAATTGTCTCCAACCAAAATCTCCCTCCCAGTATCAGCATCTACCATGCTTCTACACATTTGATCAACGTAATCATTCCAAGGAGCAAATCTTAACATGCTCCTCCTCAACCTGGGATCCCACTTAGCAGCTCTGCATTGGGAAGAAGCACTGGGTCATGTATGTGTCATCATGCCATAAATCTTATTTAATTTGAGTGGGAAGGGGCGCAGTGAATCAGTCAGGTTCAGCCCAGAAAATTCAAAACAATTCTAGATATTTCAAAAAGAGGGAATTTAATACAGAGTAGTTATGCATGTGTTGGAGGATCTGGGGATGGCTGAAAAGTTGCAGGATGCACAATTAAAATCTGTTCACAGTAACGAACTTCTTGTGTTAACTTCCACATGAAAGGGCTTCTATTAATGTAACTTCTGGCCCCTCTCCACCTCTTACCCACTCTGTCCAAGAGGTGGGGAGACTTCTGAAAAAACTAGAAGCATTCTTGGTTCCACTCTATCCTTTCGTCTCTTGGGAGCAAACTTACCTGCAGGCACCAGGGGTCTTCCATACTCTCACCTGTCCCATGCCCACATGAATGGGGGGGGGGGGAAGGAT